>NW_027491042.1:1080000-1450000 GCF_021521415.1 Bidens hawaiensis
ATATGATCAAATATGATATATTTAATCAAATCAACCATTGGGCTAACAAAGAGTATGATATTGTGATTCTAAACACGCGTTTAATTACCTCGAACAATGAGGGGAGAAGGGTTAATTGAACAGAACATAGCTGTCTACGAGGGGGTGATGAACGAGCAATCAAACGACGAAAGTAACACAATTATTTATAGGACTATGAACGGTGAGGGTTAGGGGATCGTATCTTTGCGTTTAATTGAATTATTAACAACGTTTTCGTGTCCAACAAGATTCAACGAGTGTCGGTTTGGTTATTAAAGAAAAACGAATCACAATTGATCTAATTAACATACTAATAGTGTCGGTTAGGACGAAAATAACTTGATTATATGATACACAAGATCAATTACAACTAATATACGAAAATTATGGTCCAAGTTAACAAATTTTGAATTCAGGTTCAAGAAAACAAAGTGGATACGGGTTTGGTATAAGGATATCCAACTAGGTGAAATGGGTTATAACAATAGTTACAAAAAGCACCCTGGAGTTTTGGGATGGGTACAAATAAGGATAAAGTTTAAGTTTTTTGGTTAAAATTGCCAAAATGTGTAAGTTATAAATATATATAATTAATTAAATAGTTATATAGTAATAATAATCTTCCCAATAAACGTAATGTTTAAATAAATAACCCGAACATCGAATCGAGTCAGAGTTTTAATAAAAAAAAATATTTCGAAAACCCGAGTTGTTACACAACTTATTTGGAAAAAATATTTTTGTGATAATGATAGCCTGCATCCAAATTAAATGACATTGAATTACTCTATCTCAACTATCAAAAATTAAACTTTATGTCTATATATTTAACATCTGTTTTGTTATTCAGATCATTCAAAACATACAAAAATGTATTCGTGTGATAGATACGTGAAGAGCATAGTCAAAGAAAGGTTGGGTCTTGAGAAGCCGAAAGATGAGAAGTTTCTCAATCACAAAACTATGTATTCAAGAGAAATCCAAAACTCTTGATGCATATTACGAACTCCTGCTGCAACCAGATAGTGAGTTCAAGGAAAAAGTTGTTGAGTACCTGAAACAACAGACTTCATGCTACAAATCATTGCATGGTACTTTGGTTGACATGGTTTCTACAGTGTCAAACAACATGGAGCTCAAGGAAGTTGAGAGTGAGATTATCAAGAACAAGAAGTGATGGTGTCTAAGGATGGGGTCTGATAATTTTAGTTTTTTGTCTTCTTTTTGTTTTATCTGATCTTGTAATCGTACTTTGCTATGGTCTGATGCGGTGTTACCCGCGTGTTTTATAAATAAATTGTGGTTGAAATTACATGCATATCTAAAAACGCTTGTCATACACTTATCTAACAAAAGTTATTTTAAAACCCACATTCTTCAAACAATACATACCTCACATTCTAAAACGCTTGTCATACGCTTATCTAACAAAAGTTATTATAAAACCAACATTCTCCAAAACCAATGGCTATCTCTTTCTGTCTAAAACACTATACATATGCTTGATTCTATCTAAACATTCATTCAAACTAAAACTCTTAACAAACGTTTCACTAAATATTCATTGTTTCTGCTGCAATGCTTTGCAAGTTCTACTATTGTGGCCAGCTTCGTGACAAATATGAAACTCCTTATAACGCTTCCCAGATCGACTAATGGCTATCTCTTTCTTTGATTTGACTCTTTTGTGTGAGCCACGACCCTTGTTCCTTATTCCAGTAGGCACACGAACAATAACTTCTTATGGTTGTTCAAATCCTAAAACAACAGCAAATCTATCCTTTTTAGATGGACGTACTCTTTCATACCGAGTTAAGTCTTCTTTTTCAATCATCAAATTCATCTCATCTCACACTTTTATCAATTCATCGATATTTTCAACATAACTGTTGATAAGGTATTCACCGGCATATTTTATTATTGTTGATATTTCTTTGATCTTCCTGTTCTTATCATTACCAAATTCTGATATTGGAACTATCTGATATTCATCGCAGCTTCTTTCCTCCATCGATCATTTATATATCTTTTCGGGAATTTCTTAACTTGATGCATATTCATGACGTAGAAAATATGTCGACACAATAAACCATATTGTTCAAATCTTTTACAAGAGCATGTCGCAATAGACTCTTCACCAAATTCACTGTCCTTCTTAAACACAACCTAAAAAAATAATAAAAACGCTCAAGTTAATAAGTTTAATGTTAAACAATTTTAAACTAAAACGCTTATTAAACGCTCATAAGTACCTCCAATAATTCTGGAACATACGCATTAAAATCCCATATTTTACACCTCAAATAACCTCCTTCCTCAGAAGCACCGAATTGTGAAACACCACCAAGAGTTTCATTCATTCCATCTTAAACATCATTAAAAATAGATCTTGTATATATCCTAAGTGCTTCCCTTTCAAGATAACTTCTGGTTTCTAACTCAGGATACGTGTACCTACTATCATGATCACACCTTCTGCCATTGTATCTCTGTATTTCCATACAAAAATCAAAACATTTGAAAAACTCAACTAGTGTTAACTGAGAATTTGTAGCTTGACCGAAAAAATTGTTGTATACATCAATCCAGACAAAGGTTCGTCCCTATAAAAAGCAGGTATCCAATCAAATCTGATTTCATACATATTAGTAAGTCATTTATTCTTGTCAAGCTCAAACACAACCATTATCGTCTGCCATTTATCCTCAAATTCAGAAGGACTAATTGAATCCATCCACACAATATCACATATATTACGCTTAAAATCTTCGTTATTACATAAATCGGCTCCCACCTGATAAACAAATATAAACGCTTGTAAACCACTCATGACCAAAATATACTATCATGTTACGCTCATAAAACGCTCACGCAATAAACTCCAAAATAACTATCATGATAAAACACTCGTACGCTCATTATTTAAACTAATGAAACAGTTATATCAAAACAGTTAAATTTACCTTGTCAGCAACTTTCTTCATGATGTGCCACATATATAACCTATGCCTTGTATTTGGAAACACAAATGCAATAGCTTGCTTCATAGCCGGGTCTTGATCAGTAACAATAACCTTCGGTGCACTACCAAACGCCTTAAGTAACTTTTGCAATAACCATGTGTACGATTCAATAGTTTCAGAAGCTAATAATCCAGCTCCAACAGTCACACTATGGCAATGGTTATCAATTGCCGTGAATGGTACAAAAACCATCTTGTACCTGTACTTAAAAAAACACTAGCACAAGTGCCCGCGCGTTGCAGCGGAATCGTATTAAGGTGTTGGCGATAACGTGTTTGTTGGTATTTCCTTAGGACCAACTGGATTAGTCGAACCAGAGTCAAGAACCGGATAAGTATATATATTTTTATATAATTTAGTATATAAATTAACATTGATGAACCGTTAAATTGAATAATAACATAAACTTTGTTTAGAGTAAACTAACTTAAGTATTATCCTTGACTTCCTTGATCATGAACTAACTTGATAACATTATGTACCATTGTTGGACGCATGGACGTCTTACCCAAATATTTTTAGTTACATGAATTAATAATTAATTAACTATAACATAACAAAACGATTAAGCTATATTTAATATTTTGGTTCAATATTATTCAACCAAATGATAAACCAAAGAAAATGGTTTTCAAAAGCTTAAAAACCAACAGAAAACGTGGACTTTTGTCATTCTCTCTTCTCTATTTTGAGCAAGCGTGACATAAAACGGTTTATTTCCATTATGAATTTCAATGTTACTTGGTTTGATAACAACCTGTTTCCTATCCATACCCGTAAATTATATATTAAGTCTAATGTATAGTCAAATTATATTAATTACTTTGCACGGTTAAAATGTAGATTAACATTACATATTTTAGTTTAAAATGCCACTTGTGTCTGTTTGCTATGGGGTAATGGAATAGGCGATGGAATGGAATGAGCGAGGGAATGAACGAGGTAATGGAATTGATCATTACCATTCTATTGACATGTTTGGTTACCATGCAGGAATGACATGAATTATTGAATTTTTATTTAATGGTAAGCTAGAAAAAGGGTAATAAAATAAAAATGGTAGTGAGTGGCGGTGGGATGGTGGTGGTAGGCGGCGAGCAGTAATGGTGGTGGTGGGTGGTGGGCGGCGGTGGTGATGGGCGAGAGCGATTGGTGGTTGTGGCAGGTCTTAGTGATAGTGGGTGGTGGTGGTGGCAATAGTAAGTGGCGGGCGGCGGTGATGGCTGGGAGCGACGGTTGGTGGTTGCGGCGGTGGGCGACAATGGCAGGTGGTGGTGGGTGGTTGATAGAGGCGATGGTGGGCGACGATGGTAGGCGGCGGTGGTGGTTGTGGGGGGCGGCGGAGGCGGGTGGTGGCGGGCGGTGAAGGCGGTGGTGGGTGGTGGCGGGCGGTGGTGGTGGTTGTGGTGGTGTGAAGGTAATAGCCTAATAGGTAGTAGTGGTGGGAGGGTGTTGGATGTGATATGGTGTGAAAGAAGGATGGAATGAAAAAAAAAACAAGGGGTGGGGTGGATGAAATGAATTTGAGGTATTTTGGAGGGAATGGAACGGGCATGGTAATGGGTGATTCCATTCCATTGACCAGCCAAACACATTTTTTTTCATTCCATCATAATCGACCATTCCATTCCGCCTCTCATTCATTCATATCAAACGCTACCTTATAAAGTTTGAGAAGCTATTTAAGAAGTTAAATGCAACAAAGAAAGACCCTCTGCTATTTTCATTGTTGTCCGATATTACCTATTAAATTATCTCAACTCATATAAATATAAATTTTAACAAAAACTTAAAAATAATTGAGAAACAAAACGGCAAACATTGCATGAGGCAATTGTACCAAACAAAAAAAAACAATTCTTTACATAATCCAGTCTGCCTTGTGTGACATATTGTTGTAGAGATAATTTTCAACCGGCGTGCGAAAGGCATCGTACATCTAATGGGTTTATGCTAATTCAAGTCACATTGGGCCCGCCAATTATGTTATAAATATCAACACCCTAAACTTCAATATATTATATGTTATTTAACTATTATCTTAGCTTACCAGATTGAAAGATTAATGTGTGCAAAATTAAGGAAACTTCAAATCCACAAGAGGACCATCTCACTGCTTTCGTTGAAGCAAACACACAATAAACCATCCAAGTGTGCTAGTATTTCTACACTCGTGAGGCCGTTCTGGAACAGGAATGAAATTATTGTCTCTGGACCATAAGTGTTGTGTTTCAGGTTCATCGAATAAGTTGAGTAGTTGAAATCATGTATTAAAATAGGTCTTTGCTTTGCTGCAATACGCGAACGGGAGTAGTGAGCAGCCTCAAACTCCGGTGTTGATATCATGTCACGCCATTGCCTGCACACAGACCTACATTTAACAACTTCGATGGCATCAAAGCGTGTTAGTATGCAGAACATTATGATGTCGAGAGGTAAGCAGGCCATATTCGTGGGCTGTAGTGGTGCAAGAAAGGAACATAGATGTTGGAGGAAAGTAAGGGTAATAATAACTTATATAGTGTAGGAAATATTGAAGTTCATTGCATGCATAAATTGGTGTTAATTAGTGACTTCATGGAGTGTAAGTTTCATAGATGTTGGAGGAAAGTAAGGGTAATAATAACTTATATAGTGTAGGAAATGTTGACGTTCAATGCACGCATAAATAGGTGTTAATTGGTGACTTCATGGAGTGTGAGTTTTATTTCATCAATATAGAATGATGAGTTATTTTATTTAATAGAACTTTAAGTTATGAACTTAAATACATAGGAAGCTGAGAATTAAAAATGGTAAGCCCTCTATTAAGAGCAAATGAAAAATAAGTGTGAATTATGTATTATCCTATAATCCATTTATTTTTAAATACTAAAAATATGTCACCTTTTGTAGAATATCCTTTGTTTGATCCATATGATCAGAAACTCGTGGTTGTTCGTTGTTACTTTTTACTTTTTTTAAGAAAATATTTGAAGCCAATTTTTTAGTAATAAAACCCTTAAACTCTAGACATGCAAACAAATATAAAGCCAACTTTAAAGAAAAAAAAACTAAAATCGGACTATTAAAGAGCCCAAAGTTACAAGAAATAAAAAGAAACAAACAAAAACTGTAGCAACAAACACAAACTATATCAACAACTCTAATAAAATTGAACCGACTTCATTTCTCCCACTCCAAGTCGATAATGTGCTGGTTTGATTTTAATAGTTTGACAATTTGAAACTTGAAACTGACTTATAGATTGTTTGTTATTCTACCCATATTATTAAACTTATATTTTAAAGTGCATATAATGTATAAAGATTTTATGAGGTAATATGGTTAACAACGTCTAATATTGTTAGTTTTTACCTTTTTTTTGGATAAAATCTTTGAAGCCAATTTTCCATTAATAAAACCCCTAAATTCTAGATATGTAAACAAATAAAGGCCAACTTTAAAGAAAAAAAAAACAAAATCGGACTATTAAAGAGTCCAAAGTTACAAGGAATAAAAAGAAACAGCACACAAACTGCATCAACAAACACAAACTACACCAAGAACTGTCTGCGACGGAAAGTAATTGAACCAACTCCATTTCTCCCACTCCAAGTCGGTAATGTGCTGGTTTGATTTTAATAGTTTGACAATTTGAAACTTGAAACTGACTTATAGATTGTTTGTTATTCTACCCATATTATTAAACTTATATTTTAAAGTGCATATAATGTATAAAGATTTTATGAGGTAATATGGTTAACAACATCTAATATTGTTAGTTTTTACCTTTTTGTTGGATAAAATCTTTGAAGCCAATTTTCCAGTAATAAAACCCTTAAATTCTAGATATGTAAACAAATAAAGGCCAACTTTAAAGAAAAAAAAAACAAAATTGGACTATTAAAGAGTCCAACGTTACAAGGGATAAAAAGAAACAAACACAAACTGCATCAACAAACACAAAATATATCAAGAACTGTCTGTAACAGAAAGTTAAAAAAATTGAACCGACTTCATTTCTCCCACTCCAAGTCGGTAATGTGCTGGTTTGATTTTAATAGCTTGACGGAATTGAATCTAATTGTTGTTAGAATATATTAAGCAGTGGAAGCAATAATCAAATAGCACTATACAGCTTTAATGTCATTACTCACTTTAGACTCCCTATCTTCTAAAACTTCTAACAATATTACATGCAATTAAATATGCATAATACTAACAATCCATATAATCAAAGTTCACAAATTTATAGACAAACAAAAGTCTAAATTCGATGCCTCAAATCAACATCTCATTCGTCATCTTAAAGAAACCTGGTCGCTTCTCTCAATCTACTTTACTTTACTTGTTCAATGTATTACCAATTCAATTTAATTCAATTCATTGCTTACTTATTTACTTGTATATCATCAATCAATCAATGTATTATTAATAGGTTGGGGCTTTTTACACACATAATAATAATAATAATAATAATAATAATGTTCCTTCATATGCATTACAATTTTAATAATAATAATCTCACAACATCTAGATTGTATTACATATATCATATCTCAAGCCGCCAGTTGATGTAAACCAACACAATGAATTTTACAAATTTCCGACACTACCAAAAGTGTGGTTAATTTAGTCCGAGTATTCACAATATTCATGCATTATATAGCATATTCTTCCTTAGCCCAAATCGCCTCAACATTTCCTTATTACATTCTTCGAACCTAGAGAAATAGTGTATAGAGAGCATGATAACTAGAGAAAAGGGAGGTTGTTAGTCATTGATATATATGTATGTATATCTAATACAAGAACAAGAAGCCACTATATATAAGCTAACAAAGTTAATAGAAACATAATGAAACATGGGAGTTAAGAATGTGGATAGTCACAATAATAATAATAATAATAATAATAATAATAATAATAATAATAACAACAACATATTTAAACTATAACCTTTTGTTTTCTAGAGGATTGAAGGGTAATCTCACAAAAAGTGAAGCTTCATATGTTGTACTAAAAGCTTTAAGAATTGATGGATACATTGACAAATTACTTTTCTTGCCCTATTATGAAATGTCGGTTTTGTCCTTTCGCATGTAATTATGAGAAGACGTTTGTACCCATCACTCTTCCTTTATATATAATATAGATAGATATTTATACATACGAAAACACAAAAACTAAATACAAGAATTTTATATTGCAACTGTATGGATCAATAACTTACTTATTAGTCTTAAATGTAGCATCAAAAGATATAATATCCCCAAATGCAAGATAATTACTCTTTGAAATCTCATCGGCCCAAAAAACACGAATTAACTCACCATTGTAATTAAAATCATATTCAAATAAATATGCAGATGAAAATGTTTTCTTCGCACACAATCTCTGAGCAATCATCTCAGCATCATACTCTCCAATAAAACAATTGAAACTTTGTTTAAAATTCTTACAGTCATCTTTAGTTGCACCCACATTTTCAAAACCACCATACTGTGTTCTCAAAAGATTGAACGCTTTAACAGGTCCCAAGTTCAAATTAAACAACTCATAAATGGTTTCCTCTTGGATAAGTGTTAACTTCCTCGCTAATCGAACAAACTGCATATCACTATCTGCTACCATACTATGATTATGGCCTTCAACAAAATCATGTACTTCGAACATTACACCGTCCATAGATTTTAACTGTAGATGTGCTTTACAACCTTGTAGGCATTTTCCTCCTTTTATAATATGGCTTATTTGATTCATTATAATCATCTTTCGAATCATAACTTTTTGCTGGCTTATGACCTTCTTTACAACATGTAAAATACTTGGTCTTAAGTACCCCATCATGCATGTACGATCCACCATTGCGAACCCCAAATCCAGCATTCTTAGCATATTCACTATAAAAATCAAATGCTTCATCTGTTGAGGAAAGCTTCATTCCTTTAACAAGTTTGTAAGAAGAAGCAACTTCAAGAATAATATCATTCTTTTGATCTTCAACTAAAACACTTGCATTATCTGGAAAAAAAACATAAATAAATACATATATTATACGCTCATGAAACACTCATACAAATAGCGTGAATAAAAATGAATATCAACTTCAACTTCAACTTCAACACTAGCATGTTACACTCGTAAAATGTTCATATTCTAAACATCAAAAGAATTCATGTTAACACGCTCGTAATACAGCTCATACAAATAGCACGAATAAACATGAATATCAAACTCAACGCTAGCATGTTACGCTCGTAAAACGCTTATATTCTAAAACATCAAAAGAAATCATGTTAACACGCTCGTAATACGCTCATGTTAAAAAACATCAAAATCAATCATGCTAACACGCTAGTAAATACGATCGTATTCTAAACTTCAAAAAACTATCATGTGAACTCGCTCGTAACATGCTCGCAAACTAAACGAATCAACTATCATGTAATTGTCATAGAACACTAACATGCAGAACCATGTCCGATTAAAACATACTATACAACTAATGTCAATTAGTTCAAATAAAGCAAAAACTTACATTCGCGATCGTCTTCCATTTCAAAACCCTAGATCAAAACTTGGTTGAAAAGTGGTTTGTAAACTCAATTGATTTGAGTTATGTACAAAATTGGTTCGTATAAAGAAATTGACTTTGATTAAGCTAAATATCATGATCGTAACCGTTTATACGGAAATTACTAAAATTAGATTACTTATCAAAACGACAATCGTACCCTTCTTGCTGAAAATATACGGAATCTTCTCAACTGAACGCAAGTGAATCGAAGGTATAGATCGACGCTCCCAGATGTCACGTACGTTTTGAACGATAAGGCATTAGCGTATTACATTTTTTCTCAGCAAATATAACCATATAATAATACCAACTACAAATATTAGTTATTATTTTGTAAATTCTAATTAACCAACCATCAACAACGATTTTTTATAGATTACAGAATATCAAAAGTCATTCCCACTCTGTTCTGTTCAGCTCTTCAAATGGAAATTTTCAATAAAAAAACAAATTGATGTAAAAACATAATAAAATGGGAAGGTAAAAAAACGATAAAATTATAAAAATAATAATATTGAGGTTTGTTCCTGATGACCACTCAGCAGCGTTAACTTTAGACGGAGAAGCTCGCTCGCAAAATCTTCCTGCGATTCAATATTTCTTTTCATGCGAATATCCAAAAACAAAGTCGTGTGAGGAGGGAGTGCGCGACTTTTGAATTTTGAATTTTGAATTCGATTAGGGTTTCAAAAGCAACCTGGTGTTTGCTTTGGTAGGGGTTTTACTCTAAGCTTTAATTATTATTGTTATTATTTTTAATGTAATTGTATCTTAATTTTAATTTTATAAGAGTTTTTGTTAAATTTGGCCTTTTTTGTGTTTATTCAATACATAGTTTACTCGTTTTATTTACTAACCATTATGTTTGAGTATGCGATGACAAAACTAATGAAACTCTAATCATGAATTATTATTATTTACTTATCATTATTGGATAATAAGATGAAATTTTGCTCTTGTAAGATAGATGATGCTGAAAGAGAATCCACTCTTTGCTATGCTTATCACATGGTTGAGAATAACTTTGATAAAGAGAATGTTTTACAAAAGAAATGTTTCATCTTAGAATCAGCGTGCGCATTGTGGGACCAGATTATGGATGAAAATCTTACACTAACCAATCCAAAACGTTAAATAAACAAAAAAAACATGCTTCAAATATAATAAATAATATTAGTATAAAGATTAATTATATGGCAAATTTACATGTTACACGTACATGAACATCAACAAATAGATAGCATAGGTCTTGTTTTGCATGTGGTATCCATTTATTGATGATTCTGATTTCGTTAGGTGGTGCTGGCTCGCTGACGTTTATATCACCAATATTGTGTATGTCCATCCTTACAAAAGTCACACCAAGGTTGTGCTTTGACTTAGTCAAAATCAAAAAACTCGAAGAGATCTTCTACACCAAAACTAACAAAACATAAATAAGACAATCTCACAAAACTTTGACTTAGACCAATTTAATTTAAAGCATCCACAAACGGTTTAAGAGCATCTTCAGCAAGGTTTGCCAAGAGTCGTTCCCAAGTTGTTATATTTCCCCATGGTTGTCCGATAAGGCGAAAAGTGACGGGTCAGTGGGTAATGTTTGACCATTGTCTGAAGAATACTCTGCAAGTGTTGCCTCAGGCACCAAATACACTCAACACACACTACGTATGTATGTAATATATTAGCATAACAGCCCGCGCTTCGCAACGGGGTCGTATGAGGGTTTTAGACTATTGGCGATGACGTATTTGTTATAGACTTAATTAACTTAGACACTACCATAGACTTAATTTTTAGTAAAACTAATTAAAAGTATTCATGCCCATGTGTGTCGACAGAACACATCAAATGCTTTAGATAATTTTTCGATGTCAAAGTATGTGGTGTTACGAACCGGTAACAAACCTACGGTTCATTTCAGTTTCAGGTCTATGAATCAAGCACGGTTCCCTTAATCCAGATTAGATTAAAAAAAACTAACTATGATTTAATGTTTCCGATATGAAAACCAATTTGCAGTTGAATATTCGCGTAAACCAACCATGATTTAATGTTTCCAATATAAAAACCAATTTTAAATTTCTAACCACACACAAAAAGTAACTGAGGATAGTGATCAGTGAACTGAATACATGTGGATCAACAATAGTTTAATTAGAGGTAGTTACCAATTTACCCATTGGTAATTGAAGGTACATGTACATTTTCGCCCAGGATATCAACTAAACAACGAACCTCCGTCTTACTAATCGGATAAAATAATATTGGTTCTCCAAAACCAGGTCCGCAAAGCAAGCAAGAAGGTACTCGTACATGTTGCATTATGTAAACAAGTATCAGAAAGAAAAAAAAAAGGTGTTGGTTGACCCACAAGTTTGACCTGCCCAGGTTGTTTAATATGCCTATACTTTATAATATTTTTTGTGCTTCAATGGATGGCACCTTACGCTTCAAAGTTTACATTGCATAAATAAATAAATCTGGACCATTTAATATGTTAACCAATGCAACATTCATTCTTATGCTTTCACAATCATTTCCTAGTTTTTTCAATGAAAATACCTCACGTGAATCATTTGGCACGGTCCAAGCCGACCAAAGTAAGTTTCACTGATATAGCTTCATTTTTTGGTTTTGGTCAAATTCGACCACAGGGAGTAAGATGGGTCAAAAACATAACCGTATTTTCCGGCCCACTACTCCATGTTTTATTTCACGAAATCTAAGAGCATCCAGTTATAACATCTTTTCCTTTTTGCCCATCTTTTCTTTAGCTTTATTAATTGTACTAGTAGGGACCCACTCTATGGTGGTGAAAATTTACAAAACAATACTCAATTTCTATTAGATTATCAGTCCTCTCGTTATATAATTTGACATACACTAAACAAATTTATAAAGCTAGAATCTCTTATAAGACTAAACAAAGAGCAAAAAATATTTACTGTTAGTAGCAAGATCATTATTTGCATGTATAGAATAACAATTAACAATTAACAATGATAAAGTGATAATTAATTTAGAGGGCGATAACTGAAAACTGAAACGGATTCAGCATTTCATTGTCTATATAACATAATTATTAAAATCTCCTTAACATTTGTAAAGATACAAACTTAAGAGAAGTAAAGCAATGTTGGATTCTGAAATAGAGTAGCATCTTTAACTTGCAGGTATTGGGGCTGTATAAATTCCCTTCTCTACCTTACCCACTCATCTTGTAACCACCAAAAGAAATTGCAGTGTCAAATACATCAAAACAGTTGAACATCTGAGCAGACAGTTGGTGGTTGGACATAATATCCATTTGAGCCAAATCTTTGATTTAACAAAACATATTCTTGAAGTTGAGCAGAATAAAAAGTATATATAAAAATAAAGAATTATATATGCATCAACAAGATTTGCAATATACATCAAATAAATTAATATTTCCCATAAGAGATTGAGAATTACCCGTACACGAAACTTCTTGGAGAGTTGGAGATGAAATTAAATGTGTGTAACAGAAATTATATAGCAGAACACAACTGAAACAAAAAACTACACGTCTCATCAAAACATATATAAGCAATAGTTAATCAAATTTGGCATTAATTAAACACATATATATAACTACAAATGAATAATAACCAATTTCTATGACCGATTTGCGCACCTTTAGACTACACATGTCGGTGCGCAAATACAGCTTCTAGCTTCTGGCTCTATGTATTCCATGCCCTAGGCGGTATAGAGGACGATTATGCCTATGTAAAAATATAGTTGGTTAACCGTGTAACTTTTTAAATAATATTTATTTCGTATTGACAGTATATGATGCTAGCAACAAATATGTTATTCTGATAAACCTAAATACAAGTTAACCATTGACATAGAAAAATGCCAGCCTAATCAACAAACTATATAACCAAATCAGTTTCTTTCAAAGAAAACATAATCTTTGAATAAAATTTTTGAAGAAAATTGAATCTGAAAGACAGTCAGGAACGAACAAACCTGCAAATCAATAGGACCTATTTATGTGTTCAATCAGGAAAAAAACAACGATGCATAGTTTGGCTTTATTTACCAATTATTATATATATTAAAAGGGAGATTTAGTTCTCAGAAAATTCCTATTCATTTTCCTGTAAAGGGCACAACCACAACCACTAGTGTCTTTTATCTTTTTATTACTCAACATTTAGTTTATTGGTATTTGTTATTTGTATATTCCTTTTGCACTATCAAATGGTTTTATTTCGTTTATTTTACTTTATTTTTTTTACTAATTATAATATTTTAAAACTATATTTTTGAACCTTCAATTTGGACGAGTGTCGTTTTTACATATTTTATTTGTTGGTTAAACGATTATCTTAAAGTTTGCTTTCATATTTCTTATAATTCATCTTTAAAATGACTGAAACTTTTTTATAATTACAAATACCACGTCGTCACATGGGGTTTTATCAGTGTTTCTATGTTTGATACCGCACACTTAAAGTATGTTTTTTTTGCGTATCAATATATGTTTACGAATTATTGTCTGTACTGTTGACACCAATTAAAATCGATTCGGCTTGCAGCTTTAACGTGCCGGGTTTTTGGTTCTACATATGATACTTTATGTATTTTGTCATTGACGGGTTTAGTTCTAATTCTATAACCCGACACCGACTGAATTCACATGCATTCATGGTTTAATGTTTTTATATATTTTTTATTGTCCGGTTTAACATTCCCGTTGCGAAGCACGGGTCCAAAATACTGGTAATATATCAATTATGATAAAGAAATCTACCATTAATAATAATACATTATTGAGAAATTTATTTACAACGAATTTTAGATCAAAACTTTGGACATGGATTTTACCTTAGATGCATAGTTTTGGCTTTATTTAGTTGACGTTTCTTTTGTTGGAACTATACGCCCAATACACGACATACGACAACGTTATTATTGACATATGATCCTATAGGGTCACACACTTAACAGAATATCAAGAACGCGTTTGAATATATATGTTTAAGCGTTACCGACTTAGTCAAGATTTAATGTTATTATTTAGTTGAAGTAATATTATCTATCTATTCTAATAAAAGACTACACATTGTTGTCACTTGTCAATCTTCTAGTCATCCTCACATTTTTTTCAACTCATTTCAATATATGGTCCTTATTATTTAAGTCATTTCAATATATGGTTCTTATATTTTAAGCCATTTCAATATATAAATTCAATAATTTTATTAAATGTAAATCCTAATCGATGCATTTATTAACATTAATTGTGAAATAAGAAATAAGAAAATATCAAAATTGAAGTTGAGGGCCTGTTAAAATAAACTTTTAAAGTCACGCCTAATTGCAAATTAAAGAAAATAAAGTGCATCATTGCCGAAGAATTTGGATTTGTATGGTAAACTACGAATTGTTTTTAAACTTGGATTCGAGCATCAATGCATATTTTTTTACATAAGGTTGGTTTCAAATTTGAATTTAAAATTTTCTCATACGCATTTGAACTCAGGAAAATGTGTATTTTTCTTAATTTTCTTGAAACATCTTGTATAATTATTGCAAACATGAAAAATACCTTTTATATATATATATGTATATATATATATCTTGAGCATTATAATTATAATCCATATGTATAACGATTTACTATATGAATTATTTGTCATCTTTATATGTTTATGTCATTTTGTGTAGTATAAAGAGTTTTAGCAATAAAAATATCAATATTAAATTTTCAATATTTTCTTTCATAACTCAGACCAAAATGGTTTTCAAATATATATTTTATGACTTGATTTATACTTTTTTATGCATTTAAATATATTTAATTTAATATACCTTTTAAGACAAATTACTTACTAAAAGCATTCAAAACGTTAAACCAAAACATCTGTTTCATTCTCATTCCACTATTTTCGTTTTTCAAAAAACATTTGAGGTATTGAAACCTAGGATATCGTTTTCATCAATTATTACATAATTTCAATATTATATTAACTTATAGACTTTATTTTTATACAAATATAACGAACTAGGGTAATGTTAGTTTTACCTGCTGGTTAATACATATTTAAAGTGTTTATTATGGTTTATATTCAAAATAATAAAGTTATACATAATTCTTTTTTTAAAAAAATACAGTTATAACATTTATTATTAAAGTTTATAAAAATTCACGAAAATTCATATCTTACTTATAATGTAACTTAATAGAAATAAATATTTCATTTTCACATTAATTTTAAAAAAAAATAGTTAATACGATTAAAAGTCATTTATCATGCTTCCATAACATCTGAAATATTTGCGTCTCTTTTTATATAAGTTGTTAAAATATATATCAATTAGTTAAATATTCCAACAACTTCCCATAAATTAACCAATAACACGGGATTAGTATTTAAAATATAAACATTTCTAATTTAATACTTTTAACTATTATAAATAAGAATCACTACATTCACTTTATGCAACTTTAAATTTTCTAATATTCTGTTAACTCTGTATAATCATTGTAATTTGAACATGATTTAAGGTTAGAACGTCTTTGACATTTTTCTAGAAATTACATTCATATGAAACGAAACAAATCATTTTGTTATATTTTAATTTCCAGATATATATGTTACTTGATTATACAATTTTTATTTGTAAAATATAAAATCAATATAAAGTTTGTCATATACAGAATATTAATGACAACAAATTTATCATGATCAATCAATTTCAAATTCTAAAGATTCTAAGGATGATTATCCCATCAAATTTAGGTAATTTAGTTTTTAGGATAATTGTAACATCACATAAATATCGAGCCAAAAATGTCAAGTTTCTAAAGTCCAGGAACCAATTTTGCCAATTTCCAAACTTCAAGGGCTAAAATGTAAATTCTGAAATTTTAACCCATCGCGTTACGCGATAGATCAGAAGGAAGCCCCATCGCGGCACACGGTGGCAACGTATGCCGCCACGTGTCACCACGTGGCAACACATCGCCACGTGGAGCGGCGCCTGCCACGTGTCACCACGTGGCAGGTCTACGCTATAACTAAGCAAGCCTACATCGCGCTACGCGATGGGCTTGCCAAGGAACCCATCGCGTAGTGCCATGGGGACCAAAATCAAGTCTATAAATAGCAGCCTCGGGTCTTCACTTCCCTCACACCAAAACATACACATTACTCTCTCACTACTCTCTCTCTAAGCCTCGAAGTTCGTGCCATCGATCTTCCTCGTTTTACGTACCCCGATTCCTCGATAACCGTGCTATTGTCTCGATATTCGTGCCATTCCCCGACGACGTTTCAAACAAGAAGGAGGTGCTGCCCCGACGTCCCGACAATTATCTCGAAGTGCGTGCTGAGAAGTGTTGGTGTCTCGATAAGCGTGCCAAGTGTGGAAAGGGTGATAGATCAAGCGGCGTCGAAGTACTGCCCAAGTGTCTAAGGTATTTTTAAGCCAAGCAAGGTAGCCATAATACCCGACCAAAATAATAATAAAATATTATAAAGGCTTAATACCCCAAGTCGATATTATTCTCGATAAACAAAGAAAGATATAACAAAGAAAATAAAGAAAAGAAAGATAAAATATATATATGAATATATATAAGATTATTCTTTGTTATGAAATATATTATTTAAGTATAATGAGTATACTTAAATAATAAAGAAAGAAAATACGTTTCTTAATAAAGAAGAAACGTCGGGTTTTATGAATAAACCAAAGGTTTATAAATATTACTTTTCAACTAAAGGTTTTAAAGTAAAAAGAAATAATGAACTAAAGGTTCATCGAGATAAATAAGACTAAAGGTCTTAAGCCGGATCGTGTATCCGACTAACAAAAGTTATACTCGTACTATAGGTGCGAGATAGTGAAGGAAAGACTCACGGACGGTGTCGGAAGCCGATCCCATTGAAAAGATGAATACGCCCCACTTTTACAAACTTTTTTTCAAACAAACAAACGTGTTATGTGTAAAACTTTACATGAGGCTACGTGTCTCTAAAAACATTGTAAATAAGAGTATAAACCTAGCCCTCAGGCTGCGGTATACGTTTGTCTGGATCCTTACATATGTGGTATGCGGTGGGCACATCACACCACGCCTGGTCACGACCTCCAGCCACGATGGGCCGGACCAAAGTATGTCCGAGTGAGAATGACCTTGTGTATATTTATGGTACCTAAGTGTGTCGAAAAGCTGTGGTGTTTTGCTGAGGTGATCTAGTGTAGAGACTCGAGTTTATGATGATTGTTTAACTTGATTTTTCCTAAGCCAAGATGGGGCGAGGCTTACGTGGTCTGGAGGGTAATTAAGTAAAGAAAATATTTTTAGCGTCAGCATATTCACCAGCATTCGTTGCTGACGTATTTTTATAACATTTTGCAGGTAATCAGGAATAGAGGTTGAAAGACGAAGAAGCTCAAGAATCTGATGGCTCAGATAATTTTATGTAAATATTAAAATATGGTGGTTTTGTAAAACATATAAGCAAATAAAACTAAACGAGACTTTCGTCTCGTCTTTTTTGTTGTAAATATTTTTATATATTAATCCACATGTTTTTATAAAGTTTTCCTCATTAACCCGCTACTCTGATATATTTACAAATGTGGTACCAACTATTGATCATACTCCTAGGCCTAGAATGGGGGTATGACAGGTTGGTATCAGAGCCATCGATCTTAGCGAATTGGGTATCTTAAAACAATAACCAAGCTTCGATCCAAGCATAGGAAATATTTGTTTGTTTATTTGAATAGGGATAAGATTGGTTGGTAACCCTTTCTTTCCCTCTCCTCAATCTAAACTACCTATCAAGATGTCTTACGAGAATTTAATGGGGTATTATGATAATGAGGTAAGAAGAGCGAGGAAATACTACAAGTTTCCAAAGGACATCATGAGCAAGGATTACTTTGAATCATTCTTCAACGAAGAACATAACCAAAACCCCAATCCAAGTCCAATCTACCATCTAGATAACACTCCACATCAAACATACCAAGCACCAAGACACTCCAGCTATCATCCAACAAGCCTTCCAATGTACCAACCATCCGAAATACCGACGTATCATCCTACTGAAATTCCCACTTATCAACCATCTGGAGGTTCAACACATTACCCACCAAATCCACATCCTTCATACGCTTTCCTCTCCAATATACCGATCAAGGAGGAACCAAAATCTTATTCATCCCGACTGGATGCAATGCCACTCCGATCAACGAAGGTGGCATACCGGCACTTCAACTATGGATACTGCTAATTCTCGTGTCAACAAGGAAGGACCCTGTCACACCCCGACCAAAGGCGGCGGAACATGCCGAGGTGTAACGATTTCCCATAAGCGCATGACACTATTTAAAGCGACAATATTTAACAAACTCATTTCATTTCACAACATCGAAAATGTCACATAACCAAATATTCATAAGACAAATACAACAAAATATAGCAAATCAAATATTGTTCATTTTTGCTAATATCCTAACGGTATTTGTGTCATTTTCTTCACCGAACTCCATAATCAACCTAGATGCAAACCTGTAACATTTCATAAAATAAAGTTGCCAACACAAAGGTTGGTGAGCAATTCATAAGTTTGAACAATAGATATATAGTATGAAAAGCCACAAACTAGTATACAAAACCATAAATAATAGCTATAAACTTGGATAAATTGACAATCGCTAATAGAATTACGTTAGTGCCACCTAGCTACAAGGGATTGCCAAGTAGTCTAGGATTTAATAGAATATCGTTAATTGCATTACGTTAACGACACCTTGCTACAAGGGGATGCCAAGTAGTCTAGGATTTATAGATTCCACCAACCGAAAGCGATAAACACATAGGCATATAAGCATAGAACACCAAATCGAGCAATTATTCAAGTAAAGTATACAACAACGTTTGTGGTTTAAGACTCAAGTATAAAGCATTTGGTTTGAATAAGTATGAAATGTCACCCCAAAACAAAAGATAGAAAACGGGGTTTGAAGTTACTCACGTTCAAGTATAAAACTTGATTGGTAAAAGATGAATAACCGGATGGATGAAGTTTAACGAGCAAGGCCTAAATGACAATAAAATCTTGGATTTAGAATGGTTGTCTTGAAGATCTTTAAATAAAATAATTGTTGCAAAAAGTAAACAATTAAAGTTCAAGGTTTAAAATGTAACTATTTAATAATTTATAATAACAATCCTTTAAAAATGTAAGTTTGCTCGAAACCGGGTTAAAGTATCTAACCTTAATATTTACTTAACCAATGTTAAGTAATAAGGTGGGAAAAATGCTAAAATGCAAGTTCCTTTGGGACAAAGATACTAAAACGGGTTTTTAACGAGTGTTCGGGTTTTCGATTCGGGTCTTAAATTGTCAAACCCAAAGTCAACTTTCCAGCATATTAATTGTTATGAGATAACTCATTAAAATATACTAACACTTAACCAAGTATGTAGATCTATTGTTTAGAACTAACAACGCACGTTAAGCGAGTGTTCGGTTTTGTCGGTCCAAACTATGTGATGAGATCAAGTTGGATCCAACAATTCCAAGTACTTAAGAAAATAATTAAAATCAGTTTGTAAACTATTTTTAAAGAAATATACAAGTCTTGAGAGCTAAAAACACACTTGTGTGTCTTATGCGAGTAAAAGTCGGTATAGTTCGGTTTGGTTCGGTCTCCATCTCACAAATAGTTCATAGATGGTTTCTACATGCCCAAATATCATAGAACTTGTATATTGGTTTATAAATGAAGAAAGCTTAAATTTTACAAATAAAAAGTTAACTACAAGTCTTTTAAGCAAAAGTTTCGGTTTAGTTCGGTTTCCATCTCCCAACGAGTTCATAGATGGATTCCATATGCTTAATATCAAAGAACTTGTAAAAATGATTTTTGAAACTCAAATCTAGCAATAAACATGTTTAAACAACTATTTTAACAAAACTAGTAAACAAAAGTTCGGTTTCCGGTTTGGACTAGTTTCGGTTAAACCGAGGTTAGTCTTATACTAACCCACACCATGGAACTTGTAAATAAGATGAACAAACTAAAAAGGGTTAGAAGTTAGTCATAAGTGATATGTATAATAAGTTATGTGTGTGTAAATATATATCAAGAACACGAAGTCCTCCATGAAGCCTTGCCTTATGACATTCGAAACTTAACCTACCGGAGTCGGTGAAGTAACAAATAAAGGAAACAAGGGGTGTGTATTATATATATGGTGTACCACCATATTCAAGTGTTAGTAATATTAGATGAACAAGTTAAAATGAAAGACTATAGTTAGTTGACCTTAAGAAATCAAAGTAACAAAATGTTGAAGATGAATACTTGGATTTGAGAGAGATTTTGGAGAAGATGAACAACCAAAATGGTGTATGGAGCCTTGCTTTTATAATGGTAAGAGTATGGTTCATACAAATAGGGTAAAGATGCATGTGATGGTTGAAATGGTCAAATAAGTTTTTGGTAAATGGCAATAATAGTCCCCAAAGTTTGGTTTAAGTTATTTTAAGGAGTTTTAAAGACCAAAAAGAATGTTTTCAAGACCCAACAAGTGTAAAACAATATTGTAAAATAAAATCCATCATTTTGATTATATCATAAGCTTTGGTTTACAAAATGGGTCGGTTTACATGATAAACGAATACAAACGAGACCTGAAATTGACGAATGTCACAGACCCTCTCAGAAACCCATATGAGAGTGATAATGCCATATGAGAAGATTCACATGCGGCAATGACCGAAGAGGAACCCGAAGAAGAATCGGAAGAGGAACCGGAAGAGGAAACTGACCCCGAAGAGGAATATCCGGACAATCCAAATGAGGTAACCACACCGGAGGAAGAACAACACTCCACCCCAAGCTATGGCTCTTTGGATCCATACATGAAATTTCTCCATGAAATCATGGGAAAGGCGTCATCAAGTTTCCCACCATACAAAGGCGAGATTCCATCCATTGAAGAACAAGCTAACGAGATACGAGAACAGAATGAAGCTGCAGAAGCTTTCTTCAATCACCAATCCGAAGCGACTCCATTCCCTGATCCCAAGAATCACTACGACGTTGTGATGATGGGTTACCGCGACCCACCTCCAAGATACGGATATCCGACTGACATGCCTTAGTCACAGGAGGAGCATTTGGACCGAGCCTTACACGAAACTGATGACCTTAGGAAGAAGATTGCTTTGGATGAAAAAAAAAAGAAGAAGATAGGAGACAAGCTTCTTCGAAAATGCAACAAGCTAACAAAGGTGGTGAAGAAATTTATGAAGATTGAGATGGTGGTGAAGATAGTGTGTTTAAGGGATGAAGTTTATCTGTTAACTTCGTTTGTATGATATGTGTGATATATGTACCATATGTAATAAGGATAGGAGTTTGTTGTAAGAATAATATACATATCATTTTATGATATGTATATGAATGTGAAATAAATAAACTTGTATATTAAGAAAAGAAATCTGTTAAATTTCAGATAAAAAGAATAAAAGATAAAGAATGTCTAGACAAAGTGATAATCGCTAGGTTTCCCGAAAGGAAGCCGAAAGACGAGAAGTGAAAGGGAAAGATCCTGAGAAAGAGGAACCAATTCCCGACAAATATATGAACCAAATCCAACAAATGATTAGAATAGCTGTTAGAGAAGAATCTGAATTTCGATCCCAATCTAGACAAACTAAACATACGCATTCTGAAAATCCTTCCCGCAAATCTGTTTCTAAACCCCGTACTCGACCTTCACGGGAGGAAGAAAGTGAACATGAGTCAAATGCCGATGGAGGCGTTAGAAAAGAATTTAAGAAACTTAAGATTGGTGGATGCTCGTTTAAAGATTTTAAGTATTATGGACCGAAAGAATTCCACGGTGACAAGGGAGCCATCACAACGGTGAGGTGGCTCGAAGAGATGGAGACGATTGTGATTACGAGCAAGTGTTCTAACGAGGAAAAGATTCAATACTCTGCCTTGATGTTCAAAGGCGAAGCACTGGAGTGGTGGAACACGCTGATGATGAGTAGAGGAAGGGAGGTGATGTACAAATTGACCTGGAACGAATTCAAAGAGTTGTTGATGTCGAACTTCTGTCCGATGCATGAGACGGACCAAATACAAACCAAGTTCCTAGCTCACAAGGTTGTTGGAACAAACCTTCGAGAGTATAACACGAAATTTCACGAATATTGTCGCTTGGTTCCCCAGCTGGTCATCCCAGAATCCAACAAAGTTACTCGTTACATTTGGGGACTGCCACGAGAGATTCGTGACATGGTGAGATCGCACTTGCCACAAACCGCTGACTCCGCGATGGAGTTAGCTGGATACTTGATGGGTGGAATGATCCGCAATAAAGAAGAGGATAAGAAAGTCGTGACAACACAAGACCCGAAGAAGGAAGGGAATACCCGTTTTAAGGGTAAGGGAGTTGACCAACGAAGGTCAGGCTTCAACCCCGGCATCCCACAATGCAAGATTTGTAAAAAGTATCATAGGGGTAGATGCCATTTAACTCCACGACTTTGTGAGTCATGTCACAAACCCGACCACGCTACAGCCGATTATTGGAAGAAAAAGATGACCTGCTACAAATGTAAAGAGATGGGACATCTTAGCTTCGAGTGTCCCAAGAACAAGCCCAAGACTGGTGGTGCGGGTGGTAGCAGTCAGAAGAACGAGCCCAAGAAGGGCAATGCAAGAGTCTTCGTCCTTGATACGAAGAAGGCAGCTGATATGCTGGAAACCATCACTGGTACGTTCCTTGTTAACAATGCTTATGCTAGAGTTTTGTTTGATTCAGGAGCCAATTTAAGTTTTATAGATTATAAGTTTTGTAGTCTAGTAAACGAACCTTTAATCAAACTAAATAAAACTCTAAGCGTCGAGACCGCTAATGGCGAAACTATTAAAATTTCCGAAGCCCTAAAAAACGGAAAAATCTTATTAGCCGGATACATTTTGCCTATTCAATTGCTACCCATGACTCTTGCTGGTTTTGATGTTGTATTGGGTATGGATTGGTTATCCGACAACCATGCTCGTATCCTTTGCAATAGCAAACTGTTGAACTTAGAGCCCCGGATAAACGAACTATTCGAATTGAAGGGGATAAAGGGGTTGGCCAAGTTACCCTAATCTCCATGATAAGGGCTAACAAATGTTTAAATCAAGGATGCTTAGCATTCATGGCCTATGTCACCGAAGAAACAAAATCCAAAGAAATCAAAGACGTTCCTGTTGTTTCTGATTTTGCCGATATATTTCCCGACGAACTTCCCGGCATTCCTCCTGATCGTGAAGTAGAATTTAGGATCGACCTTATTCCTGGTACTGCTCCGATCGCCAAGGCTCCGTATCGCCTCGCGCCAACCGAGATGAAAGAACTGAAGAAATAATTGGACGAACTTCTCGCGAAAGGCTTTATACGACCAAGTTCATCACCATGGGGAGCGCCAATATTATTCGTCAAAAAGAAGGATGGATCCATGCGTATGTGCATCGACTATCGAGCTCTCAACAAAGTAACAATCAAGAATCGTTATCCACTCCCTCGAATCGACGACCTTTTCGATCAACTTCAAGGTGCTAGCTATTTTTCTAAAATCGATCTTCGTTCCGGCTATCACCAACTCAAAGTTCAATCCGAAGATATTCCGAAAACCGCCTTTCGAACAAGGTATGGCCATTATGAGTTCACCTTATGCCATTCGGACTTACTAATGCGCCAGCTGCGTTCATGGATATGATGAACCGAATCTGTAAGCTTTACTTAGATAAATTTGTTATCGTTTTCATCGACGACATACTTATTTACTCAAAGTCTAAGGATGATCATGAAAATCATCTTCGAACCTTACTTAAAATCCTCAGGACCGAGAAATTGTACGCCAAGTTCTCGAAGTGAGAATTCTGGTTACACGAAGTACAATTCCTTGGTCATATCATCAATGTCAACGGTATACAAGTGGACCCCGCTAAAATTGAACCTATCTCCAAGTGGGAGATCCCAAAGTCGCCAACCGAGATTCGAAGTTTCTTGGGATTAACCGGTTATTACCATAGGTTCATCGAAAACTTTTCCCGAATCGCTGTTCCCTTAACTTCTTTGACTCGTAAGAACATCAAGTACGAATGGGGAACAAAGCAACAAGAGGCGTTCGATGTACTTAAACAAAAGCTTACCCAAGCTCCTATACTGGCCTTTCCAGAAGGTACCTAAGATTTTGTTGTTCTTAGTGATGCATCTCATTCCGGCTTGGGATGTGTGCTAATGCAACGAAAGAAAGTAATCACTTACGCCTCTCGTCAACTCAAGGTACACGAGAAGAACTACACAACTCACGATCTAGAGTTAGGCGCCATAATCTTTGCACTTAAGATATGGTGGCACTATCTCTATAGAGTAAGATTTATCGTGTACACCGATCATAAAAGCTTAAAACACATCTTCGACCAAAAAGAGCTTAACATGCGCCAACGACGCTGGACGGAAACTCTTAATGACTATGACTGTGAAATCGTCTATCATGAAGGTAAAGCCAACGTTGTGGCCGATGCCTTAAGTCGTAAAGAGCACAAAAAGCCAAAAAGAGTCCAATCGTTAAGGCTAGAACTTCAAATCGATCTTATTGACCAAATCAAATCTGCTCAAACTCAAGCAATTAATGAAAACAAGATCTCCGATGAAAAACGTAACTGCACCATTGACTCGTTAGTCAAAGGTGACGATGGTATCCTTAGAGTGGGAAACCGGATTTGGGTACCAATCATTGGAGACTTGCGTGACAAAATAATGAATGAAGCCCATAAGTCCAAATACATGATGCACCCCGGTAGTGACAAAATGTATCAAAACCTTAAGTCAAACTACTGGTGGAATGGTATGAAAAAGGACATCACTTCGCATGTTGCGAAATGTCTAACTTGTTTGAAAGTCAAGGCTGAACACCAAAAGCCTTCGGACTGCTTCAGCAACCCGAACTTCCCGTATGGAAGTGGGATTTAATAACCATGGATTTCATAACCAAACTCCCAAAGACGACTCGACAACACAATGCTATTTGGGTAATCGTCGATAG
The DNA here is from genome assembly GCF_021521415.1 of Bidens hawaiensis. Classification (NCBI taxonomy): domain Eukaryota; kingdom Viridiplantae; phylum Streptophyta; class Magnoliopsida; order Asterales; family Asteraceae; genus Bidens; species Bidens hawaiensis. The sequence goes on from NW_027491042.1 coordinate 1,105,731, forward strand.
ATTAACCAAATCCGCTCACTTCATTCCAATCAATGAATCATACTCAATGGATAGATTAGCGCAAATTTATGTAAACAACATCGTTGCTTTACATGGAGTACCGCTATCTATAATCTCTGATCAAGACAGTCGTTTCACGTCTCACTTTTGGAAAAGCTTCCAACAAGCCTTAGGCACCAAGCTTAACCTTAGCACCGCCTATCATCCGCAAACCAATGGGCAAAGCGAAAGGACAATTCAAACATTGGAAGACATGCTCCGAGCTTGTGTGATCGACTTAGGTGAAAGTTGGGATGACCACCTGCCCCTAATGGAATTTTCGTATAATAATAGTTATCATGCGAGCATTCAAACCGCACCATTCGAGGCGTTGTATGGTCGAAAGTGTAGAACGCCCGTGTGTTGGTCTGAAACCAGAGATAGTCAATTATCCGGACCCGAAATAGTCCAAGAAACAACCGACAAATTTTTGCAAATCCGAGAACGACTTAAGACGGCACGTGACCGCCAAAAGAGTTACGTCGATGTCCGCCGTAGGCCGTTAGAGTTTAATGTCGGTGACAAAGTTCTTTTGAAAGTCTCGCCATGGAAAGGCGTAATTCGCTTTGGCAAGAAAGGCAAACTAAGTACTCGATTCGTTGGACCCTTTGAGGTAATTGAACAAATCGGCACTGTTGATATAATGCTAAATATATATGTTTCCCTTGTATATTTTATTTAATATTTTAATTGTTTTCGTTCGTTTTTAGTCGAGACTTGTATACTACTAAAATTTTTATATTTCGTAGGTTCCGGGATTTGATCGTGATTAAAAAGGGCGAAAAACGAGCTAAAACGAGCCGAAACGGAGATCCGTAACGCATCAGGAAGGAACCGGACAAAGAACCGGTCAGACCGGGCCGGTCAGACCGCCCCCATAGAAGAGTACGGCGCGCCGCGCCAAGGGGAAAGGCTAAAGCCCTAGGCGCGGCGCCTAGGCACATCTGGGCTAGATTATTTTCGTTTTTGCATCTTGTCGGGCCTTGTTTTGGGTATCTAAACACCTTTAACTTAATCCTGACATAACCTTAAGCCACCAGCCGATTTTGGGAGTTCTTGGAGCATATTTTCGAGTCTCGTGGTGATTTTGAAGGCAAGAGGACAGCCGGTGAAGATTTATACGTTCACGTTTGGAGATTACGGGTTTTATCGCCTTTAATCCTTCGTTCTTTAGATTTTCACCATGTTTTCTTATTTACTTGTTTCGTTTGATTTAAACTTTAAGATGCTAGGCTAAACTTATAAACTACCTAGGTCGTGATGAACCTTAGTTCGGTTTGATTTTTATTTGGATTTTCGTTTCGTTATGGATTTTATGTTTCAAGTAAACAGTTGAGTTTTGATTTAATTAATGCGTATGATTGCTTGGTTTTTTTTACTTGAATTTATTGTTTCACGTTGCCCTTGTTGATTGTTTCATAGGATAGGGTTTTGTTAGGTCATTTACTATGTGTTCTTGACTAGTTTGTGATTAATATCGATTAAAATCATAGAAACAATAAAATCAATTAAACAAATAAAAGTGAGCTGCTAGTCTAAAAAGCTGTAAAGTGATAGGCTATTAATAGATCTTTGCTTGTCGGGATTGCTAAATTTATTTTTTCGTAAGGAGTCCGTCTAGATTTGATTGTCAGCTTAGTCGATTAAATTAATTGAGTCTGCTTTGCTATCTTTTGAATTCTGCGCTGTAAGGTAGGTTTTCGTCATAAAAAATACTTAGACATAAGCGATTAAATAACCGTAAGGAAATTTAATATAAAACTGGTGAGTCTTAAAACTTGTTAGAAATCCATAGGCGTCTTCTTGAAGTTCAAGGGTCATGTTCGGGTTTTCTGTCAAGGGTCTATTTTATGATCTCGGTTCCATAACTTGCGTTTTTCCATTTAAATTAATAACCGTAACTTTGGGGATTCTGGCCTGGGTAGTTATTTTCATCATCTGAATTAATTCAAGTTTTCTAAATTGTTTATTTGTTAAAATTAATTAGGTTTAAGGTTTATTAATTAATTAATAAGTAATGATTATGTTTATTATTATTTAAATAATTAGGGTTTGGTTTATTATTATATTACTAGTTTATTAATAGTTTAATTAAATTAATCATTAGTTAATTATTATTAGAGTATTAATTAATTAGTTTTAAAATACCCCTCAAATATTATTAATAAATAGTCGTGTCTTGTAACTGAGTCTAATTTGCTAGTTTCGTAATTTAAAGAGCCTCGTGGGTTCGATATCCGGACTTACTTAGCTGTACTAGAGTCGACCGGTTCACTTGCCGGTTAGTAGTTTAAGTTAAGTTTAAGGGTCTAGAGTATTACTTAGTGTCTAGATTAGTATAATTTTAGTTATTTATTTTATAACTACTTTTAGCACATCAACTGTCACATATCGTTTGCAACTGCCCGAAGAAATGCAAGGGATACACGACGTATTCCATGTTTCGAATTTGCGTAAGTGTCTAGCCGACGAATCTTTTTCGATGCCATTAAAAGATGTAGAAATAAACGAGAACTTAAAATTCATTGAAAGACTAATTCTAATTGAAGAATCGAAAACTAAGAAACTTAAAAGACGAACATTAAAAATCGTGAAAGTAAGATGGGATTCCCGAAGAGGACCCGAGTACACATGGGAACTCGAGTCCGAAATGAGAAAGAAATACCCCCACTTGTTCTCATAAGCAATCTCGAGGACGAGATTTATTTCAAGGTGGGGAGGTTATAACGTCACATAAATATCGGGCCAAAAATGTCAAGTTTCTAAAGTCCAGGAACCAATTTTGCCAATTTCCAAACTTCAAGGGCTAAAATGTAAATTCTGAAATTTTGACCCATCGCGCTACGCGATGGATCAGAAGGAAGCCCCATCGCGTACCGCGATGGGGTATCTGACACGCAGTGACACGTGTGCCACGTGGCACACGGTGGCAACGTCTGCCGCCACTTGTCACCACGTGGCAACACGTCTGCCACGTGGAGCGGGGCCTGCCACGTGTCACGGTACGCTGTGACTAAGCAAGCCTACATTGCGCTACGCGATGGGCTTGCCAAGGAACCCATCGCGTAGCTCGATGGGGACCAAAATCAAGTCTATAAATAGCAGCCTCGGGTCTTCACTTCCCTCACACCAAAACACACACATTACTCTCTCACTACTCTCTCTCTAAGCCTCGAAGTTCGTGCCATCGATCTACCTCGTTTTACGTCCCCTGATTCCTCGATAACCGTGCTATTGTCTCGTTATTCATGCCATTCCCCGACGACGTTTCAAACAAGAAGGAGGTGCTCCCCCGACGTCCCGACAATTATCTCGAAGTGCGTGCCGAGAAGTGTTGGTGTCTCGATAAGCGTGCCAAGTGTGGAAAGAGTGATAGATCAAGCGTCGTCGAAGTGCTGCCCAAGTGTCTAAGGTATTTTTAAGCCAAGCAAGGTAGGCATAATGCCCGACCAAAATAATAATAAAATATTATAAAGGCTTAATACCTTAAGTCGATATTATTCTCGATAAACAAAGAAATATATAACAAAGAAAATAAAGAAAAGAAAGATAAAATATATACATGAATATATATAAGATTATTCTTTGTTATGAAATATATTATTTAAGTATAATGAGAATACTTAAATAATAAAGAAAGAAAATACGTTTCTTAATAAAGAAGAAACGTCGGGTTTTATGAATAAACTAAAGGTTTATAAATATTACTCTTCAACTAAAGGTTTTAAAGTAAAAAGAAATAATGAACTAAAGGTTCATCGAGATAAATAAGAATAAAGGTCTTAAGCCGGATCGTGTATCCAACTAACAAAAGTTATACTCGTACTATAGGTGCGAGATAGCGAAGGAAAGACTCACGGGCGGTGTTGGAAGCCGATCCGATTGAAAAAGTGAATACGTCCCACTTTTACAAACTAGTTTTCAAACAAACAAACGTGTTATGTGTAAAACTTTACATGAGGCTACGTGTCTCTAAAAACATTGTAAATAAGAATATAAACCTGGCCCTCAGGTTGTGGTATACGTTTTTCTGCATCCTTACATATGTGGTATGCGGTGGGCACCTCGCACCACGCCTGGTCACGACCTCCAGCCACGATGGGCCGGACCAAAGTATGTCCGAGTGAGAATGACCTTGTGTATATTTATGGTACCTAAGTACGTCGAAACGCTGCGGTGTTTTGCTGAGGTGATCTTGTGTAGAGACTCGAGTTTATGATGACTGTTTAACTTGATTATTCCTAAGCCAAGATGGGCCGAGGCTTACGTGGTCTCGAGGAGTAATTAAGTAAAGAAAATATTTTTAGCGTCAGCATATTCACCAGCATTTGTTGCTGACGTATTTTTATAACATTTTGCAGGTAATCAGGAATAGAGCTTGAAAGACGAAGAAGCTCAAGAATCCGATGGCTCGGATAATTTTGTGTAAATATTAAAATATGGTGGTTTTGTAAAACATATAAGCAAGTAAAACTAAACGAGACTTTCGTCTCGTCTCTTTTGTTGTAAATATTTTTATATATTAATCCACATGTTTTTATAAAGTCTTCCGCATTAACCCGCTACTCTGGTATATTTACAAATGTGGTACCAACTATTGATCATACTCCTAGGCCTAGAATGGGGGTGTGACAATAATTATGATTTTTTGGATAAACAAAAGCTGATGATCTCAAATGGCATCATATTAATTGATTAAAATGTATGATATTTTATGTATATGAATTTTTTTTGGTTAATTTCATAGATACATTATCATTTATCTAGGGTTTATTTGTATTTGAAGAATCTTACTTTTCACACGAAAGAGTTATAAGTATACCTATATGTTACCTTATCAAGAGTTATGAACAGACATGTACTAGATATTTTGATTTTTGATAAACAATGTATACCGACAAATACAATCACAAATGTAGTGTACAAGAAAAATTTTACTTATTTGTAACATATTTGTGTAATCTTAGTTATGTGATCTCTATGATATTAATGTAAATTGTAATTTTATTAATAATATATTATGATGTTGTTGAATGTATTTCCTTTAATGGTTAAAGTTTAAAATTTTCAACAATTACCCGTGTAATACACGGGCCTCAAACTAGTGAATTATATAATACCATGTGTTGATAATTATTAGGAGAAATAATCATTATTATTTATATCAAAAGTAAATAAGTGTTTTCATCGTAAATAATATATTTATGTTATTTACTTAAACGGATGTCTACGCGTATCTATATATGGGATACTAGTTTAATCCTCCCGTGTTACGGGGGTTATTCAAGTTTTTGTTTTAATTGTTTTGCTATTTTGTAGTGATTTATTTTATTTTTTAACGTAGTTTAGTTTTAATTTAATACATATATATTAGTTTGTTATTATATTTTTTAGCGTTTGAGTTTTTTCAATTGAGATGTGTAGGTTTTTTAGATTTTTAACGAACAAACATAAACGGACACGAGCATGTTGATTTTTTTAAATGAACAAACATGAACATAAATATTTGTCAAATGAAAAATGAGATGTTAATGTAGTTGACAATGGTAGGTAGTATCAAAAGTTAACCGGCGATGAAGATGATAGACCAGCAACAGAGAACATGTAAAGAAGATATATTAATTTGGGTTTAATGATAGTGTTTACCAATAAATGAGATCTTATAACCCATTTGAGGGCTATTAGGATTTTGGTAAGACACATAACCCGTTTAAATTATTCTTTGATGATTAAGAGGTTATTTCACAAATAAATGAGATGTTATAACCCGTTTAGGAGTTATCCCGGTTTGGTGAGACCCAAGACCTGCAAAAATTATTGTATGATTATGAAAGAGTTTCATAAATATATGAGATGTTATAACCCATTTAAAGACTATCCGGGTTTGGTAAGACCCATACCCGTGAATTCGGGTCAAATGCATGAGAAGCCTCCATTTAGAAATCAGGTAATCTGGTGGCTCTAGAGAATGGGGGGAATAATCTAACAGCGACACATAGGATTTCATGATAGGCAATTATATAGATAGTTAGATGATTATAGATAATTCATATACCTATGTATAAACATAAAATTATATATAATACGTAATAGACATGTATGTATATGTATAGAATTCTGAGGATAACTCAAACGAAAGTTAAATCTAACATGCAGCTTTTATGTGTTTATAATTTTTGCAACCAGCTTAAGTTTTATATAATAACTATGGGATATTGGTTTCCTGTACCACTTCCCGTCTAAATGAACACTAACCTCGTTAATGTTTTGGACTAAAAATGTCATTCAAATTAGTTGAGGGGGTGAAAAAAAAATTAAATTGTTTAACATATACCAAATTTGCCTCCAATCAACCCTAGATCAAGCATCATTACTCCATCCTCATCTATTACAACCACCACTACACCTTTGGTTCAACACATACCCATAACATATCGATTCGAAGTAATCCTTTACTCGCCGGAAAATGAGTTGTAGGTTTCCGGAGAACACCATGTGCATCGTTTCACCGCCCACCGCCCCAAAACCGCAACCCCCGCCACCACTAGTGTCTCACCCAGCCACCTTCCGGGATCGCCTGCGTGCCGGAAAAACGAGTTGCAGGTTTCCGGCGAGCACCATCTTCATCATATCTCCACCGGTGCACAATCTTCAGGATCTCCATCACCTTTTTACACCTCTGAACCATCTCCATTTTCTGAAAGACGAGATAGCCGAAAAACTCAAATTCGTCGGAAAAAACGAGGTCGCCGGAAAAACGAGTTCACTGGAAATGGAGGTTGTTGAGGTTGTACAATTACCACCGTCCTCGTCTTGTCGTCGTACTGGGAGTTCGTCGAAGAACAGGGAAGCCAGACCAGATCGTCACCGGAAAACATGGCAGACCATAAAATTTCTGTTTTACCCTCTCAACTAATTTGAATGACATTTTTAGTCTAAAACACTAACGAGGTTAGTGTTCATTTAGACGGGGAGTGGTACAGGAAAATAGGGTGAAAGTTGGGAGTGGTGGGTGACAACGAGGTTAGTGTTCATTTAGACGGGGAGTGGTACAGGAAAATAGGGTGAAAGTTAGGAGTGGTGGGTGACAAATCAAAAGTTATGAATGTTATCTACCAATGAGAGAAAGTTATGAATATTAAAAACGAATATCCCAATAACTATTTACTATATAAAACATAACTCTTAGAAAAGTCATAAAAATTTGCAAGAATTATACGTTTACACAAAATACAAAGTACATGCCATGTATATTAAATTCAATTTGCCATCTTTTGTGTTATCATTATTACTACATCATGTGCTAGACTTCATATGTTTTGAAGAAGCAAATGTTGTCTGCCAAATTCTAAAAGTCAAAAGAAGTTCCATTCAAATATTTGATGGTCTTTTGTACTTGAAAGGGTATGGTATCTATGATAAAGTGGAGACAATGAAAAGACTATACTACTGACTACCAAGTACCACCACAGTTAGTCTTGATTTAGTCTCTCTTTTACTTTACTTTTTTTTATCCGTATGAAATTTCAATAGTAGTCCATACAATTTGTTCATATTCGTATATAGCCATCTATGTTTTATGTATTTTCATATAGCACCTTGTAATATATATTATTTAGATTATATAAGCAATGGACAAAAGAGTGCTGGACTTTACCATTGTGGGGATGGTTTTTTGTTATTGTTTGAAGATAAAGGTTGCGATTGCAAACTACAATCAAACTTTCATGGAATCCACTTGTTTTATCTAATAAATTAACAAGTAATTGCTTTTATATATTATTTTTTGTTGGACCCACATACCAATAAAGAAACATTTATTTTATTTTCATTTAATTACAAGAAAACAATCTGTAAATAACCTATTTGTATACAGATCACATAATATACATAAATTTAGAAGAACAAAAGGAACTGTTAACTGAAAAGGTTAAAGAATTTGTTGGTGTTATTCGTTAAGATTTATTTTAACGGCTAGTAAATCCTTTAAATGAACTAATAGCTAAATTCATCATATTAGATACACTTTCAATCAAGAGAAAACCCTTACCTAAATTAAGAACGCTATTAATTTCTTTAATTTAATTTAACACTTACGAAATATTAAAAAAAATATATTACAAAAGTAATTTTTTAAAAATTTTCAAATGCTTTATTTTTAGTTATAGATTTCTATTTATTTTAAATGTATAATTTAATATTTAATATATACAAAAAATTAAATTTGTTATATTTGATTAAATAATTTTAGGGGTAGGTGATGATGTGATAGTTTGTGTATGTTTGTTGTTGTATAAAAAAAAATATGGGTTTGCTAGTGACACCCGGGGTTTTTCCAAAACACCAACCCTATCCGCAGCGGAGAGGGCTATCTGCGTCGGATAGGTGGGTTTGGAAAATTTGTTTTTTTACTTTTATTGTCTTTTTTATTATTTATTGTCTTTTTCTATATTTTTATTTTATTTCTTGATTTTGTTTGTTATGTTTTTTTGTTAGTGGGGGGTAACCAATTATTATTTTCAACATTTTTTGGTTTTCAATTCATCGGTTTTAAAATTACAACGAAACAACAATTTAAAAATTGAAACGAAATAACATAAACAAAACCAGCTTTATATAATAATATTAAATACATAACAACAAGTTTGGAAAAAAAAAGAAACAAAATACAAAAACAAATCTAAACTACAGCACTACTCGTGTCGTCGTCACCATCTTGTCTGCGTGTGGCTGTCCTCCCCTCAGCATTGTCGCCGTCTCGTCGACATATGGCGCCTGACGTACTCGTCTCGTGGTCGAAACGTGGCGCCAGTGATGTGTGCTGCTGCCATGCTGCTAGGTGGACATAAACCTTACCACCCAGGCCATCTGACTCTGGAGCTGTGGCATCCCCACCTGGATCCGTGACATCCCCTGCTCTAGTCTTTGTAGCCGGGAGTATGTGGCCGCATCCAACACACATGGCCCGATATGTACGCAAAACTTGTTGTGGGTCTTGATGTGGTGACTGTTATGAAAACGATAAATTAACGTTAATAACACAAAGATACAAAACAAATTTAAACGATAAATATAACGTACGTGATCACCACCCTCACCGCCCGCGGCGTCCTGAATATGCACCTCTGGCGCCTCGAATGGCGGGGGGTCGACACCTAGGCAATATCGACTGTCTATCCTCCTAACGATGTGCATGCCATGTGCCCGCAAACACTCCAGCTCGCGCGGGTAAATTGGCGGCTGAATTGGTAGCTCAGGCAGTCGCGGCCCGCAGCCCAAACTGATCGCAACCCGCGTAAAGTATGAGCCACAGAACTACAACCGGCGGCCCTCCCTGTGCCAGTAAGTGGTGAAGTTGTCGCCGAACGTGTGAGCTAGGTTGTAGTGTCTGCCTGTAAGCAGGCACAGTATAACTGGTCGCGGAGGTTGCAGTGATCTACCCCCAGGTGACGACCCTGTGTTGGTAAAAATGATAAGCATGTGCATGTACTTTTACAACAATACAATACATTATGTTATGTTATATTGTAACAACCCGAACTTTTCATTTATTGTTTTGATAGTCGTTACCCAACCCGTTTCAAAGTTCAGGTAATTTAATCAATAAAATAGCACATTTATCGAGTTTATTATTATTTTTGTTTATCTTATTTATTTAATTACCTATTATAAATTTGATTTATATGCAAAACCAACCCTAGACTTAGTTTATAACTCGTTTGTAGCCACACTAGAAGTACAAGGGTTAAATTGCAAATTAAATAATATATACCCATCAACCCTTTAACTCTTAACTCGATCCGGCCAAAGATTTCCATACCCAATCGTTGCTTGAGCCATAATCTTCTTGTATATTCGAAATTGATCTGGGCAAATCATATATTTACCTAACTCGACCTACACCGACAATCTAATTAAGGAAAAAGATCAAAACTTGATTTCGTTGATCAAAATACAAAACCGACATTTATCAAATCATTATTATACCATTTAGATTTACTATTAATTAAATTAAACACGTACAATCGTTCCTGCAATCCTCACGAACCAAAACCCTAGATTAATTGCATTCCATTGTCCTGTTGTTAGTTATTCGAGATTGAGTTGAGCCGTCCCTGTTTCAATCAGTTACACCTTCAATTCGTAAATGTTAAAGGTAATTGTTATATGTTTCTGGTTCGCTTTTGATCACTACCAATAACCCTATGATGATTTAGCCGAACAACAATGGGATAAGCTGATTGTAAATTTTAGGGTTCATGTGGTTGTGGATGATTATGGGCTGTGTGTAAAATCAAATGGTTCTAAACTATAACTAGGTGAGACACCAGCCAAGTTGGTTGGTGCAAGTGTTGTTGGTTCATGTGAACCGGTTGGAGGCGCGGGTTCAAGCCCCCAGTCCGGTTTTTGGTTGTTTTATTTTGAATTATGTTTTCAGTTAATATAATTTATTATAATAAATATAAAAGGATAATTAAATATATTTTTGTGAAAATTGGCACTTCCAAATTGACGATTTCCGATAATTGACATTAAACATTTTTAAAACCTTGTGTGTGTGTGTGTAATATATGTTTTAAATAAAGATCATTGATTTATATAAAATTATACATCTTTTAAGCATAAAATCATCTCTAAAAACTACAAATTTTATCGTATAATATGGTTCAAATAACTACTTATCATGGTAAAATATATTTTCAGGTATATCCAAGCCTCAAACGAAGAAACGAATGAAAAAGCAAAGAAAAATCAAAGAAAACATAATAACACGCCCCCCCCCCCCCCATGCTTTATGGAACACGCCCCCATGCTTTCATGTGCAAGAAAATACAAAAAAAATCTTCAAGAAAAGACAAAATACTTGATAGCTGGACATGGGGCCGTGTTTTAGGGAACATGTGGACATGGTCACCTTTCCAGAAAAGGCAAAAGAATATATAACATACACCCAAACACACGGGGGTGTGCCTCACGTAGCACACCCCCGTGGTGAGTCATCATGTACGACCTGACTTAACATTTTAAGCGACTGGACAGCTGGACACGGGGGCGTGCCTCACGAGACACAGGGCCGTGTCTATTTGCCCAGACAGCCTATAAATAGAGGTGCATGTTGCATTTACTTGGTGTGCTTGGAGAGAATATTATACGAGTTTCACTTATAAAACACCCACTTTACACTCATATTGAAGATTTTGTGAAGAGTTTGAAGGCTTGAAGGCCATCATTATCATCATCATCTATCATCATCATCCATCACCATTAAAGAAGAAAGATTCATCCATATTTGGTTAGATTGTTTTAGTTTAATCATATGTTTGTTATCTTCATCTCCTTTGATGTTCATAACTATGCTCAACATGACCTAAAACTCCATTTACCATCTATTTCTGTGAAGAAGCTGTGTTTTACTTGATGTTTATATTAAATATGTGATTTAGTTTTAGTAAAATTGTTATTATTTTGCAATTATCCTTTGATGAGAAATGTTTTGTCTTTTTAACTCATCAAATCAAGACTTATGATTAACACTCATTCATGATTCACTCATGTTCTTGGAGACTAGAAATGGTAAAAAGAATATCTTGATAACTTATCTAAGATAAAACATGGATCCTTATATTTCACTTAGAAATGATGAGATATAAGCTATGATCAATTTTTCTAGTTTTGAGACAACTGATATAACGTTGTTAACACGATTGCTTAGGTTATCATACTAGTTAAAGAAATCATATGTTAAAGGATTGTATAATTATAATCTACTAAAATCAATCAAGGGGAGGTTGTGTGATAAAACTATAACCACCCGAAGTTTTTAGAATTGGTATTTGAAAAAGTTAATCCTAATCTTTATACTTTACTAAAACTACTTGTTTACTTAAATTGGCATTCTCGTGGTAGACATGAAGTAAAGCATGCTACTTTCTTTTATGTCATATGTTAGTTCACTTAGAAATGAGGGGCTATTCTATCATATATTATCAAAGCAAGTTATCACATATTTACTCCTAGTATCCTAGTCTAGACAGGTCACATTGTTCTTATATCTTGGAAGTAACTAAATGAAGTAGACGTACAAACATTCTCTTACGTTTGACCTTCGCTTTAATCTCATTTTGTTCCTCATGGTAAACTTTCCATCCACCACTGTCACACCCGACCAAAGGCGGCGGAACATGGCCGGGTGCAACGGATTGCTCATGAACACAAGACACTATTAAAGTGACAATATTTAATCAAATCATTAATTTCATTCAATCACAAAAGTAGCACATCTCGTTTATACAATAAATACCAAATACAAGAAATAAATATTGTTCATTCTTCTAATAACCTAGAGGTATCAAATAGAATGGCGTCTTCAATCTCCAATTCAAGTAATAATCAAACCTGTAACAATGCATAAGATAATTTTTGTCAACACGTATGTTGGTGAGAAATTTCATAGTTTTGAGTATATATCATATGAGCGAAATCCACAAATGTATATGAGACTATAAATAAAAGCATCAATCGTGGTATATAAAACATGTGTAAATGATGATCATTTCTAATCAGTAACAACCGACATACTCGGATAATGATGCCCTATGCTACTTGCACAAGGGTAAGTAGTTACGGGTGCGTATGATCATACTTATTGCATTCCACAACAACATAAAATAAACACTCGTGCACGTAAAGCATATGAAACATATAATACACAATAGAGCAAGTATTCTAAGTATCATACACCCTAGAGTTTGTGGTTTGAAGATAGAGTATTTTAAATCATTCTTGTTTTGGATAAGTATGCATGTTACCCCTAAAATATAAAAGTGAAAACGGGGGATGAAATGTACTCACGTGAAATAAGTTCATAGAACTAGGAAGCAAATAATAACCCGTGAACAATTAAGTTTCTTAAAATAACCCGTGAACAATTAAGTTTCTTAAAATAACCCGTGAACAATTAAGTTTCTTAAAATAAGAAACTTAATTGTTCACGGGTTATTATTTGCTTCCTAATAAGAAACTTATTGTTCACGGGTTATTATTTGCTTCCTAGTTCCATGAACTTTCAAATAATCGACTTTCAGGGCCAATACCCTAATCTTTGTGTTCTTGAGTATCCAAATCCACCATTTCAAAACTTCCCCGCCTGTGCTCATGCTCAATCTCAAACCATAATGGTCACAACCAATGCTACAATGACCCAGACGTAGCGATAGATGTTAGTGCAGATAATGAATTCGGGATCAAAATATTGAGCCTTATTATAAATAACAAGCAAAATAGCCCTATTATCGTTGTGGGTATTTTGTTTGTTATAATATGGTTTAGTCTCAGAAGATATGGTGTGCAATATATATGGCGAGCCTTCGATCTCACCTTTTTTATGATGTGAGAAGATTTCATCTAATAAGTTTACAAGATTGATCTTCGCAATGGTTGCGGTTAAGAGGCTTAGAAGTCAGCAAATGAGGGACGGGTATTCTGAGAACCGTGAGTTGAAAACGGAAGTGGAGACACCAGGGACTACAAGCTAGGCACATAAATAAATATTGTCAAATTGTATTCTTACTTTTCGGGTTTTGATAATTTGTTGGTGTATGATACATGTCAAATGGTAATCTTCGAGATGTTTAGTTATCATTAATAAATAGTACGGAATGAAAAACAGGTCATATAGGTTCAACTTGTTGGTACTGTTTTTACATCATTCTCTTTTATATCTTATTTTTTTCTTTTAGGCTGAGGGGTGTGGGGCTTCAACGGGGGCGCTAGAGCCCCTCCGCTCGCGCCCCCAGGCGCTAGCACCACACCACCGGGGCGCGAGAGGGGCGCTATCGGGGCAGGAGCACGAAAAACAAAGCAGGCGCAAGCCTGTTAGCGGGTGAGGATGGGCGTAAAGAGACATGGGAAAGTGTGATCTAGCCGTTGGACATTTAAAATGAGCCGTTGGGCTCTTATTTAATAAAAAAAAAGTTTTTTCTTCCTATATATAACCCATTTCACATAAAACAATTACCACAACTTCAAAAAAAAAACCCAAAATCAACCCATCTTCCAAACTTTTTTTTAAAAAAATCCGAAAGAGGTTGATCGAAGAAGACCAAGCCGAAGAATAAGAATAATGTTTTTTTTAGTACTTTTATTTTTATTTTATTTTTAGATATTAATGTGTTTTTTCATTAATGTGTGTTTTTTTTAATAATTTATGAGTTTTTTTAATAATACGTTTTTTGAATATATTTATAAAAAAATAAAAAAAAAATCCGCTGGAGCCCCTGCTGGAGCCCCTCCACACCAGGGCCAGGGGCTCCAACGGGGGCTCCAACACCCCCCTTATCTAGTTTCTCTCTCTGCCACACGTCATAATATTATTCGCTGGAGCCCCCACTCGCGCCCCCATTAGAGCCCCCCACACCCCTCAGCCTTATATGACTTACAGTATAACTTAATTATAAATGTAGTAAACACATGTATAACTAATGTATATATAAACATGTATTATATGTATAGTGATAAACATGTATTCTTAGCTCCTGATGCTGTGGACCTTTTGAATAGGGTTCAGAAAGTTGTGTATAGTAACGTATTAGCCCATAAGAATCAAAACTTTGTTTTTAGTCGGGTTGGGTTTGCTATCCAAAAGGGGGTTGCGGCGCAGCTTGTTGCCCGCTTACCTGCCACTTCATTGTAAATCGTTTGGATGTTTTTATGAAGTCACATAATGAAATTTCAAAATGAATACTGTAGGTGGAGGAAGAACCGTTAGGGTTATGGGTGGTTATGCAGGAGGGTACCATCATCATCATCATCATCAAGGTGGTGGTGGCATGGGAACAACAGCTTTCCCTTCTGCTACAACCTTCCCTCATTATACCATCAACCAAGGCATCAGTAGACCATAAAGTGTAACAATCTATTAAAGTATTAATTATGTTCTCTCTATTCTTTTCTATAGCATGCAAACATATAGATATACATATACATATACACTATACATATATACATGTATGTATGTACGGATACAGATGAATGTATGTACGTGTATATAAGATAAGAATATATAAGAAATGGTAATTACAACTAAGATATTTGATCTTTTAAACATTAATATTGTTCAAGAAGTACAAGAAAAGCATAAATAATTTGTATTAAAGCTTTAATGTAACCATATATCCAAATATCTTTTTCTGTTATTACATAACAATCGATGTATTACGTATAAATTTTAAAACAGTTCTCAGATAATACTGGTTCAGAATATAATAACTTCCAATTCTAATAAAAAAAATAGTGTGGTAAAGTTTTTTCTTTGGTGAGTTAATGGGTGGTTAAAGTAACCATGTTGGGTGGCCATGTGGGCAATGCCAACTCATTTAAACAGAAATCATTAAACAAATAGAGAATTCATAAAATAGTCCACAATACATGAGAGAGTAATAAAAAATAGTCCAAAAGTTATTAAAATTCTCAAAATAGTTCATGAAAACCTATCTGCAATGTGACATTGGTATTCGTGACGTGAGATCTGATTAACCACTCACAGTTTGACACGTGTAAAGGTAGCGTGAAAGTTTCAATGAAATCTGTATTCGTCGAGAGTTTTCAACCTAAAATCAATTTCTCAGAAATTCATCTCCTCCGACACAATTCAGGTGAATTTCGTCTTTTTTTGCATAAATTATTTTGACAATTCAGTTGTCTGAAAAAATAGATTTTGTTATAAATTATTTAAATTCGATGGTTTTTAGATGAAAGTTATTTTTTTTTGCATAAAAAGAATAGTTGTCTATAAAACTTTTTTGAAAATCATATCCACCACCCACCACCACCCACCGCCATCATCAACCACCACCACCCAACGCCATCCACCACCACCACCACCACCATTCACCACCACCACCCACCGCCATAATCAACCACCACCACCCAATGTCATCCACCACCACCACCACCACCACCATTCACCACCACCCACCGCCCACCGCCATCATCGCCATCATCTACCACCACCACCCACCGCCCACCACCGCAATCATCAACCACCACCACCCACCGCCATCATCCACCACCACCACCCACCGCCATCATCATCCACCACCACCACCATCACCATCACCACCCACCGCTCACCGCCATCATCCACCACCACCACCCACCCCCATCATTCACCACCACTACCCACAGCATTCATAACACCTGCCATATTTTTAAAACTTTTATGAAAATCATCTGAGAAGATTAAATTTATTGGGAAATTATAATGTTTTTTTAAACTTTTTTGAAAATTATCTAACATGACAAAATTCATTGGAAAAGTATCATTTTTTTTGCAACTTTTTTGAAATTTCTAGTATGAGACGAATTTCACCTGAAATGCGTCGGAGGAGATGAATTTATGAGAAAATAATTTTGTGTTGAAAACTCTCGGCGAAGACATATTTCGGTGAAACTTTCACGCTACCTTTACACGTGTCAAACTGTGAGTGGTTAATCAAATCCCCACGTCACGAATACCAATGTCATGCTGCAGATAGGTTTTCATTGACTATTTTGGGAATTTTAACAACTTTTAGACTATTTTCAATTTCTCTCTCATGTTTTGGACTATTTTGAGAATTCTCCCTTTATAGTTCCCATAGCTTCTTTTCGACTTTTGATTGTCTTAGCCTTTGATTCTTGGACATTCCCATTATTTAATAATTTGGGCAATTTACCTTTCCTTTTAACACCTAAATATTTTACAAGGTCTTAAATAAAACTTAAACGCACCACCTTTTAATTAAGAAATTAGGTCATACATATTTGTTACTAGACCAAGTTAACGGTTTTTTTAAATATACTAGAACTTGATTTGGTTGTTTTTGTTACCAGTATAATACATAACCTAACCGAGACATCACCTATTTTTACTTTTAATCTAAAGAGTTAAATTATTATGACCAACTCTTAATTTCACCTCCAATCATACAAGCAGCCTTATATGTTTCATATCATCATCCATTTTCTTTTTAAATTTAATTACATAAATTATTAAATGTATTCAAATAATTGATTGATTAAATACATAATATATCTAAATAAAAAGCAAATCCGATAAAAAAAAGCATTTACACAAAAGCTTAATTTCTCATGCAACGACATTCTTTTTATATTTAATCTTTTAAATTTGAGATTTTTTAAATGTTTTTCCCTTAAATGTAATACAAGGGTTAATTCTGTAAATAACTTCATATAAAGGGTTAATATAAAATTTTGTTATTCAAACAACCAGTCTCTTACTTTCTAGCCTCTTACTTCCTCCACTTGATCTCCTCCACACAACCTTTATCTCCATTGAAGACTAGAAGCTTTCAAGCCTTTAACATTGTTAAAGAATAAAAAATAATAAAAAAAGAGAGAAATTGCACAAGAACACAAGCCCTTACGGGCACCTCTCCTTCGGGCGGCTGACTCCAACGCGGAAGTGGCTTTCAGGCAGCTCCAACGTGGCCACGGGCGGGTTTGTTGGGTTTCAACGGTGGTTCGGAACAAAATCGGTCAAACTAATTTTAACCCGTTTTAGTAAATATTTCGTTTCATAAATATTAATCAATATTAACATTTATATATATAAATGAACTATAAAACGTAGTGGACAGATAAACGAGTAAACGAACCATAAACCGAAACCCAAAACCCAGCACGATTAATAAATAAACAACACAACCATAGATCTAGTTAAGGTATTTATTCCTCGGTTATTGAAACCGGGTGAGACACCGAGAGCTAACAAAGAGAGCTAGGTGAATCGACACAATCAGATCTGGCGGCGACGGTGATCCGGCGGAACGAAGGCAGCGCTCCGGCGAAGCAACAGCGGCGACAGAGAGGAGGTCCGGTAGTACAGTGGCTGCGTCGGTGGTCCAAGACGGAGTAGCAGCGGAGCAAACAGTAACAGCAGTCGTTGAGCAGCAGCAGCTACCGAAAGGACCCAGATGGCCGGAACTTGAGTTCGCCGGAAAACGGGATTCCCGGAATCTCACTAAGGTCGCCGGAAAATTGAACTGTAGCTTGCGGCTGATAGCACAGGCGGCTTATATAGGCCGACGGTGGTGTTTGTATCAGGTGGGTGGTGGGCCGGACGTCCGGTGGCCGGAGGTGACGGCTGCCGGAATAATTTAGAATGGTGGCTAGGGTTTAAGATAAAGATGATTGTTAAATAATATATTATCTCATATTATATATAATGAGATGATATAGGGTTTTATCTAAATAAAATCCAATGGGCTTTAAGCCCAATCACCACCCTAAAGCTTTGCCCACCAACCTATTCTATCGATCTCGTTGTGTTGGCCCAGTTACCATTAAGTGGGTTAAATGTTCGTTACCCTCGGTGTAACTCATACCGGGTCATATTCGGGTTGGTCCGCGTTGACTTGACCCGAATCGACTATTAAATTCAACAGTCTCCCACTTGGACGGATTTGGGTCAAGTATCACAACGCTAACAGTTAGAGGCGTTCTAGCTACACATAGCTGTCCCCAACCAAATATGACATTTTTTTATTTCCATAACCAAAAAAAACTTGGAATATCATATTGCAAAATAATGAATTTATAGTAATTATTGTCATTTATCATTTCTGTATAAGACATCAATTGAACAATGACACATGAATCAAATCAATCTCATATAGTGTTCAATTATTGTAGTTCTCGATATAGAGTCAAAGTGGTCCAATCAAACACACAGTAAGTTTGGGTGAGGCCTCACACTTTACAAGTTTGAATCAACGAGGGCGCCAATATGTCTAAATGTTACATTTTAAAGTAAGAGTACAGAATCCCATCTTAACTACATACAACTCCCACTGAACTTCATAACATTCCCAATCAATGCCTTTATGGCTGGCAGTTACGCAACAGCGGTTAACATGATCAAAGAATATTCCTCGGTAAACGAAAGTTCCAATATGTATCTCAGGTCTAAGGATACTAAATGAGCATACTATTATCAAAACATCTTATGATCAAGATCCATGAAGATGACTTGATGCGAGTTACATCCAACTTCATTCATAATGAGGTCTGTGAGTTTGGAAGTCAACTGCTTGAGTCCAAAGTCAGAATAGTCTTAATTCAGAATCGTTCCCACGAGTCTGACCGACTACGGATAATTTAGAATATAATATTCATGGATTAAACGTATTAAAAAGAACACATTTGTATCATTCAACGTTTGCATTTAACCATTATTTCAAAAGTGAATTTAAAAAGTACAACTTTTTAAATGTTCATACATCCAAATACTAAATCAAAATAAATCACTTACAAGTCTAAGCCCGATAGCATCTATATGCCGATCATGCTTGTCTTGAGTCATCGGCTTAGTGAACGAGTCAGCTAGTTATTGATATGTGTCTACTTTGCTTATTATGATGTCACCTTGTTCCAGTATTTCTCGTACATAGTGGAACTAAAATGTGCTTGGCCATGTGATGATAATTGGGCTCTTTGGCTTGAGCAATAGCACCTGTGTTATCACATATTACGTCGATCCTTTTCCTAAACTTGGAACCAGATCGAGGTTGGCTATGAATTTCTTCATCCAAGCAGATTATGAGCGAGAAACATCTCGGTCATTCTGGAAGTCAGCGTCAGTGTAACATCTTACAATGAGCTCATCTTCCACTCCTCCAAACACGCTTACGAGACGTCAGGTCTAGTGCATAATATAGCATACATGACAGAGCCAAACGCTGAAGCATATGGAATTGCTTGCATGTGCTTTGTCTCAATGTCCGTTGCCGGAGATTATGATTTGCTAAAACGGTTCCTTTAGCAATGGAACAGCTCCTATCTTGGAGTTGTCCATTGAGAAGCGTGTCATGACTTTGCTTATGTATGTACTATGACTTAGCCCTAGAAGCTGCTTAGATCTATCTCTATAGATCTTTATTCCCAGAATATATGCGACTTCTTCAAGATTTTTCATTGCAAAATAAGATTCCAACCAGTGCTTAACTCCCTTAAGCATAGGAATGTTGTTTCCAATGATCAGTATATTATCCACATACAAGATGAGGAATTATATAGCGCTCCCACTAGCTTTTCTATAAACACAAAGCTCATCTTCATTTTTGATAAGATCAAACTCTTTGATTTCCTCATCAAAATGTAGATTCCAGCTGCGAGATGCTTGTTTGAAATCCACTTACTCCCTATTGCCCGACCTTCGGGGGGTAGCTCAATCAAGTTCCAGACTTGATTGTCATAAATAGATTGCATCTCGGCGTTCATGGCATCTTGCCATTTCTCATATTGCGGATCCAAGATTGCATATTTTTAGTTAGTAGGATCGTCGCCAGACTCGGCTACTAACAAGACTTCGGGACCATCTAAATGCCATAGGTATTTAGAATTTGGCACGAGAGTCCTACTACTTCTGCGAATGCTCGTGTTCATGTCTGATGTATTAGCAAAAACTTGTTGATCAGACGCTCCAACTTCCTCAGCGGTTGATTGTGGTTCTTGAATTTCTTCAAGATCGACAATGTTATCTCCAGTTCCTCGATCGAGAAATTCCTTCTCTAGGAAGTGGCCTTTCCTCTTGATAGAAATCATATTTGTGTCAGGATGAAAGAAGTAACAACCGCTTTGGTTGTAGTATTCGGAAAATGCGGGTGCGATCACAAGAGCGAGACTCCTAAAGGAGTAAGGCTAGTCAGTTCTACACATCATCGATTGAACCATGTTTAGAAAAGTTCGATTCCTCCTCTCGCTCACGCCATTATGTTGGGGTGTGCCAGGTGGAGTGAGCTGTGAAACAATTCCACACTCTTTTAGATTATTGATGAACTCTGAGCTGAGATACTCTTCACCTCGATCTGATCGAAGTATCTTAATGGTTTTACCAAGTTGGTTTTTCACTTCGTTTTTGAAACTCTTTGAACTTTTCAAAAGTTTCAATCTTGTGTTTCATAAGATACACATAAGCGTATCGACTATAATCGCCGATAAAAGAAACGAAGTATCTTTCATGGTTTCTAGACATGATTCTGAAAGGTCCACATACATCAATATGTATGAGTCCTAACAGATCTCTTGCTCTTTCACTTTTATGAGTGAAGGAGTCTTTGGCGAGTTTGCCAACTAAGAGAGATTCACAATCGTCAAAAGAGTCCGGTCCTCTAGATTCAAGAATCCCTTCGGATTGGAGTCGTTTAACTCTTGCCTTGCTTATGTGGCCAAGTCGGCAATGCCATAGAAATGTATCATTGATGCGAAATCGGATACGTCTTGAAAGATTATATATGTTATTGTTAGTTTGAACATCAATCTTATAAATACCATTTCGAGGTTTAGCCTCAAAATAAAAGATATCATTCAAGTAAGCAGAAATAGCCATGCCATTAAAAACGTACTTAAAACCTTGTTCAAACAACAACGAAACTGAAACGATGTTTCTGGTCAAACCAGTAGCATACAAACAATTATTCAAATGAAAAACTAGGCCAGATGGACAATTAAAATGAAAAACTCCAGTTGCCAGAACTGGTACTCTCTTCTCATCTCCAACGATGAGTTCCATGATTCCTTTATTCAGTTTCCTCCACTTCTCAGGCTCTTGCAAGACATTAACGATGTGGAAACCACATCCGGTATCAAATACCCATGTGTTTCTAGAGACAGTGAAAAGTTCAATAACGTATATGGAAATACCTCGATAAGAGCCTTCAACATTGGCTTTCTTTATCTTGATCTCAGCAAGGTACTCGGGTGTGACATTTGTCAAATTTGAGTCTCGAGTTGTATCCGTATTGTAAACTTTTATTTTGTAAAACTGACTCAATCATTTTTAGAACCTAAATTAATTATTATATAATATTATATATACCTCGATCATCAATAAATCGAGGTTTGTCATATTATAGAGTCGTTAAGAAAACATAAGGGGTCCAAACCGATTTTTCGTAAAGTTGTTATGAGTTTTAAGAACCTTTAAACTCAATTTAAACCTGTTTGAAACTTGAGGGGGTGTTTTTGTAAATATGTCATTATATATATAAACCAAAAAAAAAAATAAAACCTAACCCTAAACACACACAACATACCAACCGCCACCCCCATCCCTCTCCCATTTTTCCGACGACCGGAATAGGCTCCGGCGAGTCCCGACGCACCACCACCGACCTCCGACACCACCACTCTCCTTCTCCGGCGACCCCAACACCTCCGATTTCCCCTCTCTTCTTCCTCCTCGTTTTTCCGGCAGTCATTGCCCGCCGCCGCTGACGTCGGAGCACCGTCGTGGCCTTGGTGCTTCGTCTCTCTCTCCGTCCCTCAGCTCTCTCTGCTCGCCCTCCATCTCTCGGCTCTCTCTCTCTCTCCCTCTTCGTATCTCTCTCTCTCTCTTTGTTTTGTTTTTCCGGCGACGCGGTATGAAACACGGTGGTGGTGACCCGCCACGTCTCCGGCAACCTTTCTCCGACGACTCGTGGACATAATAGGTAAACTAGTTTCGGATTTTGGTTCGTTTTGTTGTCATAATCGAGTTTTCGGTCTTAAATTGCTATCCGAACCGGATTTAGTTTGATCGATTTGAGTTTTAGTTTTGGTTGAAATGATTTTGGGAAAAATGGTTTTGTCGGCAAACTTAAACAAATCGGGTTTGGTTAGTTAAGACGGAATACATCCGGGTTACTAACCACTTAAAATCGGTCTTGGATTAATGTATAAAAAATAAATATATATAAAGGTTATATGATTATTTTAGGTTTAATTCATATTATTACCATTATATATTACTATCACTACTATTATTATCATTAGATATATATATATACATATACATATATATACACACTATAAAAGACTTATTTTTTTAAGTTATTAATACTATTCTATTATTATAACTACTATTATATTTATTTGTTATTAATATTATTATTATTATCTTTATTATCATTAACAAGATAAATATTATTATTATTATTGATACTATTATTGTTATTATTAACTTTTAACAAAACAATTATTATTATCATTATTTTCATAATAATAGATTATTTATTATTATGATTATTGTTATCTTTATTATTATGATTATTAAGGAATATTATTAAAATCTCGTATTGTTAACATTATCTACTTGTTTTGTCGAACCGAAACCCACGTCGGGCCTAGTTGTCGTTTAACGTCATTGTCCCTCGAGTTATATCTTTTTATCACTAATACTACTATTATTAAAACGTTATAAGTATTAGTTATTATTAACATGGCACATATAAATGATATAATAATAATTATTATTATCAGTATTATTAAAACTTATAAATCTATTAATAACATATTCAACAATACTACTACTACTACTATTAGTTTTAACAACAATTCTCAATTGTAATATTACTATGTATTATCATCATTTTGATCTTTTATATATATATATCTATATATATATATATATATACATACATAACATGTTATAAAATTATTATTATCATTACTATCTTTACCATTAATAATATTATTATAAACTTTATTATCAATTCATTTTTATAAAAATCGAACCCTTGATTTAAAACCCGTCTTGTTTCTATTTAATATTGGTTTAGTTATTTAAAAGCCCAAATAAAATAATATTATTTTTATATTAATTGTCAATTAAGTACGAGTCCCTAATCATTAACAAACTAACTGGTAACCCGATAAATAACCGAACCTTCCACTCCAATGTTTCAAATATAGTTTCATTATGGTTTCAAGTTCATTAATGTATATTACATTATTTATTTTAGCTAAGGTGTTTATCGTTTTAAGTCGGATCTGTTCGTTTACCGTTCGAGCTTCATTTATTTATCTATTTATTTCTCGGTTCATTAATCGAGGTGAGTACTTTCATACCCCTTTTTCCATCTTTCATTTTGGGGTGACATTTCATACTTATCAAACTAAATGCTTCAATTACTTGAATCTTTAAACCCACAAACGTGATTGTATACTTTACTTGAATAATTGCTTGATTTGGTGTTCTATGCTTACATGCTATGTGCCTATGTGTTTATCGCTTTCAGTCATGGGGAAGTCTATAAATCCGTGATCTATCTGGTATTCTCTTATAGCACGGTGTCGTTAACGTAATGCAATTAACGATATTCTATTAAATCCTAGACTACTTGGCAACCCCTTGTAGCTAGGTGGCGCTAACGTAATTCTATTAGCGATTGTCAATTTATCCAAGTTGTTGCCTTTATTTATTGTTTTGTATACAAGTTTTGTGGATTTTTACTACTATATATTTATATGCTCAAACTTATGAATTGCTCACAAACCTTTGTGTTGACAAACTTTATTTTATGAAATGTTACAGGTTCGACTTTTGTTGGCTCGAGGACTTGATGAAAACGTTACCAAGACCATTAGGGTATTAGTAAAATGAACAATATGATTGTTACTTGTATTCAAATTGTTTGTGTGAACGAGATGTGTTGATTATTGATTTATGAAATAAATGAGTTGATTAAATATTGTCACTTTAAATAGTGTCTTGTGTATTTGTCCAATCACGTTGCACCCCGGCATGTTCCGCCGCCTTTGGTCGGGGTGTTACATCGGGACAGTTTCGCATCCAGTGTCTCATTTGGTTGCATCGGTAGCACTGGCGCTCCTCAGGAGGCGGTGGTGGTATCTTTGGAACCCCTTTGTTAGCATTGGTGGCACGAGGGGCAGCAATGGTAACATTCTTCTTGCCTTTACCCTTATAACCCCGGTTCTTGGGATTAGGCTTCTTGACATCAGCAGATAGTGAACGAAATGTTGTTGGCATGTTCGAGCTAAGCAAGTAAACTACTTCTCTTCGTTGCATAGGCGAAGTGAGTTGGCTGTTTCGAGCTAGGGCTAAGCGAGCCAGAAGTGATCCAAGCTGGAAGTGAGTCGGAGTTCGTAGGCTAAGTGAACGGGGAGCAACGGCTGATCGAAAAGCGAAGATAGGCGCAGTGATCTACAAGAGTGGTAGAGGTTATTGAGCTGGTGGCCGGCCCCCGACCAAAAAAGACTATTTCGGTTGTTTTTACAACTCGATGACATATTTCCCCCAGAAAGTATACAGCAAATTCTTTATGTGAAAATGGGGAAAATGAAACGTATGGCAGAATTAGATCCTGATCCTTTTTTTGGACCGAGCAAAGCAAAGAGACTGAAAGTCGAATGGTCAGGACTTGATTGGTCCTTGAAGGAATGTTCATCTCAGCCGTCTTGAGCATGTTATGAAGCTCCGGCACTGTCTTCACCCAGCCATTCATGTTGAAATTCATTACGAACTGGTCGTATGAGTTGGGGAGAGAGTTGAGGATGAAATCAGCTGCCATCTCATCGGGCAGGGGATAATCAAGTTTCTTGAGCTGGTCGATGTGCTCCTTCATCTTAAGAACATGCGCGCTGACGGGAGACCCTTCTGCCATCTTGCAACTAATGAGTTGTTTCATGGTGTCGAAACGTTCTTGACGGGCTTGTTTCTGGAACATGCCCTTGAGTTGCTCAAGCATCTCATAGGCACCAAAGTATTCCAAGCCTTTAGCAAGCTCAGAAGTCATGGTGGCTAGCATAATGCAGGAGACATCAGTCGAGTCATCCTTATGCTTCTCAAGAACTTTTCGAGCAGCGGCTGTGTTGTTTTCAGGCTCGGTTGGAACAGGTCCATCGAGAACATACAGGCGTATTGCCATGGTGAGAACAAGTCTCAAGTTGCGGTGCCATTCAATGAAGTTGGTATCGTTTAGTTTATCTTTCTCAAGGATAGTCTTAAGGGCGTAGGGTGAGTTTTCGTTTGATGACATCTGATTAATTAAGCAAAAGTAAATTTAATTAGTATTTTCGACGTTGTAGTCCCATTATTAATGACCCAATAACATTAATGAAATAGGAGCATGAGAATCTGGCTTCCAGTTATTAAAGGCAGCTGTAGCACACAACATTAATAAGTGGTTAAGCAGACTGACAACGATTGCCAATTGTGAATAGAGCACAACTCTCGGTTATGAGGCCTATAGAGACAACGATTGTTTGTATAGATACGCTTAGCCTCATCTTTGCCCACTTGAAGTCTCCAGACAGCTTTAGCACGTAACAGGAGAGTAAAGTAATAGTTTTCCTAGTACAGTGACGTGTGAAAGGGCCGGATGTGTCAACGAAACGCTTTCGCCTTGATGGGATAGGCTAGAAAACAAGTGCGGTGCTTTAGCTCCAAACACTCGAAATTTCGGAGTATGCCTCAAGTGTGACTTGTAGTAGGATTGGCATAAACTATTTGTTTTAAATTGGGATTAATTTTAGAATTACCGAATAGAGTAAAAATTAAATTTTACTGTATTTATATAGGGACGAATTGATAAGCCCTTTCATCTCCCAGGACACTTAGTTTTAAAAAACCTATTAAAAACTAAGTTTGTCGCGATACGGCTAACCAATTTTATGTTAATAGAAAAACTATTAAGTTATTAGTTTTGGAAATCAAAACGCTTTTAATTTGCAAAACATAATTGGTTAATAAAATGTGTATTTTCAAATTTATTTGGTATTAGATCGGTGATATTATAATCCTATTATAAACAATCCAAGCAACCACAATAGCAAATAATAATATGTAAATCCTTATGGCCAAAAAGGTGATCGGTCTCGCTAGAGCCAATTAGGGAGACCGATCGGGTCAAGGGGTTCACAACACAAAACAACCACAAATATGGACTTCTTCGTGCATCCGGTCATCTTGCCCGAACTCCCACTAACTCCAAGAATAAGCTCGTCCTCGGTTATCTTCGCGTCTTCTTTATTACAAATTTATAAACTAACAAAATTTGCCCTATTACAAATTTGAACCATCTTTATGGCCAAAGAAAACCGAATAATTAAAATAATAACCGTTTACAACTTTGAACTATCCATATGGCCAAACAACAAGCTCTACAACCAATCACAACCAAACAAACATAGGTCGGGGCTGGATTTACATATTCAAAATAAATAAAATTTCGGGTCGTTTTGACTTGGTCAAATAAAATAAACAAACCTTTGATCAAATCTAAAATCACCCGAAAACAAAACTAGATCAGAAACTTTAAACGATTTAAAGTTTGTGATGTAGATCCGGTTTAAACGAACCGGGATCGACTCGTACGTTGTAACCGCGGCTCTGATACCACTGTTGGGTTTCAATGGTGGTTCGGAAGAAAAACTGTCAAACTAATTTTAAACCGTTTTAGTAAATATTTCGTTTCATAAATATTAATAAATATTAACATTTATATACACAAATGAACTATAAAACGCAGCGGACAAATAAACGAGTAAAAGAACCATAAACCGAAACCCAAAACCCAGATCCGGTTACAACAATACACGAGCACGATTAATAAATAAACAACACAACCATAGATCTAGTTAAGGAATTTATACCTCAGTTATCGAAACCGGGTGAGACACCGAGAGCTAACGAACGGAGCTAGGTGAATCGACACAATCAGATCTGGTGGCGACGGTGATCCGGCGGATCGACAACAGCGCTCCGGCGAAGCAACAGCGGCGACAGAGAGGAGGTCCGGTAGTACAATGGCTGCGGCGGTGGTCCAAGACGGAGCAGCAGCGGAGCAAACAGTAACAGCAGTCGTTGAGCAGCAACAGCTACCGAAAGGACCCAGATGGCCGGAACTTGAGTTCGCCGGAAAACGGGATTCCCGGAATCTCACTAAGGTCGCCGGAAAATTGAACTGTAGCTTGCGGCTGATAGCACAGGCGGCTTATATAGGTCGACGGTGGTGTTTGTATCAGGTGGGTGGTGGGCCGGACGTCCGGTGGCCGGAGGTGACGGCTGCTGGAATAATTTAGAATGGTGGCTAGGGTTTAGGATAAAGATGATTGTTAAATAATATATTATCTCATATTATATATAATGAGGTGATATAGGGTTTTATCCAAATAAAACCCAATGGGCTTTAAACCCAATCACCACCCTAAAGCTTTGCCCACCAACCTATTCTATCGATCTCGTTGTGTCGGCCCAGTTACCACTAAGTGGGTTAAATGTTCGTTACCCTCGGTGTAACTCATACCGGGTCATATTCGGGTCGGTCCGCGTTGACTTGACCTGAACCGACCATTAAATCCAACAAGGTTGAGTCAAACGCGTTAAAGATAGTCTAAGGTGGGCTCACCTCCACGCTTTAGTTATTATTATGTGTCACATGATCATGTAGACAAAGGCAAAGATGCAAGTTACTCTTTTCAATTTTTATTTGTCTCTCAACTCCATATATATCTATAATATATATAAACGAAAACATAAAAATTCTACGTGTCGTGATGTGGTCGCTTCCTCTTTTTTTGGAGTCACTAGATTTGCTTGATTTTTAAATGTAGACTTCTTATGCATTTGACCCGAATTCATGGTTATGGATCTTATCAAACCCAGATATTCCTTAAACGGGTTATAATATCTCATAAATAAAAAATTATTCTCTCCAAATTATTGATGTAAAAATCCTATAAAATAGGATATACTAAAAATTAATATCTTATTTATTTTAAAAAAGATATATATATATATATATATATATATATATATATATATATTAAATTAAAAAACCAATTTTATAGTAAAAAAATAAACGGGTCTTTGGTCTCATCAAACCATAATTGTTATTAACATTCATAAATATTATTTATAATTAAAAAAAACCAATTTTATAGTAAAAAAAAATAAACGGGTCTTGGGTCTCATCAAAACCATATAGCTTTTAAACCGGGTTATAACATCTTATTTATTTGTGAAACAATTTATCATCAAACCATAAGTATATTATTAACTTTTATACAATAAAAAAATATAAATTCAAAAAATAAATAAATATCATAACAAACATTATAAAACAACTCCCGTAATACGAGGGATAAAAACTAGTATAGATATATATCTTCTTCGGTATTCAACTTCATAGTTCACACCTACTTGTTTATCCTTTCCCCCTTTCTTCTTCCGAGACGGCTGGCCACATACACACAATAATATTCAACAAATCCCACCTTACCATGGGTCTCACCATCTTTACGTTTTTTATCCTATAATTCTCGTATCACTTTCAAACTCTAATGAAACCATCATGGTTGATGATCCGGCCGAATTTTTTCACACTTACGCAAAGTTCACTTTCAGACAACCTTACAAGTGTCTGGAATGACGCAGAAATCTGCAGTCACACGGTGTAACCTGTGATGATGAAGGGTACGTATGTCATCATGATAAACATTTCATCGCCGAATTTATCCCGTGAGTTCTCCAAAAACATATGTTCTTACCTTCCTCGTTTGAAATCCCTTAATACAAGTTTCAACAAGGAAGGTAAGAACATATGGTGTTGGGGAACTCACCAGATAAATTCCGCAATGAAATGTTTATCTTGATGACATATGTACCCTTCATCATCACAGGTTACACCGGTGTAATTGCAGATTTCTGTGCCATTCCAGACACTTACAAAGTTGTCTAGTCGGGCCGAAGAGTTGCCACCGGAGTTATGCAATGGGGGTAATTAAGTTGGTTTCCCTGCTAGCACTTAACAACAAGTTTACTGGTGTCGTGCCTGATAGTGCTATAGGCAAAGACTCCACCGCCATGGTTAAATGGCACCGGGTACAAGTATAAACTAACTTTAATTTACAAGACTACATAGACCTGTTGAAAAGTATTATTTAGTGACTCAGGCAATGGAGTCATAAAAGTTACAAATCAGGCAGTATTGGTGTTCAGAATAGTGTAGTTAAATGTAATGTCACAAAGAGTGTGACATAGAGTTTATTATTACATGACAAATGCTTTTCAAATGTGGTAAGACCCAAAATGAAAGCCTGTTACCTAAGGGTGCAAACGAGCCGAACCGAGCCCGAGCTCGACTAGGCTCGTTTAATTTACACAGAGCTCGAGCTCGGCTCGTTTCGAGCAATATTTTCAAAGCTCAAACTCGGCTTGTTGGTAGATTTTCAAGCTCGAGCTCGGCTTGTTTCCTATTTATCAATTATTTTTTATATAATTGTATTTATTTTTATTTTTTTTCCTATTATAATTTTATGTATAAAATTATATATATATATATATAATTTAGTTTATTTATTTATTTTTTCATAGCATTATATATATTAACTAATAATTATTAAATATATTTTTTTAAAATTATATAAATGGCAGGCTCGTTTAGGCTCGCGAGCCCGGCTTGAGCTCAATAAGTGAAGCTCGGGCTCAGGCTCGTTTATTAAACGAGCTTACTTTTAGGCTCGGGCTCGGGTTTGATTAAGCTCGGCTCGATTAAGCTTTTTAACCAGCCAATCTCGAATAGCTCACGAGCAGCTCGGTTTGTTTGTGCCCTTACTTTTACCCGCTCTTTAAAACAGTTTGTTGATAAAATAAAGGTCATTCTATCGCTTTATAGAAAGGGTCACCAAAAATTAACATATGATGTGACACTTCTCCTTATCATTGAAATGTCACTAAATGATACTCTGCTTGTTAAAAACAGGTTACTTAAAATAGATGGGGCTGGGATGACACAAACACATGTATTTAAACAGGTAGTATATCAATTATGATAAAGAAATATTTTTTTTTATCTTTATGCTATGTCATTTCATCCAATTATAATAAAGAGTCAGGTAAGTGGGCAACAAGCTGCGTCGCCTCCCCCTTTTGAATGGCAAAATCGATCCTACTGAAAATAAAATTATTGTTCTTTGGCGTCGTTGAGTTACTGTGCACCCGCTGAACTCTTTTTAGAAACGTAGCAGCATCGGGAGCAAGAGACCCAAATGTATCAAAAACAAAAGGAATGAAGGCGTGTTGATTCTCCACACACGCCTTATCGTGCTTAGCAATTTTTCCTGCTTCTGCCTTTAACACGGCCTGCCTAGCAACAAACCCGGTGTCCCTAAGCCCGACAAGAGGGGACACCCCAATAAGGTCCACACAAGCATGCTTCCCCCCCAGCCCATCCAAACACAAGAATGTCCGCTGGTCGGAGAGTAGACCTTCCTTCACGCGGATCTGACAAGAAATTCACAGGAGCCTCATTTCTTGCCGAGATTCCCGCTCGTTTTAACACGTCAAAAAGGACATCCCTGACCAAATCATGTCTATAAAGAAATATACCATCAATAATAATATATTTTTCAAAAATTATTTACAATGTATATTGGGATCAAAACTTTATACAGGGATTTTGCCTATATTTAATTGACACGTCTTTTCCTAGTTAATGTTTGTAATACAGAGTATGCTTATTCCGGTAAGGCAACAACAAAGTGTGATGTCTATAGTTTTGGTGTTGTACTAATGGAGTTGGTGATCGGTAAGAAGCCCATGGAAGTAGAGTTTGGAGAAGGCAAGAACATAGAAGATTGGATTTCAACAAAAATAAGGAGCAATTGAGGTTTTGGACAAGACACTTTCGGGTGATTTCAACAATGAGATAACTAAAGTTCTTTGCATAGCCATTCGTTGTACAGCAACCTGTCGCCCTACCGTAAACAAGGTCACTCAGTTGCTAATTGAGACAGACCCTCACAAATTCGGCCATAGTCAAACCGAAGATATTATTAATATTAATGAGTAGCTAGTTCAAATTATAAAGGCAAGGCATGTATGTACGGTGAATTCAACATCAAGCAGAATCAAGCAATCAAAATGAAGAGATAGGTCCCAGCAGAGCCCAGTTGGACCCGCAAGACTCACCTTGAAGAGGGACGTCTGCGCAAGGACCAACTGGTTCCGCAGGACCCACCATGCTCAGAGATGAAGACCTTACGCGCAGTACGCCAGCTGTTCCCGCAGGGAAAGCCTCCCAATGGTGAAGTACCCCGCCTGTCCCCGCAGCTGCGGATACAAGCCATCAGGGAAGGCTACCCGCACTAATAGCAACGCTACACGCACAAGGCACTAACTCTCAACAATTCAGTGTCACCTGAAGGAATGAGCAAAGCGGGAATACTCCCGCCCAAATGAGCCAGTCCGTATGCTTCTGGAAGATCTTTTGTACTGTACCTGCCAAGGTATGGACAAAATAGACAAGATCTGACCAAAGCAGCCTATGAACCAATCACAGGGTGACAGCTCACCGACAACAGTACGAGGAGGAGCATGCTCTAGTACTGTTTGTCACTATTAGCCGCTGCCTACTCACCAACCCTTGTCGTGGCACGCACATAGCCTGCAGTTGGTGGAAAGGGAACAGTACACAGCCGGCCTTGTCACTATCAGCCGCTGCCTACCCACCAACCAGCATGGCACGTGCGTAGCCCATAGTTGGTAGAACAGGAATATTATACAGCTGGCTGTACCTGCTTGGAAACCTACCTTCGGCCATAAATACTCCAACACCTTGGAACGGTATGATGATCTGGTATCTTACCTTCACTAGCTATTTCTCTCAATATACACTCATATTCAGAGCAATCTAGTCTGATTCTCACGCCGGAGGGTGGTCACAAGGAGGAACCCCCCCTTCTCAGTGACGAGCTCACGGTGTCTGTTTTGCAGGTCATCTGAAGAACATCCTTCTTTGCCGGACCTAACCCTCGTGGGAAACATTACTTAACCCCCAGATTATCCATAATCTACTCGGGGTCGCCTAGTGTTTCTTCATTGGCGCCATCCGTGGATAAAAGCTAGAACTACTTATTCAGTTTTTTCAAAACCTCTGAAAAGATGGTTAACGTTACTCCGGTCCCAAGGCCAGTGAGTGACCAAGAAACCCCGGTAATCACA
The DNA here is from genome assembly GCF_021521415.1 of Bidens hawaiensis. NCBI lineage: Eukaryota > Viridiplantae > Streptophyta > Magnoliopsida > Asterales > Asteraceae > Bidens > Bidens hawaiensis. The sequence continues at coordinate 1,138,552 of NW_027491042.1, forward strand.
ACCCCAGCTATTGGGGGGAACACCGGCGGTCACACAAATTTTACGAACACTACCCCGGTTACCCAAGCCGGGGCAAGTGCAGTAAACAATCTTTCACTGGGATTCACCGATGCCCAGTTGGAGAAACAGACGAGGCTCCCCCGTCAAACACTCGATCATGTTAAAGCGTGGGCCGAAGCACGTCAAAAGGAATTCCAAGCTGAGTTGGATGAACGCTTGCGTTCACTCCAGCAGGCTGACGAATTCGGAAGCACTCGACAACAGCTCAACATGAACAGTGAGTGCGAATACTCGGATGATGATCGGGAGGAATCCGACATCGACGCGAACCCTCGCCATAGGGCGAAAGGGAAGCGTAAGGAAACGGACTTCCAACCAAGAAGGAATTTCGGAGAAACCTTCAAACCAAGGAACGCGGGGGGAAACCCACGCGACTTCTCCAAAACCTTTAGACCAACTGCTGCAAATGCGGGAACATCCAAGTTTGCAAGGGACATTGCGGAAGCAATCGCTCCGAGAAGTGCCAAACAGATGTCCAACATCGGCACTTATGATGGTCTATCCGACCCAGATGATCACTTGAACAGATTCATAGCGGGGGCAACCGTCAGTAACTGGACGGAACCCACGTGGTGTTATATGTTCCAGATGACGCTGGTTGGAGCGGCCAGGGCGTGGTTTGATCGTTTACCGGTCCACCACTTATATGATTGGGCGGACTTTCAACACAAGTTCAGCCAACACTTCAGTCAGCAGAGGAAATATACTGAAGAGCAGTGGACGATCCTCAACTGCGTGAGAGAGGAAGATGAATCTTTACTAGACTTCGTCACTCGCTTCAACTCCAAAAAGCTGAGTCTGGGCAACATAAGTGAAGATCTTGTTCGCGCCGCTTTCATCCAGGGCACCGAATACCCAGAGCTTATCCGCTCGTTGACGGGTAAGGACGGCATGCCATCCACATGGGATGCCATCATGACGGCGGCCAAGCGCTTTGCCGAGACGGAGAAGCAACTGGGTAGGGATCTTCCCCAGAGTACACATCTCTACACGCAGAGGACCAGAGAGAACAATGTTCGGATCGCCCGGCAGAACAAAAAGAGGAAGCTAGGTATTTGGCAGTCAAGGGTAAACTTTGACACCTCATCCAGCTCTCGCCCTCTTGTTGGCGGAAGGGATAACACGCACCCTTTAAGCCGAAAACACCGGTGGACGCCACTCACCAAAAGCGTCACGGAGATATTTGCCACCGAAAAACTCCCATGGCCAAAAGCTCCAATGATCCGGCAGCGACCTAATGCGGATCAGAGCAAATCCTGTGACTTCCACGGGACAAAGGGTCACAATACAGAGGAGTGTACATCCTTGAAGGATATTGTTGAAACATTCGTCACAGATGGAAGACTTGCACACCTTGTGGCATCAATCAAGAATGGAGGAAGGAATGATAACCGGTATAAAGGCAACGGACGAAAGCCCGTTGACATCAGCATCCACATGGTTCATGGCAACATCAGAGGAAGAAAAAGACGAACGACAGAACCATGCGAATGGAAAGAAGCTGAGGTGCGCTTCCCGCGAGTGCCAGGAGGACCCAGCAAGGAAGGCCCTATCGTCATCAAAAGCCAGCTGGGGCATTACATAACTTCCCGCACTCTTGCTGACAACGGCGCCTCGTCAACGGTTATGTACAGGCAGTTCTTCGACAAGCTAGACGACGAAGACCAAAAACGCCTGGAAACGGTTTACGCCTCAATGGAAGGGTTCGACGACAGCACAAACACCCCCTGGGTATCCTATCTTTCCCCGTCATTCTCACGGACGGGAAATACTCCCGCACGGAAGACGTGGACTTCGTCGTGATGAGGAAGCCACACCACACATACGACATTCTCTTCGGGAGAGACGGGATGGCAAGATTCAACGCCGTGGTATCTTCAGTCCACGGCATGATGGGATGGCCAACTGCTGAGGGTGTAGCGATGATCACCGGTATCCCCCAGGTATGCATTGCATCTGTCTCATCTAAACCCAAACCAAAGATGGCTAAACCAACCATCACCGAACCAGAAAAATGGGCCCTCAATGGCAAATACCCTGACCAGGCTGTTACCATTGGCCCAACAATCACTGATCCTACGCGCACCTTACTCAAACGCTTACTACAGAGAAACGCTGACATCTTTGCGTGGACACCAGCTGACATGACTGGTGTACCTCGAAGTAAAGCAGAGCATAAGCTCAAGTGTGACCCGGCTTTTACGCCAGTCATACAAAAGCGCAGAGTAATGGGGGCGGAACAGGCTAACGCGTGTACAACCCAAGTCAAGGAACTCCTTGACGCGGGTATTGTACACGTTAGTAGATATCAAACATGGGTTGCAAATCCCGTTATGGTACCGAAGCCTAACAAACAATGGCGCATGTGCATAGATTTCAAAGATTTAAACAAAGCATGCCCCAAAGATTGTTACCCGTTACCCGAAATTGACCTCAAAGTAGATTCATTAGCACCGTTTCGCCTTAAATGCTTCCTTGACGCATATAAGGGGTACCATCAAATCCACATGGCTGTAGATGATCAGGACAAAACCGCATTTCGGACGCCCGATGGCACATTTTGTTATCAAATGATGCCATTCGGACTTAAGAATGCAGGGTCCACATACCAACGCCTGATGGACAAAGAGTTTCATGCCCAAATTGGGAGAAACTTGGAAGTCTACATGGATGATTTGGTCATCAAAAGCCCTGAGCCAGAAGCGATGTTGAAAGACATCGAAGAAACTTTCAACACGCTCAGAAAGATAAACATGAAGCTCAACCCGAGCAAGTGTTCCTTTGGGATGGAAGAAGGGAAGTTCTTGGGAGTCATTGTTACTAAAGATGGCTTCAGAGCGAACCCTGAAAAGGTCGAAGCCATTATCAAAATGGAATCACCTACTACCATCAAGCAAGCCCAGACACTGAATGGACGCCTAGTCGCACTTAACCGCTTTTTGTCAAACCATGCGGATAGGTCGTTCCCATTCGTGTCAACATTGAGAAACTGTTTAAAGAAAACGCACTTCCGCTGGACACCAGAAGCGGAAGCAGCTTTTCAGGAAATTCGGTCACGCTTGATCGAACTCCCAACGCGCACAGCACCAGAAGCGGGGGAGGAATTAATCATATATCTTTCTGCCACAGAGAGAGCAACCGGGGCCGTCCTGCTAGTAGAGCGAAAAGGTATCCAGATGCCTATTTACTATGTTAGCCGTGTCCTAACAGACGTAGAAACCCGGTACTCCACCCTGGAAAAACTAGTCTTAGCACTTGTATAGGCTTCACGCAGGCTAATACGATATTTCCAAGGTCACCCAATCACCATTCTCACCAACTTCAAACTTGCAAACGTTCTTGGCAAACCCGAGTTATCGGGACGTCTAGCCAAATGGGCAATTGAGTTGGGGGAATATGCGATAAAGTACAAGCCAAGACCAGCCATAAAAGGCCAGGTCCTGGCCGACTTTATTGCAGAAGTCCCCGCTTCGCGGGAGAAAGAGTGCCAGGAGGAGGCTCAACCCTCCCCAGCACAGGACATCAATGATGTCTGGCGACTCTACACTGATGGAGCAGCCAGCAACGAGGGTTCAGGCGCAGGGTTGAAACTAACCAACCCAGCAGGCCAAGAATACACTTACGCTATTCGACTGGATTTTCCAAGTACGAATAACGAAGCCGAGTATGAAGCATTCTTGGCCGGGCTGAGAATTGCGCGTAAAATGGGAGTGAAAAACTTGGAAGCCCACGTGGATTCCATGTTAGTAGCCAACCAAATAAACGGAACGTACACGGCCGTGAACGACACAATGGCCCTGTACCTCGCACAAGCAAAAACCCTTATGCGCGATTTTAATGATTGTAAAGTCATACACGTCAAGTGTAGCGAAAACAAATCTGCGGATGCGTTAAGCAAGCTTGCATCATTAGCCTTCACCCATTTGGGAAAGGACATCCGCATTGAACTCCTTGAAGCACCATCAGTCCCGCACAAGGAAATTTGTGTCATCCAAACCGGCACAGAAACGTGGATGACACCGATAATAAATTACCTTGCAGCGGGTATACTACCAGAGTCAAAAACACAGGCAAGAAAAATACGTTGTAAAGCATTAAACTATCAATTCATCGATGACATCCTTTACAGACGTAACTTTCTTGGCCCACTCTTAAGATGCGTGGACAACCAAGATGTTGACTACCTCCTAAGGGAAGTACATGAAGGCCTCTGTAGAGTACACGCAGGTCCACGCGCTGTTGTAGCTAAGCTAAACAACGCGGGATACTTTTGGCCGGGGATGCATACGGATGCGCTGGCATACATCAGAAAGTGTAGGTCTTGCCAGCTCTACGCACCCAACACGTATTGCCCGAAGAATGAACTTGTTCCAGTCACCTCTTCATGGCCATTTCAGAAGTGGGCCATCGATGTGACAGGCCCATTTCCTACAGCAGCAGGAAACGTTCAGTTCCTAGTGGTAGCCATCGACTACTTCACCAAGTGGATAGAAGCAAAACCCTTAGCCTAAACAACCGCAAAACATATTAAAAAATTTATTTGGGAATTTATTATTTGTCGTTTTGGACTTCCACAGACTTTGGTGAGTGATAACGGCACCAACTTTGCTGACAAGAAGCTACAAAAATGGCTGGAAGAACTTCAAATCACCCACACCTTTACCTCAGTGGCACACCCGCAAGGTAACGGTGAGGTGGAAAGAGCAAATAAAAGCATCGTCGAAGGCATAAAGAAAAGACTCCTGGAACACAGATCCGGCTGGGTAGACGAAGTTCCGCACGTCCTTTGGGCAAACAGAACGCTGAAAAAGGCCAGTACGGGAGAAACCCCGTTCAGCCTCACTTATGGCACTGAAGCCATGGTCCCAGTCAAAATTGGTTTGCCCTCACCAAGGGTCTTGATTCAGCCAGAAGACAATGATGCGGAAAAACGGTTAGACCTTATGCTAACCGAGGAACGCAGAGACTTAGCCGCAGCGCGTGAAGAAAACTACAAGCGACAAATGAAAAAGTACTACAATACGCGGGTAAAACTCTGCAACTTCAATGTAGGAGACTACATATTGCGTAACAACGAGGCTTCAAACCAAGAGCGCCCAGGAAAACTGGCACCGGTCTGGGAAGGACCGTACATTATCAAAGAAGTTTTGGGAAAAGGCGCATACCGGCTCGAAAGGCTCGATGGCACTCCAATTCCAAGAACATGGAACGGAGCTCAATTACGCAAATGTTACATGTAGATCAATTCCAAACTTGTAAAGAAAAGGCCTAGAGCCACTTCTAATGGAAATGATTCTCCTTTATCACATTGTGTTGATAGCCTTACCTTTATACTTATGAACATCCCACACTGATATTCCGGTATTCACCGCATAAATATGGGAAGAAGTAAGTCGTTGCGTGTGGAAGGCGGCAAAACCCGCATAAACACATAAAACGGTAAAAATTTCTAAGGAAAACCTTCACGCAAGTCAGCTATAGGTGAAGTTTGGTCATCCTAATAAATGAAAGTGACGGTCCTACCCGCACAATCATGATAGAAGAAACTGAACATTAACCTATTGGCAACCGCGCGTCGAAAGGTTAACTTATTCAAAACACTTAGAAAATTTCAAAGGAAAAGATGAGGAAAACTTCCACGCAGGTCAGATATAGGTAAAGTTTAGCCATCCTACTAAGTGAAAGTGACGGTCTTATCCGCACAATCACGAAAGAGGAAGCAAAACTTTAACTTATTATCTGCCACGTTGAAAAGTTAACTTATCTAAGTACTCAAGAAATTGCTAAGTTAAAACAAAATATGCGCGAAATAAACAAGGCAAGGCATTAACAAATAATCTTTATTCCATCAACATTCAAACATTACATGAATTGCTGGGTACATACCCGCATACAAGATTAGAAGTCTATACAAACAAAAATCTACTCTAATGGTGGAAAGGGATCTAAAGTATCAAGCTTCAGGACCACTCCCACTTGGACCCGCACCATCAGTAGAGTGTGGCGGTTCAAGGAAAGCTTTGAGGATAGCTAGCCCATCATCAGCAGCAACAATCTCGTTTACCTTCTCCACCACCGGATGCGGGAAGGCGGCATACTGATTCACTGCTTGGTCATACGCAGCTTCAGTATCCACATTGTAAAGAGGGAAGTTGGAAGGCGGAATGCCTTGTTCAACAAACCCTAGACCAAGCAAGAAGCCAGCCTTTTCCCCATCCTCATGAGAAGCGTTGAGGGATGCGCTCATCGCATCGTCATATGATGTGTTCGTGAACACCCGATGCACAACCTAAAAAACAGAAGTATATCAAAAACTCTTCTTAGTAAAAGCGTAAAGAAATTGTGAAACTACGCATACCTGAGACAACGCTTCTCGGAGAAGCCATTCCTTGGTAACCAGAGCCTCCTGGAGGGCAGCTTGAGCTTCATTACGGGCGTGTTCGGCTTCGTTCTTTGTAAGGTTGGCAAGCAACGCATCTTTGGCTGCAGCCTCTTCGACGCCCTTTAGCTTACGCTCAGTGTGGTCAAGCACCCCCCTCTGGTCCAAGATCTCTTGGAGCTTCTTGGCATCTTCCATGGCCAAGGCATCATGAGCCTGCTGGAGCCTCTCTAATTTGGCTTTAAGTTCCTCATTCTCGATGCGTAGAGGCTCAGCAGCAGCTTCAGCCTTGGTGGCCCTCTCGGTTGCGTTCCGTGCAGTTTCCTTAGCCAACCGAAGCTGTTCATTAACAGCTTGGGCGGCCTTGGAACGGGCCTCGAGACGAGCCTGAACGTCAACCTCAAGGGCCTTGAAGGCCTTCTCCTTCTTCGCAGCAACGGCGGAGAGCCTCCTGTTCTCCTCCCGGACAGCCCGCGCCTGAGCTACTTCTTGGATACGAGCTGCCTATAACTTGTCGTTTTCACGACAAAGCAGCTCGACGCGCGGCTGCATCCGGGCTACGAGAATGCGGAGCTCGTTTGTCAACCTACCCTCCTGGTAGCTTGACATTGCTTCCCCCAGCGCCCCACTTGGGGCGGCGTGGCGCGCCCACTCGACGCATTCCACAGGCGTCCGAAGGGTTGTTCCTCGGCGGATGTTCCATCGTGGAACATACACTTCATTGGAATCCGACACTGCAAAAGCAAAAAGCAGTTAGGAAAAGATGATAAAAAAAATATAAAATAAAATAATAAAAGGCCAAAATAACCCTACGCACCTGTAGGGTCGACGACAGGCCTGTAGCCGCCAAACCCATCACCCGAACCTAACGGATATCCATCCAAGAGGTCAGGCAGATTGGAAGGAGGCAGAGATTGGCTTGACGCCCCAACCCCGGACATACCTGAAGGACCGGCCGTAGTCGCCGGCGCCGGAAGAGGCATAGCGGAGGCCGTCGTGGTAGAAACCAACGGAGGTGAACTCACCGGAGGTGAACTCAAAATCGCGGCCGCGGCTGTGGAAGAATCCACAGAAACACTCACCGCCGGCTCAGTGAAGGAATCAGTGAATATGGCACTGACAGCCGGCGGAGACGTCGTCACAGTTGGAACAGTTGGCTCAACCGGGTGAGCAACTGAACCAACTGAAGCAGGCGCAGTCGCCTGGGTCATCGCCTCAGGTAGGTTGACCAAACCTACCGTCATGGGTCCGGAGGTGCTCCTCCCCGCTCCACCCTGGAATGCGGTAGCATCCACGCCTGCACAAAGAAGATATATAAGTATAATGGCGGAAAGTTATGCAGTTAAGATAAAGGAAGTATACTTACGGGTCCTTTTGAGCTTGAAGGTGCGAACGGGCGGGGACGAACCCGATGGAGCCGGGCTCTTCGTACCAGTCACCGTCGTTGTCCTGGGCTGCTCGGAGGTGACAGCCGTTTCAACCTCCAGAGCAGTGGTCTCAACACCACCCGGGTTCCCCGCCGCCTCTTCACTCTCGGTCTCCGACTCAGACCGGTTCACCTGGTCGGCAGTGGAGGCTACCTTCGCCTTGCCCTTCCCGCCAGCAGCCTTCTTCTTCCGCGCAAGAAAAGGACCATCTGCGGATTCCTCATCAGAAGATGACAAGATTAGAGGAATTCCAGCAGAGGTTTCAGCATTCAGAGGGCGAGGGTTAAATAGTCTTTTACCTGGCCGCGTGGCGCTCAGTATTTCGTGGCCTGGCGGGTAGGCCTCCACAAACCGATCCGCAGTCTGCGCAAGGATGGGCAACTCGTTCTCGTCAAGAGCACGAGTACCCAACCGAGCGGGACCGTCAGCTTCCCGCGGATTCTGGAGGGACTGCAAGTCATTTCCCTCTGAAATAAAAAGAAAACCAGTTAGAAAAAACCTTAAATCAACAAAGAAGACGGAGCATACCGTAAGGGATAAAGTTCAAGCCGTATTCAAGTACGATGGGAATCTGTGGCGCATCCGCCCCAGCATCCTTCCACACCCTGCTCATACCGAGCATCACCATCCCGGACTCCGGAAAGCGGTAAACCGGAGTCTGGATCCGGGAAATCTTGGAGAACCATTCCGCCTCCTGGTAGTTGGAGGCGTGAAGGCTGGGGAGAGCTCTCTCGTTCTTAAATGTCATCGCTATAGGGACGACACGGGCAGAGATGTAAAAGAACTCCCGCTTCCAAGACCGAAGACTGCGCTCGGTAGCGCAGATCTTCAAACCCTTGATCCGGGTGACCAGGGTGTACCAGCCTTGGATGCACCTCCAGGAGTAGAAGGTCATCAGGCGGTCGACGTGGGGATCCACGCCAAGAATGAGGCACACCCACTCAAAATGGCGGATCTTGGCGATCGCCATTGGGTGTACCTCCGTCAGGTTCACACCGTGTCTATCCAGAACACGGTATACAAACTTCGTCAACGGGAACCTAAGATTCCCATAGACGAAGAAGGCGGCATATACCCCTATTTTGCCCTTGGGGGCATCGTACACCGTCTGGTGTGGCTCCGGAAACTCAGGCTCGAACGTCTCGAGCATGAACTTCCGGACTATGTACCGGTAAAGCTCGATAGGAAGAGCACACTGGCATTCGCCAGCAGTGCTCTTATCGTCCTTATCGGACGTAGACGTCGGGTTCTCGACATACAAGTCAGACTCCTCGACGGTAGCTTCTGGATCATAAGTAGACATGTTTTGGAGGTAAAGAACGATTTCAGGAGAATGCTCGACAGAAAGTTAAGAGTATTCGCCGGAAATCGCTTAGAAGAAGAAGAAAGAAGTGAAAGTGTGGATTACCGTGAACCCTCTCCCCCTTTATATACTCATCGCAATGAATGCGATGAATTTAATGCGGAGGAGAGAGAAAAGAGCTGGTGCAATGAAACTATGACACGTGGAAAAAGCAAGCTGGCAACAGCTGTTGACGGGACGCGCGCCGTAAAATCCTCACCCACGCGCCCGAAAAATCGCGCCCACGCGCCTGAAAAAGCGTCTGGAATGACCATATACTGTCACGTCGCCATAACTTCCTGCACGTCCTGACACTGTCAGAAGAAACCGTCGGACGACGTTTCAACAGTTTGGACTGTTCTTATCATTTCACCAACTCTACGAATTTCAAAAAGATTCAAAAAGATTCAAAAGTAAGCGGGACTATACCCCTTACCTTGGCAACCAAGTAACTATAAGACAGGTGCGAGTACAGTGTCAAGGCAAAACCCTTCACATACTTAGCACCCGCAGGGAATGGACGCCAAGAATACCTTGGAAGTAAGATAACTATAAGACGAGTGCGGGTACAGTGTCAAGGCGAAACCCTTCACATACTTAGCACTCGCAGGGAATTGAAACCAAGAAGGATCTTCTGGGCCATGCTTGCAAAAAGGGAAATAACATCCCCGCATAGCGGGAACGTTGAGAACTAGATTGTTTGAAGCTCCAGGATGGAATTGGTTCTTTAACATAATTGATCACTATGTTTAAAACTACCAAAACCTCGTGGAGAATCTACACAAGTGAAACTCAACGCTCCTGACTTGCGAGGAGGTTACACACCTACCCGCATCATACCCAAAGATCAAGCAGAAAAGTCGGGAATTTCTGCACGTGACATTAGGGAAACCGCGGGAAGAATCCCCACGGACAACCTTAAAACTAAATCCTTTTCAAAACCCCTTGCTTAAGTCCAAAGTTCACCTCACTTATTAACAATTCATGAGAAGAACATTGGACTGGGGGGACTTGAAGAGGTAGGTCCCAGCAGAGCCCAGTTGGACCCGCAAGACTCACCTTGAAGAGGGACGTCTGCGCAAGGACCAACTGGTTCCGCAGGACCCACCATGCTCAGAGATGAAGACCTTACGCGCAGTACGCCAGCTGTTCCCGCAGGGAAAGCCTCCCAATGGTGAAGTACCCCGCCTGTCCCCGCAGCTGCGGATACAAGCCATCAGGGAAGGCTACCCGCACTAATAGCAAGGCTACACGCACAAGGCACTAACTCTCAATAATTCAGTGTCACCTGAAGGAATGAGCAAGGCGGGAATACTCCCGCCCAAATGAGCCAGTCCGTATGCTTCTGGAAGATCTTTTGTACTGTACCTGCCAAGGTATGGACAAAATAGACAAGATCTGACCAAAGCAGCCCATGAACCAATCACAGGGTGACAGCTCACCGACAACAGTACGAGGAGGAGCATGCTCTAGTACTGTTTGTCACTATTAGCCGCTGCCTACTCACCAACCCTTGTCGTGGCACGCACATAGCCTGCAGTTGGTGGAAAGGGAACAGTACACAGCCGGCCTTGTCACTATCAGCCGCTGCCTACCCACCAACCAGCATGGCACGTGCGTAGCCCATAGTTGGTAGAACAGGAATATTATACAGCTGGCTGTACCTGCTTGGAAACCACCTTCGGCTATAAATACTCCAACACCTTGGAACGGTATGATGATCTGGTATCTTACCTTCACTAGCTATTTCTCTCAATATACACTCATATTCAGAGCAATCTAGTCTGATTCTCACGCCGGAGGGTGGTCACAAGGAGGAACCCCCCCTTTCTCAGTGACGAGCTCACGGTGTCTGTTTTGCAGGTCATCTGAAGAACATCCTTCTTTGCCGGACCTAACCCTCGTGGGAAACATTACTTAACCCCCAGATTATCCATAATCTACTCGGGGTCGCCTAGTGTTTATTCACAAAACAAAAACACAACACTTCATATTTGTTTTGTGTTTTTAAATACTTGTTGGTTACTGCAAAATATAAAATTTTGCATTTTTTGTTGAAGTCTTGTGGACAAATTTGAAGGTTGAAGCTACTTAATCCCAATGTATTCTGAATTCTCAAGGTTTATTGTTACTTGATCAGTTTACTTGTAGTGTAAGCATATACTCCTCGTGCTTGAGTAATTACTTTTGACACATTTAATTTGGCAGCTTAGCACTTGAACCATTTGGAAAAATATGATCCAAATAGGCTTGCTCATAGGTAAATTGTCAAAACTGACACATCTAGTTAATTGTCAGCCTGACTTGAGTAGTTGATCTTTTTAATGTTATATTTTTCTACCGAAAGTAACTCATACAGATATACAGATCATCTTTGGTTTTTAAGAGTTGTGAAGAGAAGTTTTTCTAAACATCAATTTTCTTGCATTTGCAAACAAACTTGTTTTTACACCCTAAGCTCAAATCAAAATGAAACTTCTTGTCATTTTGTAAAAGTTGTATCTTTTTCTTTATATGACCCGACTTGATTTGACCTGACCGGAACAAAATTTTTTTTTTATATATAAGATTGAGTACCGACCTAAAATATTCCAGCCCCCCTATGAGAAATTTGATGGGTCCGCCCGGGTCCGCCACTGGATGGACCATTTGGAAACTTTGACATCCACAAGTAAAGATCACGCATACGTTGTTAATTCGAATAAATTAAAACATTAACATGAAAAAAAAATACTTGAAAATTAACTTCACGAGATAAACATGTGACCTGCAATTGATGCGACAGGAGCAGGTGACGAGAACCTTCTCTCGATTACTAAGGGCATCCGCAACAAACTCTTACAAACCGTCACATTAGATCCCAAACTTTTCTTAAAAATCTTCATTTTCTTTCACAACAACAAATATGCTCAAAATTGTCATACCATCACCTACCTCTACAATTAATTTATATTTATTGAAATTACTTTTATAGCAAAATTACTTTTTATGTTTTGTATATAACAACCATTAGATTGGCCTAATGGTATAGGTGTATGACCTTCAATCAAATGGTTATGGGTTTTAATCTCATTTGAGACATGAGGTAATATATTTAAATGCTACATTAAACATTTAAAAAATATAACTTAAAAAAACATTTTAAAAAATATTGTTTAAAAAAAGCATTTAAAAATTAAAATACGCTAAACATAATATAAAACTTTAATTCAAATGTTTTTAAACTAGTTTTGTACTCGATGCGTTGCGCCAGGCAGTTGGTAAAACCCCAACGTTGAAACATGGGCGGTGAAACACAAGCATTACGACGGTGAGTCGGCGCGAATTCAATCGGTGTCAGTTACATTTGCGGTGAAAGAATAATCGAACACGGAGATGAAGGCGTGTGCAATTACATCAAAAAACAAAAGGGGACTTGTAAACCATGTGTGCTCCCGCGCAAAACCCAAAAAAAAACATTCACAGTTGTCCAATAAAAAAAGAAAAAGCATTCATAGTTGTCCAAGTTTGATTCAAACCCTTAGGCTGAGGGGTGTGGGGGGCGTGAGAGGGGGCGCGAGTGGAGGCTCCAGCCAATAATATTGTGACGTGTGGCAGAGAGAGAAACTTGATAAGATGGGTGTTGGTTGTGGTGCTCGCGCCCCGGGCCATGGTGTGGAGGGGCGCGACCTGTTTTTTTTTAATTTTTTTATAAATGTATTAAAAAAACGAATTATTATAAAAACTCATAAATTATTTAAAAAAACACAATAAAACATTTAATTCGAAACAGTTTGTTTCCCGCGAACCCATTCTGTTTCGAACGATCACAAAACACATGCAGCCATGAATAATAATAATAATAATAATAATAATAATAAAGCAACCTCATAAATCATAATTTTAACTTCTCTCTCACTCCAACCCCTTTATTATTATTATGATATTATCTCTCACCGACTGCTACCCACTGAATCATAGATCTCCGGCTACAATACCCAGTTCTCCGATCACCGGTCAGCCAGGTCAGTCACTTTTCCGGACAGTATTGCCAACATCATAAAAATTTTTTTTTTTTAATAAACAAAGAGCCCAGCGGCTCTATTTACGCATTCCCATGCCGTTCACGAGCGCTACCCCTCTTGCGCCTGCCTCTTTTTCCGCGCTCGCGCCCCTCTCGCGCCCCTCTCGCGCCTCGGTGGTGTGGTGCTCGCGCCCCGGGGCGCGAGCGGCTGGCCTCACGCGCCCTTTCTCGCGCTCCACACCCCTCAGCCTTATGGTGGCCAAGGTAACAAAACTAAGTGACTTGTAACAAACTACACAAGCCACAATATCAAGGACCTAGATATTGATTTTATTTAATAAATATATCTTATATACAAAAGGTTTATAAAAACCTATTTTATAACACTAAACTTCTTAATTATACTAATTATATAATATATTATATATATTTTAAATACGCCATTAGTGGAGGTACCCATATTCTGTTACAAAGGTGTGAAAACAATCTTGAATCACAATCATTGCCTCGACATTGGTGGAGTTTGCTACATTTTCACAAGGGAAAATTACCTAAATAGCTCTTTTGAAGAGAGAAACACATAAATAACCAATGAGATTTCGTTTTTCAAAAATAGTCTCGAAATCCAACTCACGTGAAATTGGGATTTTCCTTGTAAGTTTTTTGTGGACCAATCATAAACAGCCATGTGTAAAGCATTCCCACCTACCACGTGACTTTTCATCTGAAATCTGTCTTACACGTTTGTTTTCACATCAAATCTAACCTGATGAAATCCAACTTTAACGTGATGTTTCAAGCTGTTTCCGTCTCCAACGTGAGTTTTCAAATTTATGGTTTTTTGAGTTTTTTTGAAATTCATCTCAAATGAATTTCAACTTCGGAGACGGATTGTGATTAAAATACTTCATGTGGACCCCATTTACCTAACCCTTTTCAGAATACGTTGATTTTTGTTGAAAACCATAGTTAAAGTTGGATTTGTTATAAAATCCATATTCAAAGACATTTTTGAGGAGAAATACTTCATATGGACCCCATCCACCTAACTCTTTTCGGAATACATGCTTTTATGTTGAAAACCATAGTCAAAGTTTGATTGTAGCATATATGTATTGTCAACGATGGATTTGACCTGAAATGTATTGTTAACTTGTACATCTCCATCTAATTTAGTGCATCTCCATTATTTGCAAGACGTGTTAAAAAAATGTTCACTCCATGGTTGTCGTTTGCTTTTAAATCGGGTTTTTTTCGATGTTGCGTCGGATGTATTATTCGAAGAAACATTCGAATGAGACGACGGGATCTGTAACACCCCGACCGATGGCGGATTATACATCGGGGCGCCACGTATTGTTTCATTACTCGCGACACTATTTGGGTGTCAATATTTAATAAATACATTTCATTGCGCACGCGCAGAACATGACATAAAGTAACATAATTCATCTCATAACTTAAAATATTCAAATAACATAATTTGTCTTGTTACATTTTAATCTAAGTCCAAAGAAAAGAAAACATCCTACGTGTCCTTGAGATTCCCAAAAGCAGCTACAGCAAACCTGAACATGTGTTAAAATAAAACGTCAACACTTGCGTGTCGGTGAGAAATCAAGTTTAATAGATATAAATAGATAATAATAAACACTGCGCGCAACATGTGCTTAACTGGGGTTTAACATAGGGTGTAATCAGATTGTGATCAAGCCTTAGATCATAGCTCATAGTTCAATCCGTGCTCCCAATTGAGCACAAAAACGAGAAAACATTCGTGCATGTGTAATAAAACAAGAAAACCGTAAACGATAGGTCTCCCGTGTTCATCTAATGGATCCATGAAAACTTCGGAATAGGCCGTCAAAGCGGTTAATGAGTCACACATACAAATAAACAGCCAAGTAAACGTCCATAACACATGGGGTTTTGCGCACATAAAGTTCATAAACAAGTTTAAGACTCAAGTTGTACGAACACATGAACATCCCAAAACGTTAAAAATAAAAGGGGATTAAGTACGAGATTACTCACCTGAAAAAGGTGTGTTTGCAAGATAATGCAAGAAACAAGCACAAGTTAACCTATAAATAAGAGATTATGGGTTTAACGATTGGTTTTTATGTCTTTAATACATGCAGGTCACTTAAACAAATTAAAACAAAATATATATATTTATATTTACCGAGATTCCGGGCAGGAAAGAAGAGAAGACGGAGGCAAGAGAAGGGCTGAGGATTTTCGGCAGAGAGCAAAGGGAGAAAGGTTTGGGGAGTGTTTAAGTGTAGTGTGTGTAGTGATAACAAGAAAAATAGTTTAATTTATAGGAAAACCCTAGGGAACACAATCCCTAAAAAGGAGGAAAAGATCTTCTCAAATCAGACAAAAGATATTAAAAAGTACAAGAAGCCAAAAGCAAAAGATATCAAAAGATATGCCGGCAGCTGCAGGGGATGGGGAAAAGCTGACAGGTTAAGGGCAAAGCATGGGAGGCGTCAGATAAACACTGTTCAAGGCATGCAAAAGAAGATTTCAAAAGATAATGTCAGTCACTTTTTCTGTCAACCAATAGGATTGGTGCGCATGCTGCGCCGAAAGTGGCTTTTCGGACAGATGTCGGAACTGACCTACAGTGCTCAAACAAAAGATAAGATATCTCAAAAGAATACAGGCTGGCATAAACAGAAGAAAAGACTTAAGGTCTAGCGCGAGAAGATTCGAGCGCACGCGCGAGGGCGAAGGCAGACAGAAGACAATTCTTAGCGCGCCGCGGGAAGAACTGAAATCCTTAGCGCGTCGCGGGAAGAACTACCATTCTTAGCGCGTCGCGGGAAGAACTACAAATCCTTAGCGCGTCGCGGGAAGAACTACCATTCTTAGCGCGCTGCGAGAAGAACTACAATTCTTAGCGCGCTGCGAGAAGAACTACAATTCTTAGCGCGCTGCGAGAACAGTTCGCCTCGCGTATCGCAGGAACCGCTGGTCTTCGCGCGGGCTTCCTTGTAAGGAGTTTGGCGCGTGGAGCTGCGCAGACAACCTTAGGCGGGAAGAACCAAAGGACAAGCAAAGAGTTAAGAGAAAAAGGGGTTCAGACTCAAGGGTTAAACAGAGGGGCGGGACGGCGACAAGAGAGAAAAGAGGCGGGACGGCGACAAGAGAGAAAAGAGGCGGGACGGCGACAAGAGAGAGAAAGAGGCGGGACGGCGACAAGAGAGAAAAGAGGCGGGACGGCGACAAGGAAATAGTAATATAAAAATATATATATATAATTATTTAAATGTTAAATTTACAAAGATTAATAAACAAATTTTAAATCATAAAAAGAATCGGATTCGAAAACGGGTACCTGGGTCGGGTCGGATTGGGCAGATGTCACAGTCTCCCCTACTTTAAGAAATTTCGTCCCGAAATTTATCTCGAAGTAGAATGCGCAGAGAAAAGGTGCGGGTACTTGATCTTCATTTGATCTTCCCTTTCCCAAGTGAACTCGGCTCCGCGCTTGGACTGCCAACAAACTTTAACAATAGGGATGCGACTGCGCTTGGTTTGCTTTACCTCGTGATCCATAATCTCCACAGGCTTCTCAACGAAATGCATAGACTCATCAACTTGAACTTCATCAAGTGGTATGTGGAGGTTCTCGTCAGCTAAACATTTCTTGAGATTGGATACATGGAACGTTGGATGCACATTGCTGAGCGCGGGCGGCAGGTCCAGTTTGTAGGCAACTTTTCCCACCCTCGCAAGAATCTTGAATGGACCAACATAACGAGGTGCAAGCTTACCTTTCTTCCCAAAGCGGACAACACCCTTCCAGGCGACACTTTGAGGAGAACAAGATCACCAACTAGAAATTCGAGAGGCTTCCGCCTGCGATCTGCGTAACTCTTCTGTCGGCTTCTGGCAGTCAGCAGATGATCACGGATCTTGGCGATTTTATCGGTTGTCTCTTGAACTAGTTCGGGTCCTGTGATTTGAACTTCACCCACTTCGTTCCAACAAATCGGTGAGCGGCACTTTCGACCGTAAAGTGCTTCAAATGGGGCCATACCGATGATGGAATGATAGCTGTTATTATAAGAGAACTCGATCAGAGGTAGGTGTGAATCCCAATTACCTCCAAAATCAAGAACACAAGATCGAAGCATATCCTCAAGGGTTTGGATGGTTCGCTCAGACTGTCCGTCAGTCTGAGGATGATATGCAGTACTCATGTCCAAACGAGTTCCTAACGCAGATTGGAGAGATTTCCAAAAGCGAGATATAAAACGGCCATCGCGATCGGATATGATGCTCAAAGGAGTACCATGACGGCAGACAATTTCCTTGACATAAAGATGCGCAAGTTGTTCAACACGGTAGGTTTCACGAATGGGCAGAAAGTGGGCAGACTTGGTCAATCGATCCACTATTACCCAAATGCTATCATGTTTGCTTGCGGTCAAGGGTAACTTGGTGATAAAGTCCATTGCTATACTTTCCCATTTCCACGTAGGAATTTCAGGTTGTTCGAGCAAACCAGATGGGCGTTGATGTTCAGCTTTTACCTTAGAACAAGTTAGGCATTTAGCTACGAACACAGCAATATCCTTTTTCATACCAGGCCACCAATAAGAAAGGCGCAAATCTTGGTACATTTTGTCAGCACCAGGATGAACGGAATACCGGGTTTTGTGCGCTTCACTCAGTATGACAGAGCGAAGAGTCTCATCATTGGGGATCCAGATGCGATTGAGATAACAATGAATTCCATTCAGGTTAGGGACTAGATGTACTTCTGCACCACACGCTAACTCGGCGCGTAGGTTGCCTTTGCTGATCGATGCGCGCTGCGCGTCGCGAATGCGCGATTCAAGATCGTTTTGGATCGTCGCGAAGCGAAGCTGCGTGCGCGGCAAGATACAGTTAAGTTGGCTGGGTTTTCGGCTGAGCGCATCGGCTACCACATTAGCCTTACCAGGGTGATACCGGATCTCACAATCGTAATCGCTGATGAGTTCGTTCCATCGGCGTTGTCTCATGTTAAGTTCCTTTTGATCAAAGATGTGCTGAAGGCTTTTATGGTCGGTGTAGATGATGCACTTAGTCCCATAGAGGTAGTGTCTCCAGATTTTTAAGGCAAATACAACTGCACCAAGTTCGAGGTCGTGAGTCGTATAATTCTTTTCATGAATTTTAAGTTGCCTTAACGCGTAAGCGATAACCTTGCCTCGTTGCATAAGTACACAACCGAGACCTTGGTTGGAGGCATCACAATAAACGACAAAGTCGTCAGTACCCTCAGGTAACGCTAGAACAGGAGCTTCGCACAACAATTGCTTGAGCGTTCGAAAAGCTTCTTCTTGCTTAGAGCCCCAAATATACGGTTTGCCTTTGTGCGTTAAAGCTGTTAAAGGCAAGGCGATTTTTGAGAAGTTCGCAATGAATCGCCGGTAGTAACCAGCTAAGCCCAAAAAGGAACGGATTTCGGTAGGAGTGGACGGCGTAATCCAGTTCTTGATTGCTTCAATTTTGGATGGGTCGACATGAATACCCATCTTGTTTACAACATGACCAAGAAACTGTACTTCATCCGACTAAAACTCACAGTTGGAGAGTTTGGCATAGAGTTGTTCGGTTCGAAGCTTTTGCAACACCAACTGAAGATGTTGTTCATGCTCGGCCTTGGTTTTGGAATACACCAGAACGTCATCAATAAACACGATCACGAATCGGTCCAAGAAAGGCCTACACACCCGGTTCATTAGATCCATGAAAACAGCGGGTGCGTTGGTTAAACCGAAGGGCATGACCAAGAATTCAAAATGACCGTAGCGGGTTCGAAAAGCAGTCTTGGGAATATCCTCTTCGCGGATACGCAACTGGTGATAGCCCGAACGGAGATCGATTTTGGAGAAGCAAGAGGCACCTTGGAGTTGGTCAAAGAGGTCGTCAATACGCGGTAAGGGATACCGGTTCTTAATGGTGAGCTTGTTCAGCTCGCGGTAATCGATACACATGCGAAACGAACCGTCTTTCTTTTTAACGAACAACACCGGAGCACCCCATGGCGAAGAGCTAGGGCGAATGAATCCTTTATCGGTCAACTCTTGAAGTTGACTTGCTAATTCTTGCATTTCAGCGGGTGCAAGTCGGTAAGGAGATTTGGCTACGGGGGAAGCACCAGGGACAAGATCAACACGAAACTCGACTTCCCGAACGGGAGGTAAACCAGAAAGATCATCGGGAAAGACTTCAGGAAAGTCACACACGATGGGGATTTCAGAAAGTTTCTTCTTTCCTTCATCGGGTTTGACCACATGAGCTAAGAACGCGACACATTTCTTTCGCAAAAGTCTTCGGGCTTCAGAGCATGACATAAGTTTAAGACCGTTAGATGGTTTCTCGCCGTAGATATGAAGATCTTGACCATTTTCCCGAGGAATGCGAATCAACTTCTTGGCGCAGATTACTTCGGCGCGATTTTGCGAGAGCCAGTCCATTCCAATAATCACATCAAAACTTCCAAGAGGCATGGGAATGAGGTCGATTAGAAAATCATGTTCATTAAGGTTAAGCGTGCAATCTTTGATCACGGAGTTTATTAAAATAGTTTCACCATTAGCCAATTCAACTGAAAAGTTTTCGTTTAAGTTTACTCGCGGTCGCGCGAGTTTTTGTTCAAATGCGCGAGAAATAAAACTTCTATCGGCGCCAGTATCAAAAAGTATAGATGCATATTGCCCGTTAAGTAAAAATGTACCATTAACCACGTCATTATTCGCTTGCGCTTGGTGCGCGGTTATATTAAAAGCTCGGCCGCGCGTCACTTGGTTTGAAATTTGGTTAACCGGATTAGCTTGCGTAATTTGTACTTGCAGTCTTGGGCACGCGTTCCGGAAATGACTGGGGTCACCGCAGTTATAGCACGACCTGGGTCGTGGATTAGGGTATGTTGGTTGTGGGTTTATCGGGTAAGTTGGTGGTGTTTGCGCAATTGGGTTGGCGGGAAGGACTCTTCAGTACTCAGCAATGTGACCAATACGGCCACATCGGTTGCATTGTCGACACGGGGTTTGAGTTGGGTGATGAAGTCTACAGGTTGGGCAAAAAGGTTGGTTTCCTGTGTAAGGTTTCTTAGTTGACGGGGCAGGGAGTGCGGGATTGGTCAAGGCATAGTTATGGACTACAGGGGGTGTTGGGTAAGTTGACAGTGGGTTAGGAGCGTGTACTGGAGGTTGGTAGGCGGGTTGCTGGACAACGAGCGGGTTGGTAAGCGCATAGGATTTGCGCCTGCGCTTGAGGTTGTTACGGTTTGAGGGTTCTGGCTTGGTTTCTGTTGGTTCTGGGGCAGTCTTGGTGGGTTTGGTCTTCTCGGTTCCTCGCAGGAACAGGGTTCCTGCCCTGACATGGTTGTCGCTGAGCACAGCGGCCAACTCGATGGCGTCAGAGAGGGTTGCTGGGTTCCTGGCCCATACAGAATCTTGAATTTCCATGGGGAGGCCCCCAAGAAACTTCTCGATGGCTCGGCGGGAAGGAGTAACTAGGTGTGGGACAAGCAAACTAAGTTCGTGGAAGCGCGTCGCGTACTCGCGCGCTTCGCCACTGTACTGCTTCAAGTTCCAAAATTCCTCCTCAAGGCGCTTTATTTCGTTGGGAGGGCATAATTCTCTAGTCAAAAGTTCCTTGAATTCCTCCCAGAGCATGCTAGATGCAGCCTCTGCGCCACGCGCGTGAGCTACTCTGTTCCACCAAGTAAGCGCCCTTGATTCTAGGACACTTGAGGCGTATAAGGTTCGTCGGTCTGGAGGGCATTGGGTATGGAGGAAGGTGTTCTCAATTTTCTCAAGCCATTGGAGCATAACGGTGGCTCCTTCAAGTCCTGTGAATTTCGGAGGGTTACCCGCATTAAAGGATTTAATATTGTATCCGGAGGGGTTGGGATTATTTTGGTTTAAGGCTTGGGCTATCGCGGCGGCCATTTCCTGGGAACGTTGTTGTCTACGTCTGCGCGAGGCTTCTCTCCTCTGATGACGGCGAGATAGCGGAGGCATTCTATAAAAGTTTTAATTTTTGTTAATATCTTGTTATGGGAAATCGTTTTAGCGCAAGTTATATCGTCGTAAAGCTTGTTTCGCGGAGTTAAATGCTATCAAATTTTGAAGTAAAATATGAATTTAAATGCAAACTTAACACAGGTAAAGAATTCGAATTGAAAATCGACAATTCATGTATCACCATGACTTTTCGAATTCTCAATTTAAAATATCGAGTAAATGAGCATTGAAGGTTGACAATTCATGTATCACCATGACTTTTCAAATCTTCAATTTAAAACATAAGGCTAATGGTAATTGAAAATCAACTATTCATGTACCACCATGACTTCTCGGATTTTCAATCCCCACAACAAACGAATATGTAGGTAAAGAAATAGATTGAAATTTAACAAAAATCGAAAGATCGCGAAATAAAACATGAAATCATGCGCTGCATATGCGCAAGCATATTTTATAAATATCGAGTAATTAACAATTAGCGCGCAAACATGAGATATTTCTCATGCGCGAGAAGGGACTCTTAGGTATTCTAGGTCGTTACGTCTAACCACCTATCCTAAAGTCACGGAGCTCTGATACCAATCTGTAACACCCAGACCGATGGCGGATTATACATCGGGGCGCCACGTATTGTTTCATTACTCGCGACACTATTTGGGTGTCAATATTTAATAAATACATTTCATTGCGCACGCGCAGAACATGACATAAAGTAACATAATTCATCTCATAACTTAAAATATTCAAATAACATAATTTGTCTTGTTACATTTTAATCTAAGTCCAAAGAAAAGAAAACATCCTACGTGTCCTTGAGATTCCCAAAAGCAGCTACAGCAAACCTGAACATGTGTTAAAATAAAACGTCAACACTTGCGTGTCGGTGAGAAATCAAGTTTAATAGATATAAATAGATAATAATAAACACTGCGCGCAACATGTGCTTAACTGGGGTTTAACATAGGGTGTAATCAGATTGTGATCAAGCCTTAGATCATAGCTCATAGTTCAATCCGTGCTCCCAATTGAGCACAAAAACGAGAAAACATTCGTGCATGTGTAATAAAACAAGAAAACCGTAAACGATAGGTCTCCCGTGTTCATCTAATGGATCCATGAAAACTTCGGAATAGGCCGTCAAAGCGGTTAATGAGTCACACATACAAATAAACAGCCAAGTAAACGTCCATAACACATGGGGTTTTGCGCACATAAAGTTCATAAACAAGTTTAAGACTCAAGTTGTACGAACACATGAACATCCCAAAACGTTAAAAATAAAAGGGGATTAAGTACGAGATTACTCACCTGAAAAAGGTGTGTTTGCAAGATAATGCAAGAAACAAGCACAAGTTAACCTATAAATAAGAGATTATGGGTTTAACGATTGGTTTTTATGTCTTTAATACATGCAGGTCACTTAAACAAATTAAAACAAAATATATATATTTATATTTACCGAGATTCCGGGCAGGAAAGAAGAGAAGACGGAGGCAAGAGAAGGGCTGAGGATTTTCGGCAGAGAGCAAAGGGAGAAAGGTTTGGGGAGTGTTTAAGTGTAGTGTGTGTAGTGATAACAAGAAAAATAGTTTAATTTATAGGAAAACCCTAGGGAACACAATCCCTAAAAAGGAGGAAAAGATCTTCTCAAATCAGACAAAAGATATTAAAAAGTACAAGAAGCCAAAAGCAAAAGATATCAAAAGATATGCCGGCAGCTGCAGGGGATGGGGAAAAGCTGACAGGTTAAGGGCAAAGCATGGGAGGCGTCAGATAAACACTGTTCAAGGCATGCAAAAGAAGATTTCAAAAGATAATGTCAGTCACTTTTTCTGTCAACCAATAGGATTGGTGCGCATGCTGCGCCGAAAGTGGCTTTTCGGACAGATGTCGGAACTGACCTACAGTGCTCAAACAAAAGATAAGATATCTCAAAAGAATACAGGCTGGCATAAACAGAAGAAAAGACTTAAGGTCTAGCGCGAGAAGATTCGAGCGCACGCGCGAGGGCGAAGACAGACAGAAGACAATTCTTAGCGCGCCGCGGGAAGAACTGAAATCCTTAGCGCGTCGCGGGAAGAACTACCATTCTTAGCGCGTCGCGGGAAGAACTACAAATCCTTAGCGCGTCGCGGGAAGAACTACCATTCTTAGCGCGCTGCGAGAAGAACTACAATTCTTAGCGCGCTGCGAGAACAGTTCGCCACGCGTATCGCAGGAACCGCTGGTCTTCGCGCGGGCTTCCTTGTAAGGAGCCTGGCGCGTGGAGCTGCGCAGACAACCTTAGGCGGGAAGAACCAAAGGACAAGCAAAGAGTTAAGAGAAAAAGGGGTTCAGACTCAAGGGTTAAACAGAGGGGCGGGACGGCGACAAGAGAGAAAAGAGGCGGGACGGCGACAAGAGAGAAAAGAGGCGGGACGGCGACAAGAGAGAGAAAGAGGCGGGACGGCGACAAGAGAGAAAAGAGGCGGGACGGCGACAAGGAAATAGTAATATAAAAATATATATATATAATTATTTAAATGTTAAATTTACAAAGATTAATAAACAAATTTTAAATCATAAAAAGAATCGGATTCGAAAACGGGTACCTGGGTCGGGTCGGATTGGGCAGATGTCACAGGATCGTCTCGGGGAAATCCGCGATCGCAGGCGGGTACGTGGAAGCCGTTGAAGGAATTACACATAATTCTTTCAACGGCTTCCCGCAAAGCTCTCGGTTTCTAGCGAAATAACTCTCACTTTGGTTAAACAACATGCCGGATTCCGGGATTGCTCCGGTGAGATTATTATAAGCATTCGCCGGAATCTTGTTCGAAAATCCCGCCGGGATCCCGCCGGAAATATTATTATGTGAAACATTAAAGTACTCTATACCACCGCCGGAGCCATATAAACAATTTCAATCGGATCACCTCGCTTAAACTTCATTCTTCAAGATGAGATCACCCAAATTTTAGTTGGTTTATGAGAAATGAAATAAAACGAATATGATCAACATGAAATTTAGTGGTAATAAGTAATTTTTGAAGAAAAGTTTAAATTCCTATGAAATTCATCTAGGCAATTGAATTGTAATCAAAATTCGTCTCCGAAGTTGAAATTCATTTGAAATTCATCTTTGGATTTGTGAAACTTTTTTGAAAAACTCAAAAATCAACTTTTTTGAAAAACTCACGTTGGAGACAAAAACAACTTGAAACATCATGTTAAAGTTGGTTTTCATCAAGTTAGATTTGATGTGAAAACAAACGTGTAAGACAGATTTCAGATGAAAAGTCACGTGGTAGGTGAGAATGCTTGACACATGGCTATTTATGATTGGTCCACGAAAACTCACGGGAAAATCCCAATGTCACGTTAAAGTTGGATTTCGAGGGTTATTTTTATAAAACAAAATCTCACAGACTATTTGTGTGTTTCTCTCTCTTCAAAAGGGCTATTTAGGTAATTTTCCCTTTTCACAATCTTGAATCACAATCATTACCTTCACATTAGTGGAGTTTGCTACATATGTAGTTCGTGAGTTGTCAGAAGGGTTCATGTATAGGCTTTGGAGCCTGATGTGGATGCGTAAGTAGGGATGAGAAAATTTGGTATCGTTACCAAATATTTGAGTTTCGGGATCGATACGGTACGGTACCGGTATTTCCTGAAATTTTACCTTCGGTGCCAGTACCGTACCGGTACCAAGAATTCGAGATTTTCTGGATCGGTATTTTCGGTACCACTACCGGTCGGTACCGAACTCATTCCTAACTGTAAGAGCATCACCAATAAAGTGATCTAACGGGTGTTTTTGTGTTCCATATGACACTTGCTCCACCAATCATATGTTTTATCTTTCATGCCCTACACTATACACGTAAAATTATCATTTTTCTCTTCTTTCTTCTTTCTCGTAGTCACTCTCACCTTCACATCACTCCATCTCTCCTTCACCCCCACTCTCTCACTATTCTAAAAATACCCAAAAACTTCGTATTGGTAATGCTCTAAAGCATATTGGTTTTTCGGTTTTTCTTTCCATCCTCTGTTGAGGTCTCTCCAGCATGGTGTCATCCTTCTTCGCTGTCGTTGGTTCTACTTCTCTATGTTTTCGGTTTTTCATGGAATAAACCCTAACCAAATAACACTAGAAGTTGATTTGGGTACAATGAGCCGTGATTTCCAAATTTATGTTGATCAAATCTTATGCGAATTGTTATTTGAGGCTTCTCATGTGTTTGACCTAAATTCGCATGTATGGGTCTCCCCAAACCTGGATTGTCCTTAAATGGGTTATAACATCTTGTATTTGTGAAACTTTTTTATAATCAAACAATAATTTTCGTGGCCCATGGTCTCACCAAACCCAAATAGCCACTAAACGGGTTATAACATCTCATTTATTTGTGAAACTGTTTTATCATCAAACCCTAATTTATTTTGTCTTCTTTACATATTCTCGGTCGCTGGTTAATTCTCTCCATCACCGGTTAACTTCTGATTACCACCCACCATCGGCAACCTTCGCTCTCATATATCAACCACCATCGTTACTTGCATCAACCGACCCTTTTTCATAAGACAAATATTTGTGTCATGTTTGTTCTTTTAAAAAAACCAACATGTGCGTGTTCATATAAGTTCGTTTGTTAAAAATCTAAAAGAATCCTACAAATCTCAATTGAAAGAGTTCAAACGTTAAAGAAAAATTTAATATGTATGTATTAAATCATAATAAAATCACGTTAAAAAATAAAACAAATTTTTTTAACAAATTATTACAAAATACGAAGTGTAAAATTAAAAAAACTTAAATAATCCCAATAGCATAAGAGACTCAAACTAGTTAATATAATAATTAAATACTAATTACCCAAAAGCAAGTATCAATGCGTGCAACTGAAGATATCATCCTACATTATTTTGACATATCAATCATTTTGTTAGTTGTTACCTTTATCATCACAAACTTTTACTTTATACTAGATTTTAATTTGAAATCATTTGTTTTTAAAATCTAGCACTTTTTGAATGTACACTTTTAAGAAGCTATTTTTCAAAATTAAAATATTATTTATAATATGATATTGGTATGATATTGATGAGGCACCTGCGTTTTATCACCACCGGTTGATGTCATGTATTTCTAGGACGTTGGGCTTTGCATGTGCATATACCGTTTTTTTGAATATAACATTATAAAGCGACTTATTTTCTATAGTTGTGTAAAAACATTCGAACATTATATAGAGATTTTGGAAGCCATAACCGCTTATACTCATGATACTAGGTATATCATCTCTACTATATATAATACACCAAACAAGGGCAAATTAAGACACTAGGATTTTAAGTAATTTACAACTTGTAATGCATATGTTACATCCCATAAAGCTTTTAAGATAAGAGCAAATTTGTCAATTACAAAATATGCTTAAAAATAATTACAATATTTCCCCCTTTACTTACATTTATAAAATAGTTTAAACTTTGGTCCATCATCTTTACTCATATATTCTTTTTACTTTCATTTTTAAACCAACTTTCCACCAACGATTATTAACGGCCATAACTTTTTCGTACGTTAATATTTAAAAAAAAAACTACACCATAAAAATTAGCATTCTATTTTCTTTAATTTGAGTATGGTATTGTTATATTTTATTTTAATATAAAATTTTAACATGTAACCTATATGTGTTTTCTTAATTCGGTTTTGACGGTTTTTAAGTTAAACCATGAGCCAAACAGCCAGTACCATTTTTTTTCGTTAAAGACTGAAACACACCGTTGAAATTTGATCTGAAACGTTACTAACGCTTCGGTTTCACGGATGAAGCTTTAATTATAAATTTATCGTCCGGTCAGATTTTATATGGCCGGTTTGGGTATAAACTGCAGACTAACTGTTTGCTAAGGTTTAAAAGTTTAGAAACCCCATTACCAAAAGTTAAAGAAAAACCAGCCATGAAACCAAACCGATGATTGGTAATTTTAACGGTTTCAAGGTTTCAAACTAACCATGAACATCTATAACTGTTACGTGATTATTAGGGATTTAGTGTTACCCGCTGCATCGTGCGGGCACCCATCTAGTATTATAGAGTGTCTGTACACATGTTGTGATGTAAATAGCATATCTTTTTACGCCATTATCTATGTAAATGAATACTTTCACCGTCTGTATTTGTTTTAGCCATTTGGTTAGTGCTTTTGTCAGGGGTGTGTACATCACTATGTGTTCAGATCACCAAAAGGGTAAGTGTTGAAGTCATTGCAATATGCAAGTCGTATGTTTTTAGTTAGGTGTCAATAAAACTATAATATTATATATTATTAAAATGATATTCTAGTACATCAAAAGTTAAGATTAGAGAAGAATGGTGAGATGACTTACAAGATAGATAGAGAGTACAGTTATAAGAATTTTAGAAAAACTAACAAATTTACTTAAAACACATGATGGTCGTATATAAACTTTTTAATTCAAGTGACCGTATTATTAACCGATGAAATTGATTTGAGTTGTCCATAACTAAGCAAGCTCGGTCAATTCGGCTAATATTAGTCCAAACAGTTCACTTCACGTTTGGTTTAACAGTTTAACCGTCCACTCCAACTTAAAGGATGTTTGATAGCCTCTTAACAATCATTAAGAGACTACCTCTTAATGGTTAATAGATAACTTTAAGTCTGAATGATTAAGAGGCTATCTCTTAATGATTACCCCTTAAACATTCATATTTAAGGTTATCTCTTAACCATCAAGAGGTTATTAATCATTAAGTGTTAGCCTCTTAATGACTGTTAAGAGGCTACCAAACAACTCATTAAAAACTTAAACTCGTCATGTAAAACAAGCCGTTAAACCAGAACCCACCCGACCCGACTTGTTTATTATCCTTTCTTTCTAATATCCCTTTCTTTAAAATATAAACCCACCCACCTATTATTATTATTATTATTACCTGTTTCATCATCAAAGCACCAACAATGGCGATCTTGAAACCCTCAAGAACTAAACCCAAATCATCCAGATCTCCAGTTTACTTACTACTCACACTTACCATCTCATTAATTGTCATTATCTACCTCATTTCGTCGCTAATCTCAACCGCTGGATCAAACCCACTTCAAACCCCCATTTTGCATTTGAACAATAACCCCAAAGAATTAGACAGGTTTCTGTATTGGGGAAATCGAATCGACTGTCCCGGAAAACATTGCGAGTCATGCGAAGGACTCGGCCATCAGGAATCCAGTCTCCGCTGTGCCCTCGAAGAAGCAATTGTTCTTAACAGGTAATTTTAAGTTCATTTGTTTGATTACTAAGAAAAGTTTGATAATTTGGTTCTGTATCGCAGTTAGTAATGAGATTGGTACCAATTTGAACTAAACTGAGCACCGAATACTGTACCAAATGTAGTGGTTTGATACTGCTACCGGAAATACAGATACCGGATGGGAACCGAACTGAGTACCCAAGTTTTTTTTTTTTATTTTAACTAATCTACTTTGATGGGATTATTTTCATTCGTAACCAAGTGTAATCAAGAGACCAAAAATCGTATCATATTCATTCGTAACTAAGAAACCGAATGTCCCGAAAATGGTATCGGTTTCTGTAGAAAAACAAGAAAGAACGGTACAAAACTCTACATTTTCAATTGGTACCAATATTGAAATAACAAAAAATATTTCTGTACCTATACCGAGTTTGAGAAAAGTGGGTCCCAAACACCATACTGTTTACTTCCCGTCAGCTAAACGGATTACTTCGACCGGTGAGAGGTATGGCCTGCTGGGGACACCCAAGGAATTATGTAGGTGAACACGAGTCTTGATTCAGCCTTATACGGAAAAAAGGGTTATAGCTTCAGCTGTTGAAAGGAAAGCCCGGCCATCAAGTATGTATAGTTCTTGTTCGGTTTGGTACCGGTATAGGTTAGGTATAGCTATGGTACTAGTATTCGGGAAAAAAAAATATTATCTGTAATCATAATTAGTTTGATAGACAGAAAGAGAAAGACCTAGATCAGATGAAACCTTAATTTGCTTGAATTTTAACAAAATCAATGCAATTTGTTTTTGCAGGACATTTGTGATGCCTTCTAGGATGTGTATAAATCCAATACATAATAATAAAGGAATTCTGCATCATTCAGATAATGTTAGTTCAGAACAAAGGTCAGTTCTTTACTTCTTTTAGCTTTCTTATTAACTTCAATCCATCAAGTTTTTGCAATGAATATTAATATAATATACAAAATTACTGTTAGTTCAGGTGGGCTGCAAGTTCTTGTGCCATGGACTCATTGTATGATTTGGATCTTATATCCAACACGGTACCGGTAATTTTGGATAATTCGAAGAAATGGTTCCAAGTTATGTCAACAAGTATGAAACTGGGATCTAGAGGAGTTGCTCATGTGGAAGGAGTTAGTCGGGCTGAACTTAAAGAAAAAAGTCAATATTCCAAGATTCTGCTTATTAATAGAACTGCAAACCATCTATCATGGTAATAATTAAAAAACTCCAAAATAGTTTATGTTTAGTTTAGGTGTCTTTTGGATTTATTATTATGTTGTGTTGTGTGTAGGTATTAATCACCATAATAATTCAGGTTTATGGAATGTAAGGACCGGAATAACCGTTCTGCTGTGTTGTTACTGCATTCATATCTACCTACAATGGCTGCCAAAAAGCTTAGAGATGCAGCCGATAAGGTAAGTGTTGAGTGATTTATTATGCCGACTCGTTTGTTACTAGGCTTGTAAACGAACCTAACGTTCAGTGAACTGTTTGACGAGAAGCTTGTTTATGTTCGTTTATTTAATAAACGAGCGAACATGAATCGAATTTTTTTGTTCATTTAATTAAGCAGACGAACATGAGCACGTGTTTGTTCGTTCATTATTGTTCGTGAACGTTTGTTTATGTTCGATCATTTATGTTTGTTTGGAATCTTAACGAGCGAACATAAACAAGAAAACTCGTTCACTTAATTGTTCGTGTTCGTGGTCGGTTAAAGTTAAATGAACAAACACAAACATGCGCTGGTCGTGTTCGGTTCGTTTACATGCCTATTTGTTCCCAGAGTATCTGATCAGATTTGTTTTAACGAGTCCAGATTATGTCACTTCTTGGTGATTATGATGCTATTCATGTCCGTCGAGGTGATATCTTAAAAACACGAAAAGACCGGTTTGGTGTTGCGAGGACCCTTCATCCTCATCTTGACCGAGACACGCGTCCTCAGTTTATTCTTTGTAGAATTGCAAAGTGGGTACCGCGTGGACGGACATTATTTATCGCATCTAATGAGAAGACACCAAATTTCTTTTCTCCTCTTTCTGTGAGGTAACTTGTTAAAACTTACAGTTATATAAAACATTTGCATCCATTTATTTCATTATATATGAAATACGATTTTTGATGTATAATGCAGGTACAAACTGGCTTATTCGTCAAATTATAGCGGGATATTAGACCCGGTAGTTGAAAATAACTACCAGTTGTTTATGATAGAAAGGCTTATTCTGCGTGGGGCAAAGACGTATATTAAAACATATAAGGAGACCGATGAGGATCTAAGTCTCACTGATGACCCGAAAAAGAACACGAAGATATGGCAAGAGCCCGTTTATACAAAAGACGGCTGCTGAGGTGGTTTCATGTTTGGGTTTTTTTCTTCTTTCTTGTTATCCATTGTAAACCGGCTGTTGCGGACTGTTGGATCGAGTGCTTAAATATTCTTGTATATTTCTTCGTTTAGAATATGTACACGAGTACTTGTGGGTTTGTTTACATAGAAATTAGATTTGGTGTGTAGTTTTGGAAGGATTATTTAACGCAAATACTCTTTTACTATAGTGTTATAGTTTGCTCAGTTAGCCTATGTATTCTTGAACCTAAATGCATTTAATAGGCCAAATTCAGCAGTTTTGTCTGAAGATTTCTGTGTGTTTTTTTTGGATGATTTATAATTTTATAATAATATACTTTCTTTCGTTTCATGTTTTATCTGAATGTTTTCTAAAAACTCACTCAAGCTAGAAACTAAAGAATCAGATACTAGAATATCACCAAAACGAACCCTAGTAAGTCAAAACGAGCCTAGTTAAGCTTATAGGCATGGACTATTTGTTCAAACAGGCATAAAGCAATGTCAACAATTGTTTTAATACTCGGGTTTTACCTCTTAGTTGGATGTATAGCATCAAAACAACAAGAGTTATTGATTAGTAAATGTAGCTAGTGCGCATAGTCGCATGTCAAAAAATATACAATAAACTAAAGCAGTTCAAAAAGCTCATGGATCGAAAAAGTTCGCTAGATATGGCTTAGTTCGAAACTGAGCTGAGCCGGATCAGCTCATTTTGAATCATGTTATTTTACTTTAAATACTTATATGTTGAAAGTATTTTGTATTCATATGAACTCATTATGAACTCGACTTGTATTCAGCTGAAACTTATTTAATTTATTTTTTTAATACCAAATCAAATCAATACAAGCCGAGACACCTCGGTTTAAAACCAAGCCACGCTTGAGTTTAAACTTTCATCCTGGTTTTAAACCGAGCCTGAGATTACCTTGGCTTAGATCAGCTCGCGAACAGCCTTACAATAAACAAAACATTCATCTAAAGAAAGGATGAGCGTTTTAATATAAAATACCAGAAATCAAAACATTCATAGAGTACATCACAGGAGTACTATAACAATTGTCCAGCAACATCAATGTCTCCAAATAACAGTCACATACCACAAAGCCTATCACACTCCAACACGCCAAACTCATGGGCTAGGAGAAACATCCCTTTCCGGTTCACCCCGAGAGCAACCACGCCCGTCAGGGCTACCACTATGGCTCCGGCTCCGGCTCCGGCTCCGGCTCCGGCTCCGGCTAACATCCCTTGGTGCCCGCCTCTCCCTAGCCGGACTACGGTCCCTCGGCTCCCTTTCAGGACTACGGCTTTGACCCCTTGACCCTTTGTAAGGCGGAGGAGACCTGCTTCGGCTCCTTGACCCACCATCATAAGGTGGGGACAGCTCTCTAACTGGAGACCGTGAAACCAACCTTTCTCGGCTATGTCTTTTTTCCTCAGGCGAAATAGACCTAACCACAAAAACCAGCAAAAGAGTTACAAATAATAATTTAAAGTTTAAAATATGTAATAAAATATGCTAGATTTGATTATTGTAGCATACCTCGCGTGCTGCCTTCTCTTTGGTGGAGGAGAGTACTCGCGGCTGTGAGATCGTGATCGAGTGTACCGCGGTGGCGGTGAGCGGGAGTAGCGAGGTGGCGATCGCCTGCGGTCATTAAACCTACCACCACCGCCCCTGTGACAATATACAGTTATACACATCATCAAAACCACATATTCATTGAAACAATATTATCATGTTGATATATGAATTTAACAAGTCAATAAGCATACCTTCGTTCCCTACTTCGCATGTCAGTTGGCTTCTTGCGGTTTTCCTCAGCAAACACAACAGTCATCTGTCGGCCTAAAAAGACCTGACCGTCCATCTGGTATTTTGCTTCAGCAGCATCAGCAGGATCAAGAAACTGAACAAAACCGAACCCTCTCGGCTCCCTGCAAAAGATTTAAAAACTTGGATTACAAATTTGTTACTTTAAAAACAAATCATTGAAATAATTAAGTTTTAGTGTATCTGAAAAGGTCATCATCACAAGGAGATAAAGCAAGCACATGGCTGCTGACCTTGCAAAATGTGAATATAAATATGACTTGAAATTCTTCAAGACTTGAGAAATCTTGATATATTTCCTTCTCATCTTTAACCCATCTCGAACAAAACTCTAACTCTACTTGATTGGTACTTGTTATAACTGGAATATTATAGAGGCCTTAAAACTTGACCGATGTCTCTTCAAAACGTTTTACCTCACTTCAATGTTGCATCTCAACAACTCAAGACAGCAATCAGATGTTTTTAAAGTTTTTAGTGTGTCGAAAAGGCGTAAAGTAAAGTTTTTTAGTGTCAAAAAGGCGAGATATAAAGATCGTGAACGTGCGAATTATGCCAGCTCACCCGCTATAATAATCTCTTGGCAGATAGATATCCTTTAAAGGACCAAATTGTCCAAATGGCCTCCTGAGGTCTTCAGGGCTGCAAACATCAGTCATTCGTTAAATAACAGAACATCTTATTATAATTTATAAGTAAATGAAATAGATGGAGTAAGAACAAACCGGCAATCATGACGAAGATTGCGAACAAGAAGACTGGTTGGAAGATCTCTTTCACGACCACGGCTACCGCGGCCACCACCATAACCGCCACCGCCATAGCGGCCTCTAGGACTAGGGCTTCTTCCCCTTCTACCATGACCACCCCTAGGCGGTGAAGGCGAGTAGCTTTTTCCGCCCATTTACTAAACCCTGTTCAACAATAAAGAAAACATAACAAAACAAGTATCAGTAAACAAAAAGATGAATGTGTCACGCAAACAAGGTAAGTCAACAGAATTAAACGTGTATTATGGAAAAAAAAAATAATAAATTTACATGCTTTTGTCAACTAATTCACACATTAACACATGAATGGCGGTGTAGGCGAAACTCGAAAGAGACGACAATTTTACACTTCTTTCTTTGCATTTCCAGCATCAAAATCCACAAACAAGTAAACGTATTACCAAAAATCCCAATTTTCCACAAATCTTGATACTAGTACCGATTGGGAAATACCTATACCAAACCGGTACTGCACCAATCCCAAAACTTCAAAAAGTCTGGTACCCGCTTGCTCATCCCTAGTAAGTTAAGAAGAGTGCAAGTTACCTATTAACATCCTATCTAAAACCCTACCTACATCTTTAGTGATAAAAAAAATAGCTAAATATTTGATCTTAACTTTAGATGTAAAATGCCTAAAATCCAATCTTCTTATCCTTAACTACAGTCACTGAACTAAAGTTCACAAAGATGAAACTTGTGTGTATAATATAATATAATATAATACAATTCACCAGGTGGGTTCCAGTATATAGGTCTGTCTAAAAGCTTAATTATATGCAGAAAACACATAATAAAGAGTGAGATTGATTTGAAAGGAAAAAAAGATTACAAAGAACATACATACCTGCAAAAAGGATCTTGAAGTTGACCGAGAGATGTTATTGACGGCGGGTGTAAGAACAACAACCATACAATATAAGCTGCTCTGGTTTTATTATCTTCGTACTAGGGCAAAGCTTCGTCTAACGCGTATGCAAGTATTACATGAATAGCCCTTTAAGTAATTAAAATCTTCACTTTTTACCTTCTTTTTTTAAAGCCTTTTAAGTTAGCGACCACATTTTTATTTTATTTTATTTACCAGTTTATTTACTAAACTAGTTCAGAATTTTGTTAACTCTTGTTTTTCTTTAATGACTGACCAACGAATAAAGTCTGGCTACCTGGGGCATCCCAGTGGCAAAAAACAACCCTCATACGCTCACATTCGCATACATGCATCACGAAGGTTGAAGAAACACTGATCTACTCCTCTTGACGGGTCTTAGATCCAATGAGTCTACAGGGTAAGATATGGATAACAACCAGTACGATAAAAGCCCAATTCCCTGAAGTCAAGTGACCGGAACCTGCAAAACAGACACCGTGAGCTCGTTACGGGAAGGACAGGAGGGGGTCTTCCCGTAACCACCCTCCGGCGTGAGAATAAGTACAATTCCGACGAAGATAAAGTACTTAAGTAAATGGTAAGAGTACAGTGAGAGTGAATATGAATACCTCATGGTGACTGAGAAGGTATTTATAGCCGAAGGGTGTGAGAAGATGATTGGGCCAGCTGTCCTTTTCAGAAGATTCTCTCGTAACCACCTGGACACGTGTCCTCATATGATAGGTTTAATTATACGTTGCATGTGCATGTATAAAAACCTAGACACATGTCTACACGGGATAGGATGCTAAACAATCCTGGCCATGTGCACGATTATAACGGCTTTGCCAGGTGTCCCTTATTTATTGGGAGAAAGATCACGAACTTCCCAATAAAGCATCTTGGTAAATCTTCTAGAAGGCAATTGGTTACTGACAGCTGTCTCGGGGCATTACCTCTTGGTCATTTATGCGGATGAATATTCCGTCTTGCGGATGACTCTTGAGGGTGCTAGGATGCTTGCGCATGTGTCATTAGGATGTTTCTTCCTTAGATGGTTAAGCGGGTGATCCATATGTCCCAAGGGAGTTTTATGAGGGGCCCTCCACTGACCCGCGGGTAGTACTTAAGGGTATTTGGGCCTTTTTAATACCCTACCTCTATAAGTCCCCCAGTCCAGTGTTTCTTCTGCGTGAAGTACTTTATGCGGGTAAAATTTTGGACTTAATGTGTATTTGGGGGTTTTTTATTCTGCAAGTTGATAAGAAATATCTTTTGTTGCTATGGATAATCATGAAAAAAAAGACAAGTTGGCCACTCGCAGGCGCGTGGGCAGGTGATAAGACGTGTATGCCAGCTGTCACTGTACTCGACTGTACAACTTTTTTCCTTTTTCGAATTTCCCGCGTGACGTGGCGACTGTTTATTAGGCGATTTTTTCTCTCTCCACTGTTCCTATCCCATCGCATTAATTGCGATGAGTATAAATAGGGGAAGTTAACTTTCTTTCGAAGTTTTATCGCCTTTGATTTCTGATTATCATCTTGTTTTTTCTTTCTGAACCTTCGACTTGACCACTCAATCTTTCTTATAACCGCTCATTATTTCACCAGATCTTACTGTAATGACGATTGTTCAGTCTGAGATTGATGAAGTAGAGATTCAATGGGATTAATCTGATTACCAGAAGCTGCTTGATACTTATTGTATTCCACCGGAGTGGGAACCGGAATTTCCCTCTCCTGGTTCTATAGCCAGCCTGCCGCCGCCGGGCAAAATGGCTGTATATTCTGACTTCTTCGTTTATGGGAATTTCCGTTTTCCCATGACAAAATTTTTCATGAAGGTATTGAGTGGGTATGGGGTACATTTATCCCAGTTGCATCCTCGTGCCGTTATGCGAATTCGTCACTTCAAATTCGTGTGTACGAAACGTGAGATGATACCCCGCCTTGATCAATTTGTTGTTTTTTACCGAATGGTTAATCGAGGTGGGTGGTTTACTTGTCAAGCGATAGCTGACCAGGGTATAGGTCATGAAGTTGAGGCAGGTTCCAGAGACTGGCGAAACAAGTTTTTCTGGATTTCTGAGAACGTGGTACCGAATACCATGGTCTGTGGCCCGGTTAATGAGGCACTTGTAAGGCCCCGAACCCGGTAGCCTTACTTTAGCGTCGGATTTACTCATAAACACAGTTCTTACAAATCAGAGTTCATTAAAACTTTCGCGGAATATAAAAACTTTCTTAAAACATTTCATATCAAAACACGTCTTGTCTTAAAACATCATTTTGCCTTTCAAAATAAACGAAACATTAAACTTAAACATCTTGAGTCTTCCGATGCCAGCCTCTTATTCAGTGCCACGTGTCTCCTCAAGCGAGATGCCTCCTCCTACTCACCTGCGTGCATACTAAAAGTCAGCTACGCTGAGTGAGTTCTAGTTAATCGGACGCCATACAATACATACACATACATACATATCCGAAGATACATATCCATACCTAACTAGTTACCCTTCTGTTCTACATACATACTTACTACCATACATACATTCATATCTACAATCACTAACCTCAGTCTACCGAGAGTACGTTCATAGTCCGCCGTCTATACCTGTACTCAAGGTCGTGAACACGTAAAAGGTCCGCAGTCCTTACCTATGTTCACCATTTATGGTACGTGCAAGGTCCGCAGTCCTTCCCTATACCATCCTACATCCACAACACGTACAAGGTCCACAGTCCTTGCCTATGTTGCAACCTAAACCATAGCACGTACGAGGTCCGCAGTCCTCCCCTATGCTACCACAATACAAATACATAGCACGTACGAGATCCGCAGTCCTCCCCTATGCTACCACAATACAAATACATAGCACGTACGAGGTCCGCAGTCCTCCCCTATGCTACCACAATACAAATACAGCACGTATAAGGTCCACAGTCCTTTCCTATGCTGCAACCTAATTCATAGCACGTACGAGGTCCACAGTCCTCCCCTATGCTACCCCAATACAAACACATAGCACGTACGAGGTCCGCAGTCCTCCCCTATGACAATACAAATACATAGCACGTACGAGGTCCGCAGTCCTCCCCTATGCTACCACAATACAAATACAGCACGTATAAGGTCCACAGTCCTTTCCTATGCTGACGCCTATCTATAATACGTATAAGGTCCGCAGTCCTTAACTACGTTGTCGTCTATTATCTGTAACACGTATAAGGCCCACCGTCCCTATCTACGTTTACGTCTATCATCTACATTACGTATAAGGCCCGCAGTCCTTAACTACGCCATCACCAGCCGAGTCTATGTCCGACAGAAGCTAGAGGGATTTGCCATCCTAACTTACTATGTCGAACGTAGAACTCATATACCATTCGTGTACTTGTTTACACATACTTCACATATACAATAATTACATTATAGCATGAGAACACTCTAGGCGTTCTTTACATCATTCATTTAACTACCATACCTATTGTCGATACGTGCAATATCCGAAGATCGTTCACGCCCCGACAAGTATTCATTTGTAATGTTCATACATCTTCGATATATAATATTCGTACCTTTATTTGCAACCTGACAGTACGCGCAATATCCGAAGATCGTTCGCGTAACGACAAGCAATCATTCATATCCATCACATAAATCACATATGGCATACACTTATCACTTAGGATAAATGTATTAACAACACATCGAGTATGCACACAGCCCCGAAAACATAACAAGGAATGGGGCTAGAAACTCACATGAACTCTGCTTCTTCCTCCGATAGTTGTAAATCCCTTCTTTAACTGAGCTCGGCTGACTGTATAAGTTACACGTATTACTCGCCTGATCTAATCTGGCGGCCTAGTATTAGCTTACTTTTACTTATCGTTTTTAATTTATTTTCTAATCGAACTCGACTTTAGGCGAACTTAACCCTTAGGCGAACTTAGCTTTAGGTGAAGTTAACCCTTAGGCGAACTTAGCTTTTAGGCGAAGTTGTCATCAGGCGAACTTAGCTTTTAGGCGAAGTGGTCATCAGGCGAACTTAGCTTTTAGGCGAAGTTGTCATTATGCGAACTTAGCTTTTAGGCGAAGTTGTCATCAGGTGAACTTAGCTTTTAGGCGAAGTTGTCATCAGGCGAACTTAGCTTGCAGGCGAAGTTCATCAGGCGAACTTAGCTTGCAGGCGAAGTTGTCGGCTGCAGCTACTGTTCGTCCTTAATCATCTTCGTTTCTTAACCAAATAACTCGATTTAGGTATCCACGTAATCGTCTGACCAGCGCCTACAAACCCAAACCATCAAATCGGCCTAACATCGATGTTTAAGGGGTTCGATTTAGGCATATAGGTTACAGGTTCTTTTAGGTTAACAATTAACCTATCAAATGCTAATTAATTCCAGTAATATTTGTTGTTTTAGGTTCGTTTATAACAAACTAACACAGATCTATGATTTCCCAAATCAAACCGAACCTATACGAACGATTTCTAACTATAAACGTACCTTGAACGAGTCGAACTATGAACCCGGTTAAGCCTTGATGTTGTTTTGGTCCGTCACGACGTTCCAGCACCAACAAGCTCGGGTTTTCGCCTTCGGATCTTGGTTCGGGTTATAAGATGGTGTTGTGTGTGTTTTGGTGGTGTATGGAATATGTGAGAATGAGGATTAAATGGTGACTAATGGTATTTATATTTAGGGATCATGGGCTTAAGCCCATGGACTCTCCTTCCTTCTTTCATAACCCAAGTCCATAACCCATATCCATTACCCAACACTAGCCCGACCCATACCAACTCTTACTCTATTTATTTATTTCCCGATAACCCGAGTAAACTTTCCCTCTATTAATAAGTAATACAATTAATATTATTTTGGAAATTTCGGGATGTTACTGCACTCCCAAACGTTGTCACAGCTGCCTATGAGGGACGAGAATGGTTCCGCATCCTGGTTTCCCAGGCTACTCCGATGCGGGCGCTTCCCGAGGAGGCCCTCGTATGGGCTGGCATGAGCCGCCTATGGCCGTCTTCGTACTTGGAGCATGTGTTCATTGGCTTGGATTGTGACATTCACCAATTTCGGGTCTTGTTTGTATTCATTTATGCATTGTTTTATGTTTTAAACCGACCCGTTTTGTAAACAGAAACTCATGATATATAAAATATTGGATTTTTATGTTACCAAAACATTCCCATTTGTTCAATTTGAAAAACCTCTTTTACGGATTCAAAAATGGACTTAAATAGACTAAAATACATCAAAAACGAACTTCTGGACGCACAAACGAACCACAAAAGACGAGTTGGGCCACCCCCCCCCCCCCGGGCACGCCGCGCCGCGCGACTAGAGGGAAAGAGGGAGGCCGCGCGACGCCAAGGGAGAGCTGCACACCATTTCGTTCTTTTGTTTGTTGTTTTGTGCTTTGCTTGTTTGTTTAACCAACCTATTTTCATATAAACATAAAAGAGAACCTTGCAAAGGAGCTCTGACCGTTACCCTATATATACACACTCATCTCCTTCATTTTCACACTTGCTACATCTCCAAAAACTCTCTAAAAACTCCATAGATTCAAGGTTGTTTATTTATGTATTCTTGAAGGTTTTGACTTCTCAAGTCAAACTAACTATAGTCTTTCATTCTAACTTGTTCATCTAACATTACTAACTCTTAAATATGGTGGTACAACATATATATAATATACACACCCCTTGTTTCCTTTGGTCGTTACTTCTTCGGTTCCGATCGGTTAAGTTTCGACCTTGTAAGGCAAGGATTCATGGAGGACTTCGTGTTCTTGATATATACACACATTTACATAACTTGTTTGCACATACTAACCATGACTAACTTCTACTATATTTAGTTTTTTTGTCATATTTATGAAGTTCCAAGGTGGAGGTTTGTAAAGACTAACCTCAGTTTAACCGTAAATAGTCCAAATCGTGAACCGAACTTTTGCTTACTAGTTTTGTTAAAATAGTTGTTTAAACATGTTTAATGTTAGATTTGAGTTCAAAAATTATATTTACAAGTTCTTAGATATTAAGCATGTGGAATCCATCTATGAACTCGTTGGGAGATAGAAACCGAACTAAACCAAAACTTTTGCTTAAAAGACTTGTTGTTAACTTTTTAGTTGTAAAACTTAAATATTTCTCATTTATAAATTATTATACAAGATCTATGATATTTGGGCATGTGGAGACCATTAAGGAACATATTGTGAGATGGAAACCGAACCAATCCGATTTGTACTCGCTTAAGACACACAAGTGTGTTTTTAGCTATCAAGACTTGTATATTTTTTTAAAAATAGTTTACAAACTGATTTTAATTATTTTCTTAAGTACTTGGAATTGTTGGATCCAACATGATCTCATAACATAGTTTGGACCGACAAAACCGAACACTCGCTTAACGTACGATGTTAGTTCTAAAATAATAGATCTACATACTTGGTTACGTCTTATAAAGTCTTATTGAGTTATCTCATAACATTCACTATTTTGGAAAGTTGACTTTGGGTTTGACCAATTATCAAGACCCGAACCAACAACCCGAACACTCGTTAAAGACCCGTTTTAGTATCTTTGTCCCAAAGGAACTTGCATTTAGCATTTTCTCACGTTATTACTTAACACGGGTTAAGTAAATATTAAGGTTAGATAATTTAACCCGGTTTTGAGTAAACTTACATTTTAAAGGGTTATTATTATAAATTCTTAAATAGTTACATTATAAACCTTGAACTTTAACTGTTTACTTTTTGCAACAATTATTTTATGTAAAGATCTTTAAGGCAACCATTCTAAATCCAAGACTTTCTTTTATTTAGGCTTCATACGCTAACTCGTCGTTCCGGCAAATCTCCAAATAATCAAACTTTCAGGTTTATTACTTGAACGTGAGTAACTTCATACCCCGTTTTCTATCTTTTGTTTTGGGGTGACATTTCATACTTATTCAAATCAAATGCTTTATACTTGAATCTTAAACCACAAAAATTATTGTATACCTTACTTAGATAAATGCTCGATTTGGTGTTCTATGCTTACATGATTATATGCTTAAGTGTTTACCGTTTTGGAAGGTTGAATCATAAATCCGTGAACTATATGGTATTCTCTTATAGCAAAGTGCCATTAATGTAAACTTATTAACAACCTCATGAAATCCGAATCTATTTGGTATTCTCTTATAGACGGTGCCACTAATGTATTCTTATTAGCGACCTCATTTTATCCAAATTATTGCTATTTATTTGTGGTTTTGTATACAAGATTGTGGCGTTTCTTACTATATACATATTGTTCAAACTTATGAATTGCTCACCAACCTTTGTGTTGATAAACTTTATTTTATGAAATGTTACAGGTTTGCATCTAGGATGATTATGGAGTTCGGTGAAGAAAACGTCACAAATACCGTTAGGATATTAGCAAAAATGAACAATATTTGATTTGCTATATTTTGTTATATTTTGTTGTATTTGACTTATGAATATTTGGTTATGTGACATTTTCGATGTTGTGAAATGAAATGAGTTTGTTAAATAGTGTCATGCGCTTATGGGCAATCATTGCACCCCGACATGTTTTCGCCGCCTTTGGTCGGGGTGTGACAGATTGGTATCAGAGCCTTGACAAATAGGATAGGTGGTTAGACGTAACGACCTAGAATTGTTATGCTTAGGGTCCTATACGTGTGCTCATACGTGTTTACTCTATTTTATTGTTCGTATCGCATGTTTATTTATAAACTTGTTTAAAATTCACCGATATCCTAAATGTTCACATACACACACTTTCATAGTATTTCCAATGTATCCTTACCTTAAAACGCAAAAGTAGATTTTTATTGTGTTTTTTGGATTACAAGATTAACTTGGATCCAGTTGTTTCAAATCCCTTAAAGGTTGCGTTTATATCGGGTTTGTACTTTGTAGCCATCATAGAAAACGAGACATTATAAAATGACCATTTGAAAAAAAGATTCCAAGGATCGAAGGTGATTTACTTACCTGGGATGGTTGAGTTATAGTGCTCGTTTTATAGGCCATAAACCGTGTTATAAATGTCAATACTTTAAGTAGTCGAATGCGAGAGTTCCGATCGCCATCCTAATTTTCGGTGTTAAAACAATAGATCTACGGTGGTTTGTGGACTAGTGTTTTGATATGACGTTGTATCTCGATTTATTGTGTTATTATTGTTATTTGAGTCGAAAACATGAAAAAGTCGCGGTGGTTCGTGCACATATTTAGACTCCAACATGGTGTTTTATAAACTTTTTAGTGTTGGAATATCAAGTCATGGTGGTTCATGCATGACTTTCCGACTCTATAAATCTAATTTTCAAGCTTTAACCATCTCAAAAACATTTACCTTTTGTTTACGGTTTTATTATTTATACACAAAGTTTTATATTTTACCTAACACTAACATCTTCTCCATACTAACTCTAGGATTAACAAATCAAAAATCGAAATCTTATTTTATTTTATACACCTTTATGTTCATTTCCTTTTACCCAAAACTTATTTTATTTTCTTTATAAATTTTAGCATGCCTCCGCTGAGACGCCAACCGCGCAAGAACTCCGCCTGACGTATGGCCGCTCTCGTCGCCAAACAAATGGCCGCTGTGATTCCCGAACTTATAACCCAAATCCAAGCTACCCTACCTGCACCCATTGTTGTACCCGTTGAACCAAAACCCGCATGTTACCTATTTAAGCAATTTACTAGTGATAACCCGTCCGAATTCTTTGGAACCAACTGTACGACTACCTTGTTACAATGGTTTGAATCGATTGAAAGTGTGTTTCGGCATAGCGAATGCCCCGAATCGAAAAAAGACAAACTTCTCTTCAAGCATGTTTAGAAAAACCGCTCTAACATGGTGGGGTAGTGTCATGCACCTTCAAGGTTCGGATGTGGCTATGGCTCTTCCATGGGCCGAACTCAAGGCACTTATGATGAAGAAATTCTGTCCCAAACACGAGCTCCAAAAGCTTGAGGTAGAATTTTGGAACATAAAACAAGAAAGTGGTGATAACGCCGCTTACTCACTTCGCTTCCATGAGTTGAGCATCCTTGTTCCTCAATTGGTTACCCCAACCAAACGTGAGATTGATAAATACATTGGGGGTTTACCGATGTAAATCCGTGACTCCGTCATGAGTAGCAAACCCGATAACCTTGAGGAAGCCATCACTTTAGCCGGTGCGCTATCGGAAAATCATGTGAAGGCGGGTACCCTAACCCTCAAGAAAGCAAGTGAGAAAGCCAAGCCCGAGCCCGCACCGCAAGCCAAGGTTGACCCACAACCCCAAGCCGTTAACTACTCCAACTCTTCCTGACACAACAATAACAATAACAAAAAGAAACCCAAAACCAACTACCGAAACTATGCTGTCACCCAAACCCAACCAAAACAACAAAACCAAGCCCCACCTCAAAACTGAAAACTCTACACTGGTACCTTTCCACTTTGCAACAATTACCAACGTCACCATCCATCACACTTACCATGTCGCCAATGCACTATTTGTAACCGTTATGGTCATCTCAACACCTCATGCCGATCCGCACAACAAACCCAACCCAACCAACCTAACCAACCAAACCAACCGATAAATTTTCCCCAAAATGCCCAAAACCGCTATGCACCATACCCACCAAACCAACCCCAACAACCCCGAGCTTGCTTCACTTGTGGTGATCCCAACCATTTCCGCAACAATTTCCCTCGCCTCACTTTTGCTAACCAAACCATGACCGTACCTTACTACCAAACCCAAGCTTATCAAGTTCAAACCTGCCAACCTCAAATTCCCCAACTCAATGCACCACTCATCCAACCCATCCAAGCAATCCAAGCACCACCTCCACCTCCACAACAAGCACCTCAAGTCAACCATAGCAACCAAGGGCGAGCTTTTATGATGAATGCAAATCAAGCTCAAGTGGCAAATGATGTTGTGAATGGTATGTTTTTGGTGAACTATCATTTGGCTTCTATTTTATTTGATACCGGTGCCGATATATGTTTTATTTCTTTGAAATTTGAGTTGACACTTGCGATGCCTCGAACTAAGCTTTCCCGATCGTTCTCTTTTGAAGTTGCCAATTGAAATTCTATTACATTCAATTCTGTCGTCCGCGATTGTTCTCTCATTCTCTTCAAGCATAAATTCTCCATCGATCTTATCCCGATGCAAATGGGAAGTTTTGATGTCATAGTAGGCATGGATTGGTTATCTATGCACCGTGCCGAAGTCGTTTGTTTCGATAAATTCATTCGTATTCCGCTTGTCAATGGTAAAATTCTTAAGGTCTTCGGCAACGCAACGCCTCGAAGGCTTAATCTCATGTCGTGTGCTCAATCGCAAAAGTACTTACGCCAAA
Source organism: Bidens hawaiensis (assembly GCF_021521415.1). Taxonomy (NCBI): domain Eukaryota; kingdom Viridiplantae; phylum Streptophyta; class Magnoliopsida; order Asterales; family Asteraceae; genus Bidens; species Bidens hawaiensis. The sequence continues at coordinate 1,183,360 of NW_027491042.1, forward strand.
AGTACGTTCCGTTTTTAGCTCTCTCGGTGACAAAAGACAAAAGGAAAGGAAGATCCATGATATTCCTATTGTTCGTGATTTCCTCGATGTCTTTCCCCATGATGTTACCGGTATTCCGCCCGTTAGTCCGATTGAATTCCAAATCGATCATGTGCCCGACGCGATGCCCGTGGCCAAGGCTCCTTACCGTTTAGCCCCGTCGGAAATGCAAGAACTATCAAACCAACTCGAAGAACTTTCCGATAAAGGCTTCATCCGTCCAAGCTCTTCTCCATGGGGTGCTCCCGTCCTTTTCGTGAAAAATAAGGATGGTTCGTTTTGTATGTGCATTGATTATCGTGAACTAAACAAGCTTACTATTAAAAATCGTTATCCATTGCCACGTATCGACGACTTATTCGACCAACTTCAAAGCGCAACTTGTTTCTCCAAAATTGATCTTCGATCGGGTTATCATCAATTGCGTGTTCGCGAAGAAGACATTCCTAAAACCGCTTTCCGTACACGATATGGACATTTCGAATTTTTGGTTATGCCCTTCGGGTTAACAAATGCACCCGCGGTGTTTATGGACCTTATGAACCGCGTTTGCAAACCATTGATTGATAAATTCGTTATTGTCTTTATTGATGACATCCTTATATTTTCTAAATCCAAAGCCGAACATGAACATCATTTGCGTTCCATTCCCGAGCTCCTTAGAAACGAACAACTCTATGCCAAATTCTCCAAATGCGAATTTTGGCTCGAGGAAGTTCAATTTTTGGACATACGTAAACGACAAAGGTATTCACGTTGATCCCGCTAAAATTGAGGCCGTTAAGGATTGGAAAACTCCAACTACTCCCACAGAAGTTCGATCCTTCCTCGGTTTGGCCGGGTATTATCGGCGTTTCATTCGAAATTTTTCCAAGATCTCATTGCCTCTTACCTCTCTCACTCATAAAGGGAAACCCTTCGATTGGGGTTCGAAGCAAGAGGAAGCCTTTTGTACTCTCAAGGACATGCTTTGCAATGCTCCTATTCTAACCCTTCCCGAAATGACGATTTTGTTGTATTTTGTGATGCATCCCATCAAGGTATTGGTTGTGTTCTCATGCAACGAGGTCAACTCATCGCTTACGCATCAAGGCAACTAAAGGTCAACGAGAAGAACTACACGACTCACGATCTCGAACTTGGTGCTGTCGTTTTCGCTCTCAAAATCTGGAGATATTACCTTTATGGTACAAAATGTGTGCTTTTACCGACCATAAAAGCCTTCAACATATTTTTGACTAAAAAGTTCTCAACATGAGACAACGACGATGGGCCGAATTACTTAGTGATTACAATTGCGAAATTCGCTACCATCCCGGTAAAGCGAATGTTGTCGTGGACGCCCTAAGTCGAAAGGTTAATGTTAAATCCGTTTTACTTCTAAGCGTTGTTGTTCAAACCGATCTTCAAATTCGTATCTTTCAAGCTCAACGTACCTCCATCGAAGAAGGTAATATGTAGGATGAAATGTCTTGTGGAGCCGAACTTCAACTCGAAACTAAACCCGACGGTCTTTTGTACATTCTCAATCGTTTGTGGGTTCCCGATCGCGATGACCTTTGTACTTGTATACTCGATGAAGCTTACAATTCGCGGTATTCCGTTCATCCCGGTGCGGATAAGATGTATTTCGATCTTCGTGCTACCTTTTGGTGGCCGGGTATGAAAAAGGATGTAGCGTTGTTTATATCTAAATGTCTTACTTGCTCAAAAGTCAAAGCCGAACATCAAAGACCATTTGGTCTACTTTAGCAACCACCGATTCCCGTTTGGAAATGGGAAGACATAGCTATGGACTTTATCACCAAATTATCCAACACCCAAAAAGGCAACGATAGTATTTGGGTGATCACCGATCGTTTGACCAAATCTGCTCATTTCATTCCGATCCGAGAGAAGTATTCTGTCGAGCAGCTTGCTCAAATATATGTTCGGGAAATCGTGTGTCGACACGGTTTGCCATTGTCTATCATATCCGATCGTGATGCCCGTTTTACCTCTCATTTTTGGCGTTAACTTCAAGAAGCTTTAGGAACACGTCTCGATCTTAGCACCGTTTATCATCCTCAAACGGACGGTCAATCCGAACGTACAATCTAAACACTCGAGGATATGCTACGAGTGTGTGTTCTTGATTTCGGTGGGAATTGGGATTCTCATCTTTCGTTCATCGAGTTCTCCTATAACAATAGCTACCATTCTAGCATTGATGTGGCTCCTTTTCAAGATCTTTACGGTCGTAAATGTTGATCTCCGATTAGTTGGAACGAAATCGGTGAAGCTCAAATCACGGGACCCGAAATGGTCCAAGAAGATACCGATGTGATCGCTCAAATCCGTAAGAACCTCCTAGCCGCTAGAATTCGTCAAAAGAGTTACGCCGACAAACGGCGAAAACCGATCGAATTTAATGTTGACGATCTTGTCCTTCTAAAAGTATCTCCTTGGAAAAGGGTAGTCCCTTTCGGAAAGAAGGGCAAGCTAGCTCCTCGTTTCGTTGGTCCCTTCAAAATTCTTGAGCGTGTTGGGAAAGTAGCGTATCGACTTGAACTACCACAAGAACTTGCCGGTGTTCATCCGACATTTCATGTTTCGAATCTCAAAAAGTGCCTAGCCGAGGGCAATATCCATATACTTCTCAACGAAGTACATTTCGATGAATCGATGATTATGGTTGAACGACCCGTTGAGATCATGGATCGTAACGAGAAGAAAACCAAGCGTAGACGTACTCGGTTAGTCAAAGTTCGATGGGAATCACGGCGTGGCTCGGAATTTACTTGGGAACGAGAAGACGCAATGAAAGTGAAGTATCCATATTTGTTTGCATCATCTTCTTCATCTTAATTTCGGGACGAAATTTCCTAAAGTAGGGAATACTGTGACATTCGTCAATTTCAGGTCTTGTTTGTATTCGTTTATGCATTTTTATGTTGTAAACCGGCCCGTTTTGTAAACCGAAACTCATGATATATAAAATATTGTATTTTTATGATACCAAAACATTCCCATTTGTTCAATTTGAAAAACCTCTTTTACGGATTCGAAAACGGACTTAAAACGACTAAAATAAATCAAAAAAGAACTTCCGGACGCACAATCGAACCACAAAAGACGAGCTGGGCCAGCCCCCCCCCCCCCCCCCCCCGGCCCGGGGAAACCGCGCCGTGAGACCAGAGGGAAGGAGGGAGGCCGCGTGACGCCAAGGGAGAGCTGCACACCATTTCGTTTTTTTGTTTGTTGGTTTTAACTAACCTAGTTTCATATAAACATAAAAGAGAACCTTGCAAAGAAGCTTTGAACCTTACCCTATATATACACACCCATCTCCTTCATTTTCACACTTGCTACATCTCCAAAAACTCTCTCAAAACTCCATAGGTTCAAGGTTGTTTATTTATGTATTCTTGAAGGTTTTGATTTCTCAAGAAAAACTAACTATAGTCTTTCATTCTAACTTGTTCATCTAACATTACTAACTCTTGAATATGGTGGTACAACATATATATAATATACACACCCCTTGTTTCCTTTGGTAGTTACTTCTCCGGTTCCGATCGGTTAAGTGTCGACCTCGTAAGGCAAGGCTTCATGGAGGACTTCGTGTTCTTGATATACACACACACTTACATAACTTGTTTGCACATACTAACCATGACTAACTTCTACTCTATTTAGTTTTTTTGTCATATTTATGAAGTTCCATGGTGGAGGTTTGTAAAGACTAACCTCAGTTTAACCGTAAATTGTCCAAATCGTGAACCGAACTTTTGCTTACTAGTTTTGTTAAAATAGTTGTTTAAACGTGTTTAATGTTAGATATGAGTTCAAAATATATATTTATAGGTTCTTTGATATTAAGCATGTGGAATCCATCTTTGAACTCGTTGGGAGATGGAAACCGAACTAAACCAAAACTTTTGCCTAAAAGACTTGTTGCTAACTTTTTAGTTGTAAAACTTAAATATTTCTCATTTTTAAATTATTTTACAAAATATATGATATTTGGGAATGTGGAGACCATCAAGGAACATATTGTGATATGCAAACCGAACCAATCCGATTTGTACTCGCTTAAGACACACAAGTGTGTTTTTAGCTATCAAGACTTGTATATTTCTTTAAAAATAGTTCACAAACTGATTTTAATTATTTTCTTAAGTACTTGGAATTGTTGGATCCAACTTGATCTCATAACATAGTTTGGACCGACAAAACCGAACACTCGCTTAACGTACGTTGTTAGTTCTAAAACAATAGATCTACATACTTGGTTAAGTCTTATAAAGTCTTATTGAGTTATCTCATAACATTCACTATTTTGGAAAGTTGACTTTGGGTTTGACCAATTATCAAGACCCGAACCAACAACCCTAACACTCGTTAAAGACCCGTTTTAGTATATTTGTCCCAAAGGAACTTGAATTTAGCATTTTCTCACCTTATTACTTAACATAGGTTAAGTAAATATTAAGGTTAGATACTTTAACCCGGTTTCGAGCAAACTTACATTTTAAAGGGTTATTATTATAAATTCTTAAATAGTTACATTATAAACCTTGAACTTTAATTATTTACCTTTTGCAACAATTATTTTATGTAAAGATCTTCAAGGCAACCTTTCTAAATCCAAGACTTTCTTTTATTTAGGCTTCATACGCTAACTCGTCATTCCGGCAAATCTCCAAATAATCAAACTTTTAAGTTTTTTACTTGAACGTGGGTAACTTCATACCCCGTTTTCTATCTTTTGTTTTGGGGTGACATTTCATACTTATTCAAATCAAATGCTTTATACTTGAATCTTAAACCACAAACATTATTGTATATCTTACTTAGATAAATGCTCGATTTGGTGTTTTATGCTTACATGATTATATGCTTAAGTGTTTAACGTTTTTGGAAGGTTGAATCATAAATCTGTGAACTATATGGTATTCTCTTATAACACGGTGCCGTTAATGTAAACTTATTGACGACCTCATGAAATCCGAATCTATTTGGTATTCTCTTATAGACGGTGCCACTAATGTATTCTTATTAGCGACCTCATTTTATCCAAATTATTGCTATTTATTTGTGGTTTTGTATACAAGATTGTGATGTTTCTTACTATATACATATTGTTCAAACTTATGAATTGCTCACCAACCTTTGTGTTGATATCCTTTATTTTATGAAATGTTACAGGTTTGCATCTAGGATGATTATGGAGTTCGGTGAAGAAAATGTCACAAATACCGTTAGGATATTAGCAAAAATGAACAATATTTGATTTGCTATATTTTGTTGTATTTGACTTATGAATATTTAGTTATGTGGCATTTTCGATGTTGTGAAATGAAATGAGTTTTTTAAATATTGTCTCTTTAAATAGTGTTATGCGCTTATGAGCAATCGTTGCACCCCGACATGTTTCCGCCGCCTTTGGTCGGGGTGTGACATGGATTATCGTAAGTTGTCTTTCTTTCCTTTACTTTTATAAAAGGATTATATGACTGATTTTTTTGTTTCTCCTTCTAGGTCCTGGTCCTATGTTGAATGCTCTGTTTGATGATAGAGGTTGTACGAGGAAGAGCATCCATGATGCAAAAGACACGCCTGTTCTTGAAAAGACCAAGAACAACTTCCACTTTCCAACAAAGGTGCAAGAGAGCCTATAGTCTCAGATGCCACATTTCAAACAAGTGCGTATGTTCTAAATCCTTCTCCTCTTAATGTGCTTACTTCTGACGGGGTAATCGTCATTCTATCGTCGAGTAACGATTCTGCCATCCAAGAAGAGGAGGGCTCCGATGATGCTTCTGAGTTTTCATCTGTTTCACATTTGTTTGCAGAGCTGGCACAAAAGAGGACTTTTTCGTCTTTTCAAGAGAGCGACATGGGCACGAGTGCTGCTGGTGCTAGGGGCGAACCAACAGCTAAGAAGCAGCGGACTCGTCGCCCAAAGAAGCCGCAGTCTAGCCTTGCGGAACGCATGAAGACGGGGATTGGTAAGTGTTTCATTTTCTAATTTTTACTGCTTTGATATGTGGTTAAACGTGATTTTCTTGTGCAGATCCATCGATTGTTAGGAATGATACGTCGGAGAAATTACCATCGCCAACCCCAACATTCGAGAAACAACCATCTCCTCCTCCAGAGAAGGAGACGGAAGATAAGCCTTCTACCCCTCCCACTGAAGCAAATGTTGAGGGGTCCAATCTTTAATCCGGAGCTAACGACTCCTTAGACTATTTATTCTAGTCTGGGCACACTGCTGGTTCCTAGAATGATAATCCTGACGTCACCGAAGAGGGTTTCAGCAGGATTCATGAATTCCCATCTCGATCTCCTCCTCATTTTTTTTTCTACTTCCTCACCCCTAACTATGGGTGCAGGCGGGAGTTTCCAATTTGGACCATCTGTCCATTATGTTGGAGGAGGTAGGACGCATGGTGCCCCTCCACAATCCTCTTCAATCCATGTTCGTCTTGAAGCTTCAAGTTCACGTTATTACGGGGAGGCGAATCTAGGGGAGGACTACGATCTGTTTGTCCCTCCTTGGGACATTGTCAATGGGTCTCGGTTTTCCGACCCCGGGACTTGTATGAGTTTCGTTAAACACTGTGTGCCACCTGCAGAGATGGCGCACCAGTGTGAACGTTCCCGCCACGATATTCACACCGACTTATCTTTTTCCTTGGCTAACACTTTGTCCTATAGGCAGGAAATCTTACGCGAATGGCGTACAATGGGCAGGAAACTAGGTGAAGCTTCTCGAGCTGTCGAGACTACGAAGAAAGAAGCTGAGGATCATCGCTTGGCAGCAAGTGCAGCCAAGTGGAAACAGACGAATGTAGAGATTGCCCTTAGGGGTGAACAGGATCGAAATGCTACTGCCGCCCGTCAATGGAAGGAGGCTTGCGAGAGACAAAATTCTGTGCTTGAGGCTGCTTGTGCTGAGACCCAAAAGAAGAAAGATGACTTGGCAAGGGCCCTTGAAGCCAATTCGGCTTTGGAAAGCCAGGTAACCCGCCAAGGCAACCGGATCCAGGAGCTCGAGGCAGAACTGAAATTGCCGAAAGAGCAATATGACCTTAAGGATAAAAGCGCTGCTGAAATGCAAGCTGATTATGATTCTTTGCTGCAATCACGCGCGGAAGCGGAAACTCGTGCCTCCGAAGCTTCCAATGATAAACAAAGAGTAACTTATGAGTTGCACGAGCTTCGGAGCAGGGCGGAGCATGCCGAACGAGATCGACAGTGGTTCCTCACCCAGGGGCTTGAACTGTGAGTCTCCCTCATACGTTATTTATTATTTACTTTGTGTTTGTGATGCTAATAAATTACTTTTATCCTTTTATCAGGTCATCCGGCATATTAAGGCAAGCCCTGAGCTTACTGATTGCTTTGCAAACTTGATGACTGCTTCCTCACAGGTCGGCCGCGTGAAAGGCTTTAATGAAGGGATAGAGTATGCTCAATCTGGTCTTACCTTTGAGAATCATCCACTTCATGGCCTTGATGTGAAGCAAGAATACAATATGCGGATTAAAGAGTATTGCAGCCTTGTCTTTTCTCTACAAAATATGCTTCCAGAGTTTGTCTCTGCCGATGATGGCGTGCAACAGTTGAGGAACTATCTGGATGATGAGTCTGAGGACGCCTCGTCTGAGGATACTTCCCCGAAAGCTCCGGAGGACACACCAACTTCTGACCCATAGAATAGGTTTAGACTTTTAAGACTTTGTAATTGTTTCTCCATATTTTTGTAACCGTCTTTTGATTACTTAATGGAAAGAAACTTTTTGTCTTGTGGATATTACATTGTTTGTGAGATAGTATGTTTGTAAGATATTTTTGAAATTTGAATTTTTGCAAGTTGGATGATTTTAATGACGTGGCGGAAAGAGGAACTTTAAGGGACAACTGACAGGATGTGTATGACGCCTTTTGACAGCCTGTTCGCACTTTCTTGAATCTCCCGCCTGACGTGTCAATCATCTAACGGCCCACGTTTTCTCTCTCTTCTGTCAGTCAGTCCGTCGCATTTATTGCGATGAGTATAAACATGTCATTCGTGGTTTCCAATTTACTCTTATCGCTTTCAAACTCTTTTTCTCTCAATAATAACAGTTCTGAGTCTTCCATATTATGTCTTTCGATTTCTTTGCTTTAATTGTATTCAACTGGCAGGCGATAAGAAGAATCCTCCTGCTATTCTGAGGTTGGATGTAATATTAAAGAGAAGGACTTTGACAATGTAAAAAATGTGTACGGTCTAGCACCGGCATGGGAGGCTGAACGCCCGGCCGATGGTGCGATTGCCACTGCTCCGCCAACAATAAAAATGGCCGTATATTTGGACCATTTTACGACGGGGAACTTCCGGCTATCTGTGACAAGGTTTGTTCGATCCGTCTTAACAACATATGGGATCCATTTATCCCAGATTCATCCTTTTGGGATTTTAAGAATTCAACATTTCGAATTCTGTTGTCAAGCCCATAATTTTGAACCATTTCTTGGCATGTTTGCCGTGTTTTACAAGATGACTTTCAAGATGGTACGTCGTCTGATTTACCAAAAGGACGTGCCCATCTTGGAGCGTACACGCAATAACTTCCTTTTCTCCACCACACTTAGCCCGGAACCTGTGGTTTCCGAGGCAATGTATGCTAAAGGTGAGGAGTTCGTCTTGAAAGGTGAGGGCATTTTACAACCTCGGCCCATTACTGCTGCTACTTCCAGCGGAGTGATAGTACTTCTTTCGCCCAGTAAGGAGTCGTCACTCTGCGAAAGAGGGTTAACAGTTGATGCTACTAATCCGTCGCGTTCAACTGTAGGTCTAACCGTATGCAAGATTCGAAGGCCACCACCAATCCGTCGACGGGTGATGAGGGTGATCAACAAACGGTTGGTGATGCTAATGTTGAGGAGGAGCCTCAAGCTGTTGGTGCGGGTGCTTCGAAGGCCGCTGGCAAGCGTAAAGTTCGACACACCAAGGTTGCTCCCTCCAAGAAGTCAAAAAAGGCAAAACTTGTCAATTTGGAATCATGCCTTCACTAACTTGATTTTGAAGACGTTTCCTTAGGTGGGTTTGACACTTTTCAAATTTGTCCATTATCATTAATTAGCCACATATCTGATGTATGATTATCATTTTACAGTATGCTTGAAAGACTTTTCTGAAGATGTTTCAAGTTTGAAAAGTTCGACAGCACCACCGCCTCCACCATCTCCACCATCTAACACCGCCAAAGATCCAATCCTTGTATCGGATGACTCTCCTTTGAAGAATAAGGAAGTTGGTGATATTGATGACTTCAATATGTCACCTTCCTTCAATGTTCATCGCTTCAGAGATCAAGGAGGTGTTAGTACGTTCGCCTATGGGCGTCAGACCTCTCCTTCTCCTCATGAGGAAGATACTTCCCCACATCATCCGCGTTGGTCTTTACGTCGAAATTCAACGCTAAATGACGTGGATGTATGTTTTGAATATCTGCGGGAAAGCTTTCCTCCCGCAGAAAGGGAGCAACAACTTCACCGTATTCACCAAGAGTTACTGCACTCAAACTCTTATCATTTGGCGAGTACTATTTCCACTAACCTGGAGATATGCCGAGACTGGCTGTCGATGAATGAGGATTGGGATGACCTAGAGATTAACTTGTCTGAAGCCAAGAAAGAAGCCCTCGGGGTTATGAATGAGGCTAAAGAGAGCCGTCATGCTTTGGAAGCTGAGAAGGCCAATCGTCTTGCTGCTGAGGAAGCAAAGAACGTCCTCCAAAAGAAGTTGGACGAACAAGCGGAGCTGATAAAAACTCTTCAAGCTGAATTAGTAGCGAAGGACAAGCGTTTGACTGACCTTGCCACCAAAAGCCGAGACCAGGCCTTGGAGTGTACTGGTCATAAAATGGAACTTGTCCGCGCTAAGGCGGACAAGAAGTGGTTATTGGCGGAAGGAATCCCCAAGGTATTTGTCTTATCTTATTGTAATTTATCAAATTGCTCATACTTATTTATGTTTAATTGTTCCAACAGGCTATCGCCGATGTCCGGGATAGTGTCAAGCTTGGGAACCGCGTCGCCATTCTTTTGAATGCGTCCAAACAAGCTGGCCGTCAAATAGGCATCCAGGAAAGCTAAAAGTTCTCTTCAGAAGGAAAACTTCCGGAAGAATATATTTTGCACAGCCAGGATACTGCTGCTATACTTATCCAAAAGACAAAAACTTTTGATGCTCTAAAGTTTTCTCTTGCGGAGCAGATATCCGAGCTTGCGGACAAGGAGGACAGCATAGATCAGCTAAAGGATCTCCTTAGTCTTGATGAAGAGGATGATGAGCCTCAAAATGATGCGGAAGGCGACAACGCAGACCATGGAAGCGCAACGATATAATCTCTTTTTGTTGTAATTATTTGCTTTCTGTAATCCTTTTTTATGAATAACAAGAGGTGTTTGTTTAGTCCGGTACACTTTGTCTTATGTATAATATAAGTGTCTTATAGTATCTTCGTTGTTGTCAATAAAGGATTACATACTTAACAATTTTACAAAGGGTTAACATAAGGTTTCATAGATCTAGCATAAGCCGAATTACAAAAAATGAAATACACAACTTTGCTAGTCTATTTGGGCACGCAGGCCAAAGTAAGAAAAGAAAACCTTCGTTATATATGTAACATTTTTATTGAGCCCCATTCCAAGTTCTAGGGATCTCCGTCCCATCCAACTTTTCTAACTTGTAGGAACCTTTAGATAATACTTTTTTTTAACTTTGTAAGGTCCCTCCCAAGTTGGGGCCAACTTGCCCGGGGGCTCCTGGCTAGAAGCCTCATTGTTGGGGAAGACAAAGTCTCCCACATCGAACTCACATTTTTGGACCCGCGAGTTGTAATACTTTTACAACTGGCGTTTATAATTGTGCTCGCGGATCGATGCTAGTTCCCTTCTCTCCTCAAGGAGGTCAAGATTCATCCAGAGTTTGTGATCATTATCATCGATCATCAAAACTCTTGCGGATGGAATCCCAATTTCGGCTGGAATCATGGCCTCAGTGCCATAGGTTAGACTAAAAGGTGTTTCAGAATTGCTGGAATTCTTTTGGGTGCGGAAGGGCCAAAGTACATGGGGCAACTCGTCAACCCAGCCCGTTCGTTTATTTCCTAACCTTGCTTTGATTCCTGCCTTGATCGTTCGGTTGGTTCTCTTAACCTGACCGTTTGCTTGCGGATGGGCTACAGATGTGAAATTTTGAACGACTTGGAGTTCTTTCAGCCATTCTTGTAGCCCGTTGTCTGCAAACTGGGTCCCATTATCACTTACCAGTTCTTGCGGAAGGCCAAACCGGGAAATAATGAATTCTCAAAGGAACTTCTTAACACCCGATGCCGTTATTGATGCAACCGGTTTGGCTTCGACCCACTTGGTGAAGTAATCAATGGCTACTATCAAAAATTTGACTCATCCAGGGGCTTCAAGGAAAGGTCCCATAATGTCGATAGCCCATTTCTGGAACGGCCAAGCAGATGTTACCGGGATCAATTCGTTTTTTGGACGCAGGGTATTGGGGGCATGACGCTGGCAAGAATCACATTTTCTGATTTCTTGCACAGCGTCTAGATGCATGCCGGTCCAGTAGTACCACGCGTTCATGATCGTTGCCACAGTCATCCTCGGGCCCACATGTAAGCTGCCTTCGTGAACTTCTCGAATTAAGTAATTTGTGTCTTCCGCGTCTACACATCGCAGTAGTGGCCCTAAAAACGATCTTCGGTATAAAACACCATCATCCATCTGGTAATTCAAGGCTTTGTGTTTTATCTTATGGGCCTCAGCTTTTTCTGCTGGAAGGACTCCGGATGATAAATAGGCCTTGATCGGTGTCATCCACGATTCGACGCCCGTTTGTATTACCAAAACTTGATTTTATGGAACGGACGGGTGGTCCAGGACTTCAACGCGAACATCTTTAGCAAAGTGCTTGAAATTTGTCGAAGCTAACTTTCTAAGGGCGTCTGCGGACTTATTCTCACTTCTCACTCCTCTTGATGTGAGTAACGTTGAAAGAGGAGAATTGTCGAATTAAGTCCTTTGCTTGCGAGAGATAAGAAGTCATAACGTTGTCTTTTGCTTCATAGCATCCATTAATTTGTCCCGCAATCAGCATGGAATCCACCTGTGCTTCCAAATGTTTTACCCCAAGCTTTTTAGCTATCCTCAAGCCTGCTAGGAAAGCCTCACATTCAGCCTCGTTATTAGTATTTTTGAAGTCCAACTTTATGGCGTATGTGAATTCATGGCCTTCGGGGTTGACTAGCCTGAAGCCTGCGCCAAACCCCTCACTGCTTGAGGCTCCGTCCGTGAACAACAACCAAACTTGTCCTTGTTCCGGAGGTGCTTGGGGTTGTTGCTCAATCAAACATTCTTTCTCTTTGTGTTGCGGGACCTCATTAACGAAGTCCGCAAGAACCTGCCCTTTAATTGCTGGTCTAGGTTTATACTCAATCGCATGTTCACCCAACTCGATAGCCCATTACGCCAACCGCCCAGTCAACTCAGGCTTACTCAGCACATTCTTAAGTTTATATCCAGTTAAAACGTTTATGGGATGCCCCTGAAAGTACCTGCGGAGCTGTCGTGCTGGATATACCAATGCTAGAACCAGTTTTTCTAACATTGAGTATCTGGTCTCTGGATCCGACAAATGTCCTACTGACATAATAAATTGGAGATTGGACATTTTTTCTGTATGCCAGTAGTACGGCTCCCACAGCGATGTCAGATGCCGATAAGTACAACGCCAACGGTTCTCCTGCATAAGGAGCTGTCATCGTGGGCAATTCCATCAAACATTTCTTGACTTCTTGGAATGCTTATTCAGCTTCTGCAGTCGATTTGAAATGTGCCTTTTGGAGGCAATTTCTCAGTGTTGACACAAATGGGTAGGACTTGGCCACATGATTTGCTAAAAAGCGATTTAGCGCCACTAGTCTCCCATTAAGTGTCTGAACCTATTTGAGGGACGAAGGAGAAGGCATGCGGGCTACAGCCTGGATATTATCAGGATTGGCTTAAAAGCCTGCACCCGTGACAATTACTCCAAGAAATTTCCTTTCTTCCATCCCAAATGAACATTTAGCTGGATTCAGCTTCATGTTGATGCTTCTCAATGTTTCGAAGGTCTCTTCGATATCTCTTAGCATCTGATCTTCCTCGATGCTTTTGATCACTAAATCGTCCATGTAGACCTCCAGGTTTCAACTTATCTGCCCCTTGAAGGCTTGATCCATTAACCGCTGATATGTGGCACCTGCGTTTTTTAATCCAAAGGGCATCATTTTATAGAAAAATGTCCCCTGATCTGTGCGGAACGCTGTTTTATCCTCATCGTCGGCCGCCATGCGGATTTGGTGATAGCCTTTGTAGGCATCGAGGAAACATTTGAACTTAAACGGGGCCACCGCATCTACTTTGAGATCAATTTCAGGTAATGGATAGCAATCCTTCGGGCAAGCTTTGTTCAGGTCTTTAAAATCGATGCACATCCGCCATGTTCCGTTGCTCTTTGGAACGATGACCGGATTCACCACTCATGTCTGATACTCGATTTTCCGGATGATCCCGGCTTGAATAAGATCTTGCACTTGCTCATTCATAGCTTTCGTCTGTTCTGGGCCCATCTTCTGCTTCTGCTGAACAATTGGAGTAAACATTTGGTTTACTCTCAATTTGTGTTCAGCAGTGCTCCGCGGGACACCAGTCATGTTCGCGGGCTGCCAAGCGAAGATGTCCATATTCTTGGTCAAAAGTTGCTTCAAAAAAGTTCTTACTATCTCAGAGATAGCATGCCCAATCATGACTGTCTGATCGGGGAACTTTTTATTCAAACCCCACTTTTCCGGTTCGGTCCTCTGAGTTTGCTTTAGGACCTTGTTGGGATTTGAGCTTTCCGTTGCAAAGCAGTGCCTATTGACATGAATGATAGCTACGCCGGTGCGGGTCGGTACTCCGACCTCACCATGAGCTATGGATGGATGAGCGTTGAAGTCACCAATTGCCTCCCGCCCCAAGATAATGTCATGCTTGGACGTTGCTGGTAAGACCAAAAACTCGACCTCCTCAGTTCTTGAATGAGTCCCATCACTGAGAGTAACTGGGAATGATATCACTCCTCGCGGGTGCATTATCTCTCCTCCAAAACCAGATTCGGGAGCATGAATTGGTTTTAACCTTTCCTTGTCTTCCTCATCGAGCTGTTCGAAGCACTGTTCGTACATGATGTCAGATGTACTACCAGTGTCGAAGAAGACGTATTGTGATTTGTAATGACCAAAAAGAGCAGTGATAATCAAGGGATTCTTGTTACACGGTCCGCCTTTAACTCTTGGGAAGATCACAGGCTCGTTCTTCCACTCCTCATCCTCTAACTCTCTTCTTTTTCCCCCAACTTTATACCTGCCTTGAATCATAAGGACATTCAAGTCCTTGACTTGTTTTTTGGATGGACCCTGGTTATCCCGTGCGGGAGCCTTTCCAGTTCCAGGTTTTGCACCTTTGACTAAATGTTCAAGTTTCCCAGACTTCACAGCTGCTTCGATTTCATTTTTTAAGGCCACACACTCGTTTGTGTTGTGCCCGATGTCATTGTGAAATGAACAATGCTTCTTGGCATCCAGGAAAGATCTCCTTTTAAGTGGTTAGGGTTTACGGAAGTTCATGTTTTCAGTTGTGAGGATTTCTGAGGGAGTCTTTGACAATGGCTTCCAGCTGTTAGAGAACCGAGTTGATGCGCTTTGTTTGTTTTTATTGCCAATCAAAGATCGTGCATCAAATGGCTTTGATGTCTCCGCATTCGGCTGGAGCCTGGACCAAATCGTTCCTTTGGCTTGTTTGTTTGGTCGTGGATTTTGAAACTCCACCATCAATTTTTGCTTCGAATTATTATAACCCAAAGTTTTTTCAGTTCTGGCATATAACTTTGCTGCCGTCATAATATTATCCCATTCTTTTGGCATTCCATCTCTGTCAGTTAGCGTTCGGATCAACGCATCACATCTCACATTCTTGCGGAAAGCTCCGCGAAGCATGTCTTCTCTAATCCCACCAATATTTAGACTTTCATCATTGAATCGAGTAATGAAGTCTTCCCCAGATTCGTTATCTCGACGGATAACGTCCAAAATTTCGAATTGGTCTCGGGTATGTTTCTTTTGTTGACTGAATTGCTGGGAAATTTTTTCACCAAATCATCCCAGCTAGAAATCTGACCATCCGGGAGTTTTTCAAACCATTCGCGTGCTGCCCCTGTTAGTGTTAATGCGAACATGTGACACCAATAAGGGAGCGTCCACCCACTTACACCTCCTACTGCCACGAAGTTCTTGAGATGATCACTTAGATCAGTCATTCCGTTGTACTTGCCCACTGATGTAGGTAGTTTGGCATTAACCGGGAAGGGTGCGGTTGCGATGCGAGATATGAATTTCGATTTTTCAGCGAACGCTGCTGGATGATAAGGTTTAGTAAAATCTTCTTCTGCATCACTGTGATACTGAGTATGGCGGACTATATCCCGCGAGTGGTTGCTCTCTTCCCGTGAGCGTAATCTGTTGTCACCAGTATAAAAACTATGACTTCCCGGGTGATAAGTTGAGTTGTGACTATCAAATTCGTCAATATAAGATGGCATCCCCATATCTATGCTAGGACGTAACCTCCGAACCTCACCCAACTCTTGTTCTGTTTGACTTTAACGAATCTGACTTCCTCTCATCGTTGGTGAAGGGGAGAGAGATATCCTGGGAGATTCGTCAGAAGTCAACGTGCGGGCATGGAAACGCTCATTTCGTATTCTGCGTTCATATTCGGCTGCCATATTCTCTTGTTGAATACGGAGCCATTCGTCTAGAGACAATGGTCCCATAGATCTGGAATTATGGCGATGAGTTCTCACCAGATCCGAATCAGTAGAATCATCTTCTAGATCTAATTCTGACTGAGTTCGGCGAGTCCCCCTCATAATTCGTCCGAGGTCACCCAGATTCGTTCCTTGTGCAGTGACCCGACCCAAATCAGTAGGAGTCGGTCCAACTGGGGTTGTAACCCGCTCAAGAGTAAAACCTCCAAGTGTGACCTCAGTGTTACGTGAAATTGGAGCAATGGTACGCGCAAAAATACTCGAAGCAAGACCTTCAGGTATTTCTGTAACAGTAACACGTGAAGTAGGCGCAGGGGTTCCCGTCGGCCCTTCAGGATTTAAACTCATATCGTACAACGAACCAAAGATATTGAATTACCGATGTTCTAACACAAGCACGGATGGCGCCAATGAAGAAACACGGATCTACTCCTCTTAACGGGTCTTAGATCCAATGAGTCTACAGGGTAGGATATGGATAACAACCAGTACGATACAAGCCCAATTCCCTGAAGTCCAGTGACCGGAACCTGCAAAACAGACACCGTGAGCTCGTTACGGGAAGGACAAGAGGGGGGGTCTTCCCGTAACCACCCTTCGGCGTGAGAATAAGTACAATTCCGACGAAGATAAAGTACTTAAGTAAATGGTAAGAGTACAGTGAGAGTGAATATGAATACCTCATGGTGACTGAGAAGGTATTTATAGCCGAAGGGTGTGAGAAGATGATTGGGCCAGCTGTCCTTTTCAGAAGATGCTCTCGTAACGACCTGGACACGTGTCCTCATATGATAGGTTTAATTATACGTTGCATGTGCATGTATAACAACCTGGACACGTGTCTACACGGGATAGGATGTTAAACAATCCTGGCCATGTGCACGGTTATAACGGCTTTGCCAGGTGTCCCTTATTTATTGGGCGATAGATCATGTACTGCCCAAGGAAGCATCTTGGTAAATCTTCTAGAAGGCAATTAGTTACTGACGGCTGTCCCGGGGCATTACCTCTTGGTTATTTATGCGAATGAATATTCCGTCTTGCGGATGACTCTTGAGGGTGCTAGGATGCTTCCGCATGTGTCATGAGGATGTTTCTTCCTTAGATGGTTAAGCGGGTGATCCATATGTCTCGCGGGAGTTTTATGAGGGGCCCTCCACTGACCCGCGGGTAGTACTTAAGGATATTTGGGTCTTTTTAGTACCCTACCTCTATAAAGATCTACTGCAATAAAACCTTATTGGGAATTAGAGCCTGATTCAAACTTGAAACTTACGGTGTCTAAGCTCAAATCTTTATTTTCCTTTTAATATAGGTAGCACTAAAGTTCATTAACAAAATTTTGTTTAATCTTATCTTCATATTTTGTGTTGATAACTACGATAGACGCTTTAATCCTTATATTTTTGTATTTATTATAGTTTGACCGCATTATGTATTAGTTAGTACTGTTATTTTTAGTGTTCTCTTACTGACTTGTTAATTTAAACCTCTTAGTCACACTTTGTGTTACATGGTTTGCTACACTTTACATTTTAAACAATGTGTTTTAGAGTTGACAATCTAATTAGAGCAACTACTTTGCCCCATAGAATAGAAACGATGTTTGCTCTTGTACAATCCTTCGGCCTTTGCGTGCCCTACCATTAACTAGGGTGTTTATGGTTAAGTTTAAAAGCATGAAACCGTCCAAACCGATCATCGGTGTTGTTTTGTGGTTAGTTTTATTTTTCTTTAAAATTTGGTTGATCGTTTAAAAATTTCCGTTACGAATTATTTGGTTTGCGATTTTACCAAATAATGCGAACTTAGTCCAAAAAGTTTATTTTTTGCATATAGACCCTCCACGTTTCCCAATTCTTGCCAATTACATCCAAATCAATAACCCCGTTAAATTTAATCGTCAAGTCAGGGGTAGACATGTCTTTTCACTCTTTCTTTATTATAATAATTATTTCAGTGAATTGTGGCGTTCGTCCCTGTGGTTTCTCCAAATCTGCGGTTTTAGTCCAATATTTCAAGTTTGCAATTTTCGTCCCTATCAAATTTTCATTTTTCGTCCTTGTAATTTCATTTCACTTGCAATTAAACCCGAATTTATTTACCCTGTTAAATTTAATCATTAAGTCAGGGCCGAGCCCGAGCTCGACTAGGCTCGAGCTCGGCTCGTGAATGGACTTTGAAGCTCGAGCCGAGCCCGAGCCCGAGCCCGAGCCCGAGCTCGACTAGGCTCGAGCTCGGCTCGTTTAACTTACACAGAGCTCGAGCTCGGCTCGTTTCAAGCTCTATTTTCAAAGCTCGAGCTCGACTCGTGAATGGACTTTGAAGCTCGAGCTCGGCTCGGGCTCGGCTCGTTTACTATTTAACAATTATTTTTTTATATAATTATAATTATTTTATATATTTTTTCTATTATAATTTTATGTATAAAAGAATATATATTATTTAGTTATTTTTATGTAATTTTTCATGACATTATATTTATTAATTAATAATTATTAAATATATATTTTAAAAAATTATATAAATGGCAGGCTTGTTTAGGCTTGCGAGCCGGCTCGAGCTCGATAAGTAAAGCTCGGGCTCTGGCTTGTTTATTAAACGAGCTTAGTTTAGGCTTGAGCTCGGGCTCGGGCTCGATAAAGCTCGGCTCGAACAAGCTTTTTAACGAGCTGATCTCGAGTAGCTCGCGAGCAGCTCGGCTCATTTGCAGCCCTAGGTAGACATGTCTTTTCACTCTTTCTTTATTATAATACTTATTTCAGTGAACTGCGACTTTCGTCCATGTGGTTAATCCAAATCTGCGGTTTTAGTCCAATAGTTTTAAGTTTTGTAAGGCCCTGTTACCGGTGCCCTACATTGGGACGTTGGATTTACTCATCAATTGATAGTTCTAACCATCAGAGTTAATAAAAACATACGCGGAATATTAAAACTTTCAGAACATTACAATAATAAGTCATAACATGTCTTAAACATTGATCTTGTCCTTCAAAATCAAAACATAACATAACAAGTCTTCAGATGCCAGACTCTTATTCTTCTGCCATGTGCCCCGCTCAAGCCAGCTTCCTCATTCTACTCACCTGCGTGCATACTAAAAGTCAGCTACGCTGAGTGAGTTCTAGTTAATCAGGTAACATACAATACGTCCTTACACATTCTTATATACGCACCCGAAGGCACATATTCATACATAGTTCCTTACCTTCCTTCATACGTTCATACTATCATACCTTCTTTCTTTCCTTTTATACATACACATATACATATACCTCATCCTAGAACATTCACATATATTATTAATGTCTGTTCCCTACATTCGCGGATATTATTAGGGTCCGTTCCCTGCATTTGCGGATATTATTAGAGTCCGTACCCTACATTCGCGGATATTATTAGGGTCCGTTCCCTTCATTCGCGGATATTATTAGGGTCTGTTCCCTTCATTCTCGGATATTATTAGGGTTCGTTCCTTTTCTAACCATACCTTCTATACCTTTCTCTACTTTCATAATTATGCCTTCCATATGTATATACATCATCTATATACCATATGCATATATATCAACCATATCTTTAAACTATCCCTTGACGGTACATGCAATATCCAAAGATCGTTCATGCATCGTCAAGCATTCATTCATACATATATCATATAAGGCATACACTTACCACTTAAGATAAGTGTATTAACTAATCACATCGAGTATGCACACAGCCCCGAAAACATAACAAGGAAGTGGGGCTAGAAACTCACCTGAATTCGGTTACGTTCACCGTTTATCGTTATCCCTTCTTGAGCTGAGCACGACTAACTGTATAACAATTACACGTATCAATTAACCATCACTATCCATATCATCTGTCTAGCTTAATTATTATCAACAACGAACGGGGGTCCGGGGGCAGCGCCCCTGGCAGCAGGGTTCTAGAGGCGGCATCCCCTAGCAGGGTCCAAGGGGCAGAGCCCCTGGTTGGGGTCGATTAGGATTTTATTTCTATTAACTGTCTTAACACATTTTCCATTAGGATTTTAAATTATTATTTAATTCGCTAACCAATTCGTTAGGACGATTTAAGCCTAATTCGTTAGCTGATTCGTCCTCCTGGTTCATTATCTTTACATACCTTGATTCGTTCTCTGGTTCGTTACCTTATCATAACGAATTGGGTAGCTAATTCGTTATCTCCATTTAGCGAATAGTTGAGCTAATTCGTTATCTGGATATAACGAGTGGACAGGCTAATTCGTTAACAGATAGTTTAGCTAATTCTTTATCTGGACATAACGAATGGACAAGCTAATTCGTTAACAGATAGTTTAGCTAATTCGTTAACTCAACTTAACGAATTGCATCAGTCTTAGCCAGACTTTGACTCAAGGGTCAAAGTCAAAATCGCCAAGAACATCACACAGTCAACATTAACGGATTCAGCCATTTATCCTCAAATCTCAACCAAATGACACGAGTTTGGTATCAATAGATTCGTAATACCAGCGCCTATAAACCCCAATCAACGAAACATCCAAAAATCACATTTTACACGGTCCGATTTGTTTGTTTATAACTTGGGTCTTTACACTACCGATTAACCCATCAATTGATGTAAGGCCCCGTTACCGGTAGCCCTACTTTGGTGTTGGATTTACTCATAAACACGGTTCTTAATATCATAGTTAATTAAAACATTCGCGGAACATTAAAACTTCAACCACAATATATTACATAATCTTCAAATCTTGTCTTATAAAAACATTCATAGTCATTTAAAACAAAACAAAGTCTTTAAAACATCACAACATTTCTTCGAGATGCCAGTCTCTTCGATTCCATGCCATGTGTCTTCAATCACGCGAGCTGCCTTAACCTATTTTCCTGCGTGCATACTAAAAGTCAGCTACGCTGAGTGAGTTCTAGTTAATCACATCACTTACTTTACATACACATATACGTGCCCGAGGGTACGCATTACATACTTAACCTGTCCATTAATAATCATACGCAATCATAACTAACCTTACGTTATAAAGAGCATTCGCCCTACATACCTCGGATATTATTAGGGTCCGGTACCCTCCATCCTCGGATATTATTAGGGTCTGGTACCCTTCATCCTCGGATATTATTAGGGTCCGGTACCCTCCATCCTCGGATATTATTAGGGTCCGGTACCCTTTCTTCCATACCTCCTTAACATACTTTCTATATACATAATCGTAAGTTTGGCAAATACATACATCATTCATTCTTCATATTACAACATACATATAACATAAACCATTTTCTGGCAGCACATGCAATTCCGAAGATCGTTCATGTACCGGCAAGAAACCATTCATACATTTCACATAATACATATATGGCATACACTTATCACTTAGGATAAGTGTATTAACTAATCACATCGAGTATGCACACAGCCCCGAAAACGTAACAAGGAATGGGGCTAGAAACTCACCTGAATGCGGTTACATTCACTGTTTATGGTTACTCCTTTCTTGAGCTGTGCACGACTAACTGTATAAAAATTTCAAGTATCAATTAACTATCACTACTTATATCGTCTTTCTAGCCTTAATTATCACCCTCAACGAGCAGGGGTCCGGGGGAAGCGCCCCTGGCAGCGGGGTCTAGGGGCGGCAGCCCCTAGCAGGGTCCAAGGGGTAGAGCCCCTGGCTGGGGTCGAGCTGCCAGGTCAGCTTGGAAAAATTTTTATTTACATTAACTGTCTTAACACATTTTCCATTAGAAAATTAAATTATTAAATTTGCTAACTTAAAAAGTTCAAAGGCTTCTTTGTAATTAAATCATTCTTTTCTAAGTCCAGGGACTGTTCTGTCATTTATTAAACTTCTAATTCGTTATTCAGTCCTTAACGAATGGGAGTTCATAGCGAATTAACTATTATAACGAATCTCGCTTTGTAACGTATCAAACATTATAACGAACTGGTCCTTATGAAGAATTGGACCCTTTCACGAACTGGTCCATATAGCGAATTGGACCTTAACGAACTGATCCTTATACGAACTGGTCATAACGAATCAAAGGTAATTCGTTACCCCTTTCCCCTAACGAATCAGAGACGAACTAAAGCTAGTTCGTCGTGCTCCTTATGCGAATTAACTAACGAATCACCCTTCAATTCGTTAAGTTCCCATAACTAACTAGGGTTAGGTCAGAGAATGTCAGAACATTCCCTGACACTCCTGTTACCTCGTATTAACTTTTCCGGCGCCGCCTTTCCGGCGCTGCCGCCAGAAAGCTGCTAGAAAACCGCGGATTCGCTGGAAAAACGTGTTTTAACTCATTTTTCACCGTTTTTCGTCCCGTTTGATCCAGATCTGAGCTAGGGTGATCCCTAAGCTCATCTTAGGTTCAGTTTATACACGATTCCATCCGGATCTCGTGACCTAAACGGTTTAACGGTGTCGGCTCGTAGTTTCGCGATTATATCTAACGGGTTTAAGTTAATAAACATCATACTATTATTACCTCGAGTGGGTGCTCGGTTTCCTTCTTGGTTTCGGCTAGAGAATGAGAGAACTAGAGAGAAAGCTTAAGTGTGTGTTTTGTTGGTGTATGGAATATGTGTAAAGGAGGAATTAAATGGTGATTAAGGGTTTATATATTTATGGATCATGAGCTTAAGCCCATGGCCTTTCCTTCTTTCTTTCCTAACCCAAGTCCATAACCCATATCCGTTTACCCAACACTAGCTCAACTCGTATTCTATTTATCTACACCGATAACGACCCACTATAAAATAGACGAAATTTATTTTATTAATATAACCAAAAGTAGGATGTTACAATTGATACTGGATTTCACTGAAAATTAGCTCGTTCGATTCGTTTCTATCATATGTATACAGATCTAGATCATCTAAATGAATCCGGACCTAAATGAACTATTTCTAGTTATAAACGTACCTTAAACGAGTCGAACTACGAACACGAGCTGGTCTTTGATGTAGGTTCTGTTCGTCACAACGTTCTAGCACCAACACGCTCGGGTTTTCGCCTTCGGATCTTGGTTCGGGTTGTGTGTTTTTCAAGTTGTAGGCTATGGTGTAGAGATGGATAAAATGGAAAGGATTATGGTTTAAGGAGTATTTATACTCCCTTAAGCCCATGGACCTAAGGCCCATTCCCTCTTATATTCCATCTTCTAAAATCCAAGCCCAACCGTGTACAGTTTATTATCTAAACCGATAAACGACACAATAAAAAATAAACGAAATTTATTTTATTATTATAACCAAAAGTAGGATGTTACAAGTTTGCAATTTTCGTCCCTATCAAATTTTCGTTTTTCGTCCTTGTAGTTTCATTTCACTTGCAATTAAACCCGAATTTATTTACCCCGTTAAATTTAATCGTTAAGTCAGGGGTAGACATGTCTTTTCAGTCTTTCTTTATTATAATACTTATTTCAGTTAACTGTGACTTTCGTCCATGTGGTTTGTTCAAATCTGCGGTTTTAGTCCAATAGTTTCAAGTTTGCAATTTTCGTCCCTATCAAATTTTCGTTTTTCGTCCTTGTAGTTTCATTTCACTTGCAATTAAACCCGAATTTATTTACCCCGTTAAATTTAATCGTTAAGTCAGGGGTAGACATGTCTTTTCAGTATTTCTTTATTATAATACTTATTTCAGTGAACTGTGACTTTCGTCCATGTGGTTTGTTCAAATCTGCGATTTTAGTCCAATAGTTTCAAGTTTGCAATTTTCGTCCCTATCAAATTTTCGTTTTTCGTCCTTGTAGTTTCATTTCACTTGCAATTAAACCCGAATTTATTTACCCCGTTAAATTTAATCGTTAAGTCAGGGGTAGACATGTCTTTTCACTCTTTCTTTATTATAATACTTATTTCAGTGAACTGCGACTTTCGTCCATGTGGTTTGTCCAAATCTGCGGTTTTAGACCAATAGTTTCGAGTTTGCAATTTCCGTCATCAAATTTTCGTTTTCCGTCCTTGTAGTTTCATTTCACTTGCAATTAAACCTGAATTTATTTATCCCGTTAAATTTAATCGTTAAGTCAAGGGTAGAAATGTATTTTCACTCTTTCTTTATTATAATACTTATTTCAGTGAACTGCGGCTTTCGTCAATGTGGTTTGTCCAAATTTGCGGTTTTAGTCCAATAATTTCAAGTTTGCAATTTTCGCCCCTATCAAATTTGCGATTTTCGTCCTTGTAGTTTCATTTCACTTGCAATTAAACCCGAATTTATTTACCTCGTTAAGTCTAGTCGTTAACCTATCTGCGTGCACCTCACGTGACAACCAATTTTTTCATTTTTCTCCCAAAATAAACCTCATTCCTAATTCGCAAGCCCCCTCACGTGAGGGGGTTGGGGTGTATTTGGGAAAAAAGAATAAAAAAGGACAAATATGCCCCTCACGTGAAGGGCACACTGATGGGTTTAACGACCATACTTAACGAGATTAGTGAATTCGAGTTTAATTGCAAGTGAAATGAAAATTATGAAACCATATAGACGAAAATTGCAAATTTGAAACTACTAAATAAAACCGTTTATTTGGACAAACCATAGAGACGAAAACCACAGTTCACTGAAATAAGTGTTATAATAAAAAAAAATAGTGAAAATATATGTCTACCCTTGACTTAACGATTAAATTTAACGGGGTTAGTGGATGTAATTGGCAAGAATTGGAAAACCTAGAGGG
This sequence comes from Bidens hawaiensis, assembly GCF_021521415.1. Lineage (NCBI taxonomy): Eukaryota > Viridiplantae > Streptophyta > Magnoliopsida > Asterales > Asteraceae > Bidens > Bidens hawaiensis. Next base: position 1,208,008 of record NW_027491042.1, read on the forward strand.
TCCATATGAAAAACATAAACGGACTAAATTCACATTATTTGTCTAACCACAAAGACGAAAATGACAATTTACTCTTTTAGTTATTTGAATTTCGCTCATTCGTCAATTTTCCGATTAAAATAATCATTAATTACATTCTCATAGGTTAACCAAAAATAACAATCAAATGATAATACTCAATTTAATTCCCTCTTACATTTCGTTCCCTAGTCACTTTTTCCCCTCGTCCATTCCGTTATCCATTACCAAGCATGCTCTAATAATAAAATAGACACAGTGAGATAAGTTGTTTTTCTTTTTCTTTTTCAAAACTTATTATTTATATTGCAGCAGAATGTGCACGGCATGGTAATCACGATTCTCAACGTAATATTGGTTTTAAATAAACACGTCATGTGGTTGTGTATATGACATCGTCACTTTTGAGAAGCAATGCAATTGGTACACTGATGAGTCGGCCAAATGATAAATCCTGTTAGAAAATGACTAGTCTCGCTACCACATGTCTACTTCTTGAGGTCAGCTACTTCACTTTATGTTTCATAAAGTATACTTTAACGATACAATGAATCTTGGAAAAAAAAGAATTTGGTTACAAGTTCAGTGGTAAAGTTATATACTTGGCAGCCCATCTTTTATCAACTAGGTTTGGTAGAAAATATAGGTAGATAGGGAGGATGACCATTGACAACGAGACTGAAATTTTCTTAATCACATCAAATGCTAGTTTAAATTTAATATTAATATATTAATCACATTAAAATTGGTTTTAGTAATGATTATTCACTTCTGTTATCTAAATAGGTTACACATGTTTACGTATCAACCTATATAACTATATCGGTTGACTAGTCGTAATGATTATTAAACGGCTTAACAGGTCAACATGTTTAACTAAACAGGTTATTTGGGCGACATGTTTAATAAACAAATTGACGGGTTGATTTGTTTAATTAAACAAGGTTGAACATGTAAACGTGAGCATGACCTAATTAATTAAATAGGTTGAACCTAAATTTGATAGTTTTCTTATTTGTCGTTTTAAACGGACTAAATATGTAAAAACCAAACTTTGATAGTTTTTCTTATTATTTGTCGTTTTAAAAATAACCACTCTACTACCGACACATATACGGTTGTAACTTGTTCAGCCTTATTTGTTGGACCAAAGAAGTTGGGCTTTGGACTTTAGTTTATCCATCCAAACAAACCAGTCCATTTACGTCCCTGTTTAGTGCTTAATGTTTAAAAGGTAAAACGAAAAAATAGTTAGTCTCTTTTCTCCCTATCTATAATTTTTGTTTTCTTAGCTTATTTTAATATTCATTTTATTGTAACTTTCATATCTTAAAAATGATTAGTATTCAATATTGTGGTTTAGCCGTCATTGTCGTTCTCGTAAACATCATAGTTCAAGGCCACTCACAATTTTAGTCATTGTCATGTATACTCACTCACCATTAGTATATACCTTGTTGATTTTAAGTATGGGCTAATGTTTGTTTTACTTCTTTTTTTTATAGTTAAGTTATATGACTATTTTAATTTTTAAATAGCTAAACCAATACTATTTGGCTTGAAATTGAGGCTTTTGTCTTATAACTTGTTATAAACATGTAACTACTACAAATGATTAAAAAATAACAATAACCACATTACAAAATGTTAAAAGTAAATAATGTGAACAAAATTTGCTTACATGTCAATTTTTGTCCCATAAACAATATATATATATATATATATATATATATATATATATATATATATATATATATATATATATATATACTAGTTTAAGTCCCCCGTATTATAAAGTTTTTTTAGAATTTCGTTTTTAATCGTTTTGTTATTTTATATTTCGTAATGATTTGTTTTATTTTTTGATGTAGTTTGTTTTGATTTGATCATAGGTATATATAAATTTGTTATGTTCATTATATTTTTATGATATGCAGGTGTTTAGATTTGTAACGAACGAACATAAGCGAACATGATATTTTTTTTCAATGAACAAACAAGAACACAATTATTTATCTTGTGATCGAAAATGGACGGTTGATACATGTGACGATGGTGGTTGATGCATGAGAGAGGAGGTTGATGATGGTAGGAGGTAATTAGAAATTAACCGGTGATGGAGAGGATAGACCGGCGAAGAAAAATATTTAGAGAAAAAAATGTTAAATAAGGGTTTGATGATAAAACTGTTTCACAAATAAATGAGACGATATAACCTGTTTAAGAGATATTCGGGTTTGGTGAAACCCATAACCCACGAAAATTTTTATTTGATTATTAAGGGCTTGTTTCACAAATAAATGAGATGTTATAACTTGCTTAAGGGCTATCTGGGTTTGGTGAGACACATGGCCCGTGAAAATTATCTTTTGATTATAAAAAGGTTTCACAAATAAATGAGATGTTTTAACCCATTTTCGGACTATCCATGTTTGGTGAGACTCATACTCATAAATTCAGGTCAAACATGGAAATCCTCAAATTACAAATCAAGCAATCTGGTGGCTTGAAAAATATTATAAGGAGCAACTAGAGAGTGACATGATTTTTTGGTAGACTTTTACAAGGTATGTCAATTTCTTTTTCAATATAACATTTACCTCTAATATAAAAAAGATAAATAGTTGAGAAACTTTTGTGAGGAAAAATAGAAAGTATTTTAATAGTCGAACTGCCTTTGCTTTTCAATTATAAACGACTAACCAAGAACCTTTTAGCTTGAGAATTTTTTTACTAGTGGTAGAAGGCTTGGGTTCTTCAATGGAGACTCGAGTTCGATCCTCACTTGTGTCATCTTTGGTGGATTAAGGCAATGAAGGATTGAGCTAGCATTATGCAAGGTTGTCAGTACGAATCACGAGCCAACCCGGATTTTCGTCACATTCGTGTGTTACGCCAGAGAGTTCTGCTCTTGTGGTGGCACAACGACTGTCAAGTGGCAACCAACTGTATGGTTTCCAGGAAACGCCCGTGTGAAGAGGTAGGTCCCCGCAAAGCCCAGTTGGACCCGCAAGACACACCTTGAAGAGGTACGTCTGCGCAAAGACTAACTGGTCCTGCAGGACCCACCATGCTCAGAGAGATGAAGACCTTATACGCAGTAAGCCAGCTGTTCCCGCAGGAAAGCCTCCCTTGGTACAGTACCCTGCCTGTTCCCGCAGCTATGGGTACAAGCCAAGAAAGAAGGCTACCCGCACTAACGGAAAGGCTACACGCATAAGGCACTAACTCATACTTCAGCAATGTCACCTGAAGAAGGAATGAGCAAGGCGGGAATATTCCCGCCCAAAAGAGCCAGTCCGTACGCTTCTGGAAGATCTTTTGTACTATACCTGCCAAGGTATGGACAAAATAGACAAGGGTGACAGCTCACCGACAATAGTACGAGGAGGAGCACGCTCTAGTACAAAATGTCACTATTAGCCGCTGCCTACCCACCAACTCCCATCGTGGCACGTACATAGCCCGTAGTTGGTGGAAAAGGAATAGTATACAGCCGGCCATGTCACTATCAGCCGCTGCCTACCCACCAACTCCCATCGTGGCACGTACATAGCCCGTAGTTGGTGGAAAAGGAATATTATACAGCTGGCTGTACCTGCTTGGAAACCTACCTTCGACTATAAATACTCCAACACCTTGGAACGGTATCATCTTCTTATCTTATCTTCTCTCTAGCTATTTCTCTCAATATACACTTATATTCAGAGCAATATAGTCTGATTCTCACGCCAGAGGGTGGTCACAAGGAGGAACCCCCCTTCTCAGTGACGAGCTCACGGTGTCTGTTTTGCAGGTCAAGAAGAATAATCATCTTTGCCGGACCTAACCCTCGTGGGAAACATCTACTTAACCCTAAAGATTATCCTTAATCTGCCGGGGTCATCTAGTGTTTCTTCATTGGCGCCATCCGTGCATAAAAGCTAGAACTAATTCTTTTTCTCAGTTTTTTTAAAACCTCAGGAAAGATGGTTAAGGTTACTCCGATGCCAAGGCCAGCGAGTGACCAAGAAACTCCGGTAACCACAACCCCAGCTACAGGGGGAACACTCGCGAATACACAATTTTTACGAACACTACCCTGGTTACCCAAGCCGGGGAAAGTGTAGTAAACAATCCTCCCCTAGGATTCATTGATACCCAGTTGGAGAAACAACAGACGAGGCTCCCCCGCCAAAAACTTGATCAAGTTAAAGCGTGGGCAGAAGCACGTCAGAAAGAATTCCAAGCTGAGTTGAATGAACGTTTACGTTCACTCCAACAGGCTAATGACGAATTCGGAAGCACTCGACAACAGCTCAACATGAGCAATGATTGCGAGTACTTAGACGATGATTGGGAGGAGTCCGACAGCGACGCAAACCCTCGTCATAGGGCGAAAGGGAAGCGTAAAGAAACGGACTTCCAGCCGAGAAGAAATTTTGGAGAAACCTTTAAACCAAGGAACACGGGGGGAAACCCATGTGACTTCTCCAAAACTTTCAGGCCAACTGTTGCAAATGCGGGAACGTCCAAGTTTGCAAGGGACATTGCGGAAGCAATCGCCCCGAAGAGTGCCAAACAGATGTCCAACATCGGCACTTATGATGGCATATCCGACCAAGATGATCACTTGAACAGATTCATAGCGGGGGCAACCGTCAGCAACTGGACGAAACCCACGTGGTGTTATATGTTCCAGATGACGCTGGTCGGAGCGGCCAGGGTGTGGTTTGATCGTCTACCGGTCCACCACATCTACGATTGGGCGGACTTCCAGCACAAGTTCAGCCAACACTTCAGTCAACAGAGAAAATATACTGAAGAGCAGTGGACGATCCTCAACTGCGTTAGAGAGGAGGATGAATCTTTGCTAGACTTCATCACTCGCTTCAACTCAAAGAAGCTGAGTCTGGGCACCATAAGTGAAGATCTTGTTCGCGCCGCTTTCATCCAGGGCGCCGAATACCCAGAGCTTATCCGCACGCTGACGGGTAAAGACGACATGCCATCCACATGGGATGCCATCATGACGGCAGCCAAGCGCTTTGCCGAAACGGAGAAGCAACTGGGTAAGAATCTTCCCCAGAGTACAAACCTCTACACGCAGAGGACCAGAGAAAACAACGTCCGTACCGCCCGGCAAAATAAAAAGAAGAAGCTTGGTATTTAGCAGTCAAGGGAAACTTTGACACCTCATCCAGCTCTCGCCCTCTATTAGGCGGAAGGGATAACACGCACCCATCAAACCGGAACCCTAGATGGACGCCACTCACCAAAAGCGTCACAGAGATATTTGCCACCGAGAAACTCCCATGGCCAAAAGCTCCAATGATCCGACAACGCCATAACGCTGATCAAAGCAAATCCTGTGACTTCCACGGGACAAAGGGCCACACCACTGAGGAGTGTACATCTTTGAAGGATATTATCGAAACATTCGTCAAAGATGGAAAACTTACACACCTTGTGGCATCAACCAAGAATGGAGGGAGGAATGATAATCGGTACAAGGGCAACGGATGAAAGCCCGTCGACATCAGCATCCACATGGTTCATGGCAACGTCAGAGGAAGAAAACGACGAATGACAGAACCATGTGCGTGGAAAGAAGCTGAAGTGCGCTTCCCGCGAGTGCCAGGAGGGCCCAACAAAGAAGGCCCTATAGTCATCAAAAGCCAGCTGGGGCACTACATCACTTCCCGCACTCTTGCTGATAACGGCGCTTCGTCAACGGTAATGTACAGGCAGTTCTTCGACAAGCTAGACGACGAAGACAAAGAACGCCTGGAAACGGTCTACGCCTCGATGGGCACAAACACCCCTCTGGGTATCCTATCTTTCCCTGTCACTCTCACAGACGGGAAACACTCCCGCACAGAAGACATGGACTTCGTCGTAATGAGGAAGCCACACCACACATACGACATTCTCTTCGGAGAGATGGGATGGCAAGATTCAATGCCGTGGTGTCTTCAGTCCACGGCATGATGGGGTGGCCAACAGCTGAGGGTGTAGCGATGATCACCGGTATTCCCCAGGTATGCATCGCATCTGTCTTATCTAAACCCAAACCAAAGATGGCTAAACCAACCATTACCGAACCAGAAGAATGGGCCTTCAATGGCAAATACCCTGACCAGGCTGTTACCATTGGTCCAACAATCACCGATCCCACACGCACCTTACTCAAACGCTTACTGCAGAAAAATGCTGACATCTTCGCGTGGACACCAGCTGACATGACTGGTGTACCTCGAAGTAAGGCAGAGCATAAGCTCAAGTGTGACCCGGCTTTTACGCCGGTCATACAAAAGCGTCGAGTAATGGGAGCGGAACAGGCTAACGCGTGTAGAACCCAAGTCAAGGAACTCCTTGACGCAGGCATCGTACGCGTTAGTAAATATCAAACATGGGTTGCAAATCCCGTCATGGTACCGAAATCTAACAAACAATGGCGCATGTGCATAGATTTCAAAGACCTAAACAAAGCATGCCCCAAATATTGTTACCCGTTACCCGAAATTGACCTAAAGGTAGATTCGTTAGCACCGTTTCGCCTTAAATGATTCCTTGATGCGTATAAGGGATACCATCAAATCCACATGGCCGTTGACGATCAGGAAAAAACCGCATTTCGGACGCCCGATGGCACGTTTTGTTATCAAATGATTCCATTCGGACTTAAGAATGCCGGGTCCACATACCAACGCCTGATGGACAAAGAGTTTCATGCCAAAATTGGGAGGAACTTGGAAGATTACATGGATGACCTAGTCATCAAAAGCCTTGAGCCAGAAGCGATGTTGAAAGACATCGAGGAAACTTTCAACACGCTCAGAAAGATAAACATGAAGCTCAACCTGAGCAAGTGTTCTTTTGGAATGGAAGAAGGGAAGTTCTTAGGAGTCATCGTTACCAAAGATGGCTTCAGAGCGAACCCTGAAAAGGTCGAAGCCATTATCAAAATGGAATCACCTACTACCATCAAACAAGCTCAGACACTGAATGGAAGACTAGTCGCACTTAACCGCTTTTTGGCGAATCATGCGGATAGGTCGTTCCCATTCGTGTCAACATTGAGAAATTGTTTAAAGAAAATGCACTTCCGCTGGACACCAGAAGCGGAAGCAGCTTTTCAAGAGATCCGGTCACGCTTGATCGAACTCCCAACGCTCACAACACCAGAAGCGGGGGAGGAGTTAATCATATACCTCTCCGCCACAGATAGAGCAACCGGGGCAGTCCTACTAGTAGAACGAAAAGGCATCCAGATGCCCATCTACTATGTTAGCCGCGTCTTAATAGACGTAGAAACCCGGTACTCTACTTTGGAAAAATTAGTCTTAGCGCTCGTACAGGCTTCACGCAGGCTAAGACGGTATTTCCAAGGTCACTCAATCACCATTCTCACCAAATTCAAACTTGCAAACGTTCTAGGCAAACCCGAGTTGTCAGGACGCCTAGCCAAATGGGCAATAGAATTGGGAGAATATGCGATAAAGTACAAGCCAAGACCAGCCATAAAAGGCCAGGTCTTGGCCGACTTTATTGCAGAAGTCCCCGCTTAGCGGGAGAAAGAGTGCCAGGAAGAGGCTCAACCCTCTCCAGCACAGGACATTGATGATGTCTGGCGACTCTACACTGATGGAGCAGACAACAACGAGGGTTCAGGCGCAGGGTTGAAACTAACCAACCCAGCAGGCCAAGAGTACACTTACGCTATTCGGCTGGATTTTCCAAGTACGAATAACGAAGCGGAGTACGAAGCATTCCTGGCCGGGTTGAGAATTGTGCGGAAGATGGGGGTGAAAAACCTGGAAGCCCACGTGGATTCCATGTTAGTAGCCAACCAGATAAACGGGACGTACACGGCCGTTAACGACACGATGGCCCTGTACCTCGCACAAGCAAAAACCCTTATGCGCAATTTCAACGATTGCAAAGTCATGCACATCAAGCGAAGCAAAAACAAATCTGCGGACGCGTTAAGCAAGCTTGCATCGTTAGCCTTCACACACTTGGGAAAGGACATCCGCGTTGAACTCCTTGGAGCACCGTCAGTCTCGCACAAGGAAATTTGTGTCATCCAAACCGGTACGGAAACGTGGATGACACCAATCATAAATTACCTTGCGGCGAGTATACTACCAGAGTCAAAAGCACAGGCAAGAAAGATACGCTGTATAGCACTGAACTATCAACTCGTTGATGACATACTTTACAGGCGTAATTTTCTTGGCCCACTTCTAAGATGCGTGGACGACCAAGATGCTGATTACCTCCTAAGGGAAGTACACAAAGGCATCTGTGGAGTACACGCAGGCCCACGTGCTGTTGTAGCTAAGCTAAACAACGCGGGATACTTTTGGCCGGGGATGCATACGGATGCGCTGGCATACATCAGAAAATGTAGATCCTGTCAGCTCTACGCACCCAACACGCATCGCCCGAAAATGAACTCGTTCCAGTCACTTTTTCATGGCCATTTCAGAAGTGGGCCATCGATGTGACGGGCCCATTTCCCACAGCAGCAGGGAACGTTCAGTTCCTAGTGGTAGCTATCGATTACTTTACCAAGTGGATAGAAGCAAAACCCTTAGCCCAAACAACCGCAAAACATATCAAAAAATTTATTTGGGAATTTATTATTTGTCATTTTGGACATCCACAGAATTTGATGAGTGATAATGGCACCAACTTTGCTGACAAGAAGCTACAAAAGTGGCTGGAAGAACTTCAAATCACCCACACCTTTACCTCAGTGGCACACCCGCAGGGTAATGGTGAGGTGGAAAGAGCAAATAAGAGCATCGTCGACGGCATAAAGAAAAGACTCTTGGAACATAGATCCGGCTGGGTGGACGAAGTTCCACACGTCCTTTGGGCAAACAGAACGCTAAAAAAGGCAAGTACGGGAGAAACCCCGTTCAGCCTCACCTACGGCACTGAAGCCATGGTCCCGGTCGAAATTGGTCTACCCTCACCAAGGGTCTTGACTCAACCAGAAGACAATGATGCGGAAAGACGGTTAGACCTTATGCTAACCGAAGAACGCAGAGACTTAGCCGCAGCGCGTGAAGAGAACTACAAGCGACAAATGCAAAAGTACTACAACACGCGGGTAAAACTCTGCAACTTCAATGTCGGAGACTACATACTGCGTAACAACGAGGCTTCGAACCAAGAACGCCCAGGAAAGCTGGCCCCGGTTTGGGAAGGGCCATATATTATCAAAGAATTTTTGGGAATGGGCGTATACCGGCTCGAAAGGCTCGATGGCACCCCCATCCCAAGAACATGGAATGGAGCTCAATTACGCAAATGTTACATGTAGATCAATTCCAAACTTGTAAAGAAAAGGCCTAGAGCCACTTCTAATGGAAATGATTCTCCTTTATCACATTGTGTTGATAGCCTTACCTTTATACTTATGAACTTTCCAGACTGATATGCTGGTATTCACCGCATAAATAAGTGTGGAAAGAAGTAAGTCGTTGCGTGTGGAAGGCGGAAAAACCCGCATAAACATAAAAACGGTAAAAATTTCTAAGGAAAAGATGAGGAAAACCTTCACGCAGGTCAGATATAGGTAAAGTTTGGCCATCCTACTAAGTGAAAGTGACGGTCTTACCCGCACAATCATGATAGAGGAAGCAAAACTTGAACTTATTATCTACCACGTTGACAGGTTAACTTATCCTAAACACTTAGAAAATTGCTAAGTTAAACTAAAATATGTATGAGCACAACATATAAGGTTTACAAGGCAAGGCATTAACAAAACATTTATATTCCATAAAAATTCAAACATTACAAGAATGGCTGGGTATCTACCCGCCTACAAATATATAAATCTATCCTAATGGTGGGAAGGGATCTCAAGGTTCAAACTTCAGGACCACTCCCTCCAAACCCACTTGAACCCACACCATCAGTTGGCTGTGGTGGTTCAAGGAAAGCCTTGAGAATAGTTAGCCCATCATCAGCAGCAGCAATCTCGTTCACCATCTCCACCACCGGATGCGGGAAGGCAGCATACTGGTTCACTGCTTGGTCGTAAGCAGCTTCAGTGTCCACGTCATATAGAGGAAAGTTGGAAGGCGGGATGCCGTTCTCAACAAACCCCAGACCAAGCAGGAAACCAGCCTTTTCCCCATCCTCATGAGACGCGTTGAGGGCTGCGCTCATGGCATCGTCATAAGATGTGTTCGTGAAGATCCGATGCACAACCTACAAAAAATAAAAATATATGTATCAAAAACTTTTCTAAGTATAAAGAAAAGCGTAAAGAAATTACGGAACTACGCATACCTGCGACAACGCTTCTCGTAGAAGCCATTCCTTGGTGACCAGAGCTTCCTGGAGGGCAACTTGAGCTTGATCATGGGCGCGTTCGGCTTCATTTTTGTTAAGGTTGGCAACCAACACATCCTTAGCAACAGCCTCTTCAACGCCCTTCAGCTTACGCTCAGTGCGGTCAAGCATACCCTTCTGGTCCAGGAGCTCTTGGAGTTTCTTGGCATCTTCTAAGGCCAAAGAATCATGAGCCTGCTGAAGCCTCTCTAGTTTAGCTTTAAGCTCCTCATTCTCGGCGCGCAGAGACTCAGCAATGGCTTCAGCTTTGGTGGCCCTCTCAGTCGTGTTCCGCGCAGTTTCCTTGGCCAACCTAAGCTGTTCGTTAACAGCTTGGGTAGCCTTGGAACGGGCCTCATGCCTGGCCTGGACCTCGACCTCAAGGTCCTTGAAGGCCTTCTCCTTCTCCGCAGCAATCGTGGCAAGCCTTTTGTTCTCCTCCCGCAATGCACGCGCCTGAGCCACTTCCAGGCTACACGCCGTCTTTAACTTGTCGTTTTCACAACAAAGCAACTCGACGCGCGGCTGCATTCGAGCAAGGAGAATTCGAAGCTCATTGGTTAGCCTAACCTCCTGGTAGCTAGCCATTGCCTCCCCCAACGCACCGCTTGGGGCGGCGTGGCGCGCCCATTCGACGCCGTCCACAGCCGTTCGAAGGGTTGTTCCCCGGTGGATGTTCCACCGTGGAACATACACCTCATTGGAATCTGAAACTGCAAAAACAAAAAACAGTTAGGAAAAAATGATAAAAAAAAGACAATAGGCCAAAATAACCCCACGCACCTGTAGGGTCGACAACAGGCCGGTAGCCGCCAAACCCATCACCCGAACCTAAGGGATATCCATCCAAGAGGTCAGGGAGATGGGAAGGAGGCAAAGATTGGCTAGAAGCCCCAACCCTGAACATACCTGATGAACCGGCCATGGACGAGGTAGTCGCCGGTGCCGGAGGAGGCATGGTTGAAGCCGCCGCGGTAGAGACCATCGGAGGTGAACTCACTGGAGGTGAACTCACAACCGTAGCCGCCGCTGCGGAAGAGCCCGCAGAAAAAATCACCGCCGGCTCAGTAAAGGATGCGGTGAAGATGGCAATGACAGCCAGCGGAGATGACGTCACAATTGGAACAGTTGCCTCAACGGGATGAGCAACTGAACCAACACTGCAAACAGGCGCAGCTGCCTGGGTCATCGCCTCGGGTAGGTTGACCAAACCTACCGTCGTGGGTCTAGAACTGCTCCTTCCCGCACCACTTTGGAATGCGGTTGCATCCACGCCTGCATGAAGATAACAATATTAAAAACAATGGCGGAAAGAAATGCGGGAAAGATAAATAAAAAGTATACTTACGGGTTTTCTTAATCGTGAAGGTTCTGACGGGCGGGGATGAACCCGATGGAACTGGCCTCTTCACGCCAGTCACCGTCGTAGAACTTGGTTGCTCGGAGGTGACAGCAGTCTCAACCTCCGAGACAATTGTCTCACCACCACCAGGGTTCCCCGCCGCCTCCTCGCTTTCAGTCTCGGAGTCAGACTGATTTCCTAGGTCGACGGTGGAGGTAACCTTCGCCTTGCCCTTCACGGCGGCAGCTTTCTTATTCCTCACGAAGAAAGGCCCATCTGCGGATTCCTCATCAGAAGATGACAAAATTAGAGGAACTCCAGCAGAAGTCTGAGCATGCAGAGGGCGAGGATTAAAGAATCCCTTACCTGGCTGCGCGGCGCTCAAAATCTCGTGGCCCAGCGGATAGACCTCCACGAATCTGTCCGCCGTTTGCTCCAAAATGGGCAACTCGTTCTCGTCGAGATCACGAGTACCCAGTCGAGCGGGACCACCAGTCTCCCGCGGTTGCAGAAGCGATTGCAAGTTGTTCCCCTCTGAAAATAAAAAGAAACAGTTAGAAGAAAAACCCTAAATCAGCAAACAAGACGGAGCATACCGTAGGGAATAGAATTCAAACCGTATTCAAGGATGATAGGTACCTGCGGCGTCCCAGAACCGGCATCCTTCCATACCCGGCTCATCCCGAGCATCACCATCCCAGACTCCGCAAAGCGGTAAACCGGAGTCTGGATCTGGGAGATCTTGGTAAACCATTCCGTCTCCTGGTACTTGGAGGCGTGAAGGTTGGGGAGTGCTCTCCCGTTCTTGAATGTCATCGCAATGGGGACGACACGGGCAGAGATGTAGAAGAACTCCCGTTTCCAAGACCGAAGACTGCGCTCGGTAGCGCAGATCTTCAAACCCTTGATCCGAGTGACCAAGGTATACCAGCCTTGGATGCACCTCCAGGAGTAGAAGGTCATCAGGCGGTCGACACGGGGCTCGATGCCCAGAATGTGGCACACCCATTCAAAATGGCGGACCTTAGCGATCGCCATTGGGTGTACCTCCGTCAAGTGTACACCGTGTTTCTCCAAAACACGGTATACAAACTTCGTTAATGGGAATCTGAGATTCCCATACATGAAGAATGAGGCATAAACCCCTATCTTGCCCTTGGGGGCATCATACACCGTCTGGTGAGGCTCCGGAAACTCAGGCTCGTAAGGATCGAGCATGAACTTCTTGACGATATAGTTGTATAGATCGACAGAAAGAGCACACTGGCACTCGCCAGCAGTACTCTTGTCGTCCTTGTCAGACGCGAACATCGGGTTCTCAGGGTATACGTCGGACTCTTCAGCAGTAACCTCAGGATCATGAATGGAAGACATGTTTTGGGTTTGAAGGAGAACGATTTCAGGAGAATGCTCTACAGAAAAGTTATGAGTATTCGCCGGAAATCGCTTAGAAGAAGAAGAAGGAGGTGAAGGTGTGAGTTGAGATGCACCATCTTCCCCCTTTATATACTCATCGCAATAAATGCGATGAATTTAATGCGGAGGAGAGAGAGAAGCGCGGGTGCAATGAAACGACGACACGTGGAAAGCGCAAGCTGGAAACAGCTGTCGACAGGACGCGTGCCGTAAAATTCGCGCCCACGCGCCCGAAAACTCGCGCCCACGCGCCTGAAAAAGCGTCTGGAATGACCATATACTGTCACGTCGCCATAACTTCTTGCATGTCCTGAAACTGTCAGAAGAAACCGTCAGGAGACGCCAACGTCACTTCAACCGTTTGGACTGTTCTTATCCTTTCACCAACTCTTCAAATTTCAAAAAGATTCAAAAAGATTCAAGAATAAGAGGGAATATACCCCCTTACCTTGGGAAGCAAAAAACCATAAGACAAGTGCGAGTACAGTGTCAAGGCGAAAGCCTTCACATACTTAGCACTTGCAGGGAATTGAAGCCAAGAAGGATCTTATGGGCCATGCTTGCGGAAAGGGAAATAACACCTCCGCATGCGGGAACGTTGAGAACTAGATTGTTTGAAACTTCAAGGTGGAATTGGTAGTTTAACATAACTGATCACTATGTCCAAAACTACCAAAACCTCGTGAAGTCTATACAAGTGAAATGCAACGCTCCCGAGTTGCGAAGAGGTTAAACACCTACCCGCATCATAACCAAAGATCAGGCAGAAAAGTCGGGAATTTCTGCAAGTGACATTAGGAATACCGCGGGAAGAATCCCCACGGAAAACCTTAAAAAGCAAAAACCTCTTTAAAACCCCTTGTTTAAAGTCCAAAAGTTCACCTCACTCATTAACAATTCATGAGAAGAACAATGGACTGGGGGGACTTGAAGAGGTAGGTCCCCGCAAAGCCCAGTTGGACCCGCAAGACACACCTTGAAGAGGTACGTCTGCGCAAAGACTAACTGGTCCCGCAGGACCCACCATGCTCAGAGAGATGAAGACCTTATACGCAGTAAGCCAGCTGTTCCCGTAGGAAAACCTCCCTTGGTACAGTACCCTGCCTGTTCCCGCAGCTATGGGTACAAGCCAAGAAGGAAGGCTACCCGCACTAACGGAAAGGCTACACGCATAAGCCACTAACTCATACTTCAGCAATGTCACCTGAAGAAGGAATGAGCAAGGCGGGAATATTCCCGCCCAAAAGAGCCAGTCCGTACGCTTCTGGAAGATCTTTTGTACTATACCTGCCAAGGTATGGACAAAATAGACAAGATCTGACCAAAGCAGCCCATGAACCAATCACAGGGTGACAGCTCACCGACAATAGTACGAGGAGGAGCACGCTCTGTACAAAATGTCACTATCAGCCGCTGCCTACCCACCAACTCCCATCGTGGCACGTACATAGCCCGTAGTTAGTGGAAAAGGAATAGTATACAGCCGGCCATGTCACTATCAGCCGCTGCCTACCCACCAACTCCCATCGTGGCACGTACATAGCCCGTAGTTGGTGGAAAAGGAATATTATACAGCTGGCTGTACCTGCTTGGAAACCTACCTTCGGCTATAAATACTCCAACACCTTGGAATGGTATCATCTTCTTATCTTATCTTTCTCTAGCTATTTCTCTCAATATACACTTATATTCAGAGCAATCTAGTCTGATTCTCACGCCAGAGGGTGGTCACAAGGAGAAACCCCCCCCCCCCCCCTTCTCAGTGACGAGCTCACGGTGTCTGTTTTGCAGGTCAAGAAGAATAATCATCTTTGCCGGACCTAACCCTCGTGGGAAACATCTATTTAACCCTAAGATTATCCTTAATCTGCCGGGGTCATCTAGTGTTTCTTCACCGTGCCAAACTCAGAATCCAGCATGGGCACGACTAAGACAACATAGTTTGGCCAGAGTAAGGCCACGAAACTCTTCAATTTGAAGATTGAGGTGACTTAAACACAAGAAAGTCGTAATTCAAAAAAATCTAATCTATTATCAAATATGCATAATTAAACTAGATATACAATCTAATGTTCATGTGATCCGCTGTGTGAGATTTAAGTTATTTTAAGATGCACCTATACTTAAAAAAAAAAAGTTAACTCAGACAATCACTAATTCTAGTTGCAGATCTACACCACTATTATTATGAGATTCGAACCCTCAATCTCATAGAGAAGTACAACATTATGTATCACCTTGATACGACTAAACTGGAAGTTGTCTGATGCATACGTGCATACATGCATACATGCATGCATACATACATACATACATACATACATACATACTTGATGATCTACAATATGTTGTATAGATACAACTACATAACACACACTTATCTTGTACACACATGTATATAAAACATACAATTAGCTTAAACACATATTTAACACCTACATTTATCATATATATACACACAGCAGATTAATTGTTTCCCAATCCCACAATGTTTATTAAACCAATTTTAGACTATCGACTATGGAATCTAGATAACTAAAATCTAATTACATTATAAAAAAAGGAAAAAAAAAATAAAAGGTTAACCAACCCATAACTGAACCGAGGCCAAGACTAAAATTTGATTAATCAAAAATTGATCCGTTAAGAGACTCCAATATATAACCAAGCATTTCGATTACGATTTCAGACGAGTAAATATGGTACCTTTCTATTGAACCTTTTAAAATAAGAACATACTTTATAGACAATTGATATAGCTTGTATCGGGGAAAATTGAGTAAACTAGTTATTAGGTTCGGGTTCCACTGTATTGGATATACTTTTATATTTCAAAACACTGAATAATTCTAACCAATTAACCCGAAACTTGAATACCAAAGCCATCAACACCCCTAGTATGCCCCATATTTTTACAATAACCGTAGCTCAACTAGTATTGGAGGGGAAGTAAAAAAAAGTGATGGAGAACGCAATGTATAAAGTTCAAATCCGATGCCAACAATGTTTTACCGTAGTAGGCCTTCATGCAACAAGTTTTTTCCGGACATGAGATTATAGGCCTGGGTATCCAACACTATATGTGATCATGAGCGTTTGAGGTCGTCTTTTGCCATTAAATTACCCAAATAATCAGACTTTATTCATATTTCATTCAAGAAAACATCAATTGTGTTTGAATTTTCATATTATATTTGAAGTAATGGGTGACTTCCAAACTCCAAAGCGATCGGAATGTAAATTAGTCAAAGTAATGAGAATTTGACCGACAAGAATGAACACTTAAAAGTCAACAGTACGGACAGGTGTTGAGCTGTCGTCGGTGGCCTCGTTCTCACCCATAGTTGCCAGTTGGCACCTACTTTTACTACTCACCATCCCTGCCAATTAAATCAACCCACTTGTTTTTTGCAAATATTTATATAATATTTTATGGACTTATTTGGTTGGATGTACACTGAAAAGAAAAAATATATGCAAATAGTATTTTTTTTATTAATATAAATAGTAAGTGGCAATTTTGATTGTTACATGTAGCATGACACAAAACACCGTAAAATAATCAGGTTTGTGTTGAACGTGTTTAAACATATCGTGTAGGTCTGTTTAATTAACGTATTGTGTTCGAGCTAACATGTTTAGCCCATTTAATCAAACAAGCCGACCTACTAACTCAATAAACCATCAAGTATCAACCCAATTAACACATTTACAATTTGTCTAGCGCGTGAAGGTTAATCTTAAACTATTAAAGTTAAAGGTTTATATGTTATGTTTTATTTTAATTAACTGAATTTTAGTAGGTTTATGAAAAGTTTTTAGTAATTGTCTTGGAGAGTAAGTTAAGTAGAGCTATAAATAGAAGTATAGATATACATTATTGTTTTTATTGTGCCTCTTCTCCTTGTAAGTTTGTTAAGTTCATTAAGTTCGTTTGATTATATGAAAAGAGTCGCGAGTTGTCACCCCAAATATCTAGTGTTCGTTTGTTTGATCCGCCTTGGCCAACACTGCATGTCATATCGTAAACAGGTTTAGGTAAATTAACTAAATGAGTCTATTCAAATTACGCGTTTTCAAGAGTTTATAGGCTAAGGTTGGTTGTTTTAACACCTATAAAATGAGTCGTGTGTAAATTAGACGATTTTAAGTGTTCATGGGCTAAAGTTGGTTGTTTGACACGAATAAAAATATGAGTTGTGCTCGTGTTTAACAATTTACCAATTGACCCGACACAATTTACACCCTTCAACAAGTTAGATAATCCAACACTGCAAACATATTGAACATGTTGATTATGTAAATCAAGAGACTAAACATAACCGGCCTGTCTATTAAAACACGTTAGATAATCCAACATAAAATCTAGTTATTTTGCTACCGTGTTTGTATTTCGTATCGTGCTAATACTTTGTCATCCTGCTTTCAAGTATGTTGTCAAGAAGTGCAATACATATTAATTGCTAATCTTAAACATAGATTTCTTCGTAGTTAGTATTATCAATTATGATACACCATTATCCAAATTAGGGATTTCAATTGATTATAATAGGACTATTGGTTTTTATTGGTCCCAAGTATTTCATTTTTGCCGGCGCTGGTCCCAACTATCACTTTAACTGTCAACGGTCCCAACTTTCACACATGTGTCTGCCACCAGTCCACGACTAACCGAGTACTAACCCCGTTATGTTTTAGCTGGTGTCCATCCTACGTGTTAAAAAACGTTGACGTGGCTGCCTGCGTGTATATTAATAACAAAAAACCCAATTTATAATAATAATAGAAACCTGCAAAATATGTGTCTCTCTTAAACTCATCTCCGACCTAGCTAGTACCACCACATCGGCCCCAACCACCATTAGCCTCTATCACTACCACCACCACCACCGGCATCCGTCACTACCACCACCGCCAATCAATCAATTAACGATATTGGTAAGAAGAAGGTGTATCGATGGTATGGTGGTAGCTCCGGCGAGTACAAAAGTTAGTCTCCTGAACAACTCACCGTCCCCTAATTAACACACTAGTTAAGCTAAGGTAGGTTACCTGCCTGAACTTCTTCACCGGCGGTGCGTTCACCGAAACCTGAGAGAATTTCCAGTCCACCGGTGGCGGCGGTGGACTCGATATGTGAGGTGGTTGTTGGCCGATCATCGGAATCGATAAGTGGTGGTAGGTGGATTAGGTAGAGAGAGTTTAGAGAGAGAGAGAGAGAGGATAGAGTTTACAACAGTGGTTGGCGGCCAGTGACGATTGGCAGTGGTAGTGTCATCGGCTGATGGTGGTTTGGGGCTTGGTGCAGATGTGTGGTATGAATCTTGAGGAAAGCAAAGTTGAATTATTATTATTATTATTAAATTCACTGATGGTTTTAATTTAAGATTTTTTGTTATTAATATACACGCAGGCAGCCACGTCAACGTTTTTTAACACGTAGGATGGACACGTCAGCTAAAACATAACGGAGTTAGTACTCGGTTAGTCGTGGACTGGTGGCAGACACATGTGTGAAAGTTGGGACCGTTGGCAGTTAAAGTGATAGTTGGGACCAGCGCCGGCAAAAATGAAATACTTGGGACCAATAAAAACCAATAGTCCATTATAATAACACCAAACAAAAACATATTTATTAGTTAACGTTATAATTCTAGCTGTTAAGAGTTTAATCACATTGTTAGTCCTTTTTTAGTTGTTTTTTTAGTTAATTCCATTTATAGACATCTCACGTCTCCCTATCTCTCTCTGGTTCATAGCTGTCGGGATGAAGGTTTCTTGAAATAAATTATTTTTTGAGAAACACAAGACTATTGACTCTACATATACAGGCTATAGCTTTTTGTATTATTTTATATAGTGTTGTTTAATAAATTTAGTAATTAACAATTAAATACCTAAAAGACTTGTTGTTACAAAAAGAAAAATAGCATGTGAATACGTAATAACCAATGCATACTTAATTTCGGTGAAAAGTATAATTGTGAAACCAAATACCCATAATGAAGTAAGTGTTATATGGGTCTTTGTGTTTCATATGGAAATATAAACAAGGGCGTAGCTTTTTGGGGTCAGGGGTGGCCCCGACCCCCTCTGTTTTTTCGCTCGGTAGTGTAAAGTTATCATTTTTCGGTTGAAATTTTGTATACATAGTGTAGATTTACTCGTTTCCGACTGAAATTTTGAGCCCGCCCCCCTTGGTTTTTTGCTCGGTAGTGTAAATTTATCCTTTTTTTCCCAATAATTTTTATACACAGTGTAAATTTATCCTTTTTTTCCCGATAATTTTTATACATAGTGTAAATTCACCTGTTTTTGACCGAAATTTTGAGTCCGACCCCCTCGAGTCTGTGAATTTTTTTTATACATATTGAGTCCGGCCCCCTCAATATGTATGTCCAAGCTTCGCCACTGAATATAAAGTAGTCTTGTAATGGGACTCGTGGTGACTTATATACATTAGGTATTTGTAAAGTACGCAACTCATACAATTTTGATTTAGGTCACATAAAACACATATATACCATAGGTTGCTTAAGGTTTCAAACAAATTCTAAAGTAGTTAACTCATTCCAATTTTATTTAGGTCATATTGCCGTAGAAGGGTGCAATTAATTGTAAAAAACATGGCCTGTCCAATTGTCCGAATTTGCACTTGGTCGCATCACTAACATGTACATGTATCAAAGGGCTTGTAACATATAATGGTATCAAAGTATGTGATACGTGTTTCTCTTGAAAGTGGTTGAGGGTTTAAGTATAATGGTGATTGGTGGACAAGGTGTAGTTCATCTAAAAAGGTCATATATGCATGAGCCGCAAATGAAATTCCTAAGCAAGCAAGTTCAATCCATTTGGACTTTGTTTTCATGAATGCATGATTATGCTATAAGTTGTCAATGTTTGCACCATTGTTTGGAACTAGTCATACAGGTCAATATGTGGGTTTTGTCTTGAGTGTGAGAAAAAAAGGACTAGATCCACTTTAATTGAGTGAATAATAATAAGAATCAAATCTAGAAAAATATTTTTTTTTTGAAATAAAATCTATAATGGGTTAGTAGTCTAGACATGTAAATATGGGGTAGAAACCAATGTACGTAGTGGTGCCACATTATGTTGCTTTTCTAGGAACTCCTGAAAGGACAAAACTATTTGAAACTATTTTAACATGACTACATGAATATGTGTCATCTCAAATTTTAATGAAGCAATCTTATCAAGCTTGCCGGCCTTTGATCCTGCTATCAGGGCATGCCCCCCCCCCCCCCCCCCCCCCCGGAACTCCGGACTAGTTTGATAAATATTATTATTACATTGATCAAACAAGTCAATTCAATTATATTAAAATATCTAACAAAATATACTTAACCATCTTTCATTATTCTATCTACTGGATGAAGCCTCTAATGTCGGTCATTCTTCACGATGTTACCCTTGTATTCTATGTCGCACTTTCTCATATCTCCTAGTTTTTAAATTTGTGTTTTTGTTATTCCAACTATGGACGAGGCAATACCATTTGATCAAGCATGATCATCCAATATATTCAACAATCAACATACGTAGTATGTTGTAGCACTTGTAAATTAAATTTGAACAATTTGAAGATGCAATATATTTATTGTAGAAATTAGAAAATATAATTGCTTGTTCACTTTTAGCAAATGAAAACTCGATTGCGATTAATGTGTAATTGTTTGTGTTTGATAGAATATTAAAAACTCTTGAATTATTAAATGCATCCATAATTTTAACTTGAATTTAATTTTGAGGAGGTGGCTGGGAAACGTGGCCACAATTAAGACCAATCTTGTACGGTATAATGTACGCCCATTATAAACGTACAGCTACTACAAAGATAATACATAAATACAATAACATTAAAATCAATAAAAGCTGCATGGACATCGCATGGCATGAGAGAATGGGATCTAGATAACTTTTTTATTAAATAATTATAGCTATATCTTTTTAATATATTTCATTTAATTAGTTTACAATAATATAATTATAGTGGTGTTTAATTGCTTATTAAAACTGATTATGCTTTTTTAATTAAGAAGAGACAGATAAATTAATCTATGTGTTTACGCGATGGAGAGAAATAATGATTGAATAGGCTTTTTTATGTTTTATAACTTTGTCTATTTGATTTGATGGTAGGGTAAAGTTAAAATACAAATGGGGAGACAAAAATAATAAATGTGAGAAGAATTTGTGATCACACAAAAAACCTCTTAAAAATAAATTCAAAAAAAGTAATAAAAAATTCATAACTCAAAATATAAATAAAAAACGAAAAAAAATAAAAAACTAAAATATTTCCGACATCATTCATATACAAAAAAAATGACGAAAAAACACAATGTCGAGATCAAAGACACAATGACGAAATGAACAAAAGACACAATTATAACTAAAAAAAGACACAATAGATCGCAAAATATAACACAACGCTGAACCAAATATAGCACAATGTTGAGTAATATAACACAATATCAAGAAAAAAAAATACACAATCAATGACGAAAATAAACACAAAACACAATGATAAACAAAAAGACACAATGACTTTTTTCACTTACCATTGTGTTTTTTTTGTTTTTTTATGAGAGCGAGAAAGACGGTGGAAACATTTTATGTGTTTTTACTTTTTTCGTTTTTTTATTAAATTTTGAGTTATGATATTTTTGTTTTCTTGAGGGTTTTTTTATGTGGCTACAAATTCTTCTCATCATTCTTATTTTTATTTTCATTTATAGAATAACTTGACCCTTAAATTATATATTTAACTTAATATATAAATAAGTAGATCATATAAGTATCTTGTTTCATTGGAAAGGCCTATGATATTCATACATGACATTAAGTCATTAACCAAACTTGTGGGTTTGAATTTAGTATAAACATGCCCGTGTCAATTTCATGTCAAGCCTTAGAAAATGTTAATATAAATTAGGGATGAGCTTGGGACAGTACCTGTATTCGTACCCGAACCTGTACTTGATTGTACTTGTACCAAAAATCAATAAAAACACATACCTATACTTGTACCAAAATTTTCGGTATGGTACGGGTATTTCGTTACAATACCCGTTTTTGTACCACTTTCCTTTTTTATTTCCAAATCTTCGACGATCTTGAAACCGACACCGGTATGAGTAACAAACAACCTGAATTAATCCCAGTATCGGTACTTGCACAGGTACGTGACGAGTAACAAACTGGCCATCGATTTAATGATAAGATAGTAATGAAGAACCCTAATTCGGTCGCCGAGTTTAAGTGATTTGTTTGTTGGTTCGAGTCTTGGATGTTATATTATTTAATTTTGAAGAAACGTTTGGTACTTGTTCAATAATAACATAGTTGGAGAATTTATTTTATATATTAAATATGAAGAATCCCATTAAACCCTATATATTCCAAACAGGTACAAAATACCAAATGTACCACTTTGTACCCGTACATGTATCCGATTATACATGTACCAAAATTCAAAAAAATGACTACCCGTACCGTATAGGTTAAATTGGTACGAGTATAAGTACGTGCACGGGTACGGTACATGTACAAGTACGGGTATTTGGGACAAAATGTCAATCCCTAATATAAACTACGCAAGCAATTCACGTATAAGTCATTTTTTAAATCTTTTTAAGAGTTATTTATACGTTAAACTTTAAATAGTTAAATATTTTATGTTAAAACATAAAGTAGTTAGGTATTCTATGTCAAAACTTAAAGTTAAAAAGAAGTGAAAGTTAACACATGTAGTTTAAGAGCAAATGTTTATTGTATATTTGTATATTCGTGTTTAATGGTTGTGTTTTTGTGTAACACGCCGGAGAAATTACACATATTTTGTGTTATGTTATGTTCGGTGTCCACAAGAGGGATGCTACGGCATAAGAAGTGACATGCCTAAAACATTATCAACGTGTTTTGACATATTGGTTGTGTATTAGAAGCGAAATCCACTACTGAAGCAATCCATGATTAGTAACCTCCTATAAAGTTTTCATCTGAAAAGGCAAAAGTTAATCATGTGCAACTAAACAATATTGGCTGTTAGAAAGCTCTAATGTTACACTATGTCAACCCGCAAATATATATATCGCGTTCCAACTTGGATTTGACCAGTCAACCCAAAAATACAACCTGCTTAACACTTTAAATAAAGTCCTTGAAAGTTAAAACCGTTCATTTGTTGTATTCAAACATAATAAACAAATATAATATAGTTATAATAATCAAACCTAAACGGCCTACGTATGTCATATATCATGTGTATTTGAAGAGGTAGGTCCCAGCAGAGCCCAGTTGGACCCGCAAGACTCACCTTAAACAGGGACGTTTGCGCAACGACCAATTGCTTCCGCAGGACCCACCATGCTCAGAGAAGACCTTACGCGCAGTACGCCAGCTGTACCCGCAGGGAAAGCCTCCCAATGGTGAAGTACCCCGCTTGTTCCCGCAGTTGCGGATACAAGCCATCAGGGAAGGCTACCCGCACTGATAGCAAGGCTACACGCACAAGGCACTAACTCTTCCTACTTCAGTAGTCACCTGAAGGAATGAGCAAGGCGGGAATACTCCCGCCCAAATGAGCCAGTCCGTATGCTTCTGGAAGATCTTTTGTACAATACCTACCAAGGTATGGGTAAAACAGACGATCTGACCAGAGCAGCCCATGAACCAATCACAGGGTGACAGCTCACCGACAACAGTACGAGGAGGAGCACCCTCTAGTACTGTTTTGTCACTATTAGCCGTTGCCTACTCACCAACCCTTACTATGGGACGTGCGCAGCCTACAGTTGGTGGAACAGTGCATAGCCGGCAGTAAAGGAACAGTATACAGCCGACCTTGTCACTGTCGGCCGCAGCCTATCCACCAACCAGCATGGCTTGTGCGTAGCCCACTGTTGGTAGAACAGGAATACTATTCAGCCGGCTGTACCTTCTAGGAAACCTACCTTCGGCTATAAATACTCCAACACCTTGGAATGGTAAGGACATCATCTGATATCTCATTATCTTATCTTCTCTAGCAATCTCTTAATATACACTTATATTCAGAGCAATCTAGTCTGATTCTCACGCCGGAGGGTGGTCACAAGGAGGAACCACCCCTTCTCAGTGACGAGCTAACGGTGTCTGTTTTGCAGGTCACCTGAAGAACAACTTTCTTTGCTGGACCTCATCCTCGTGGGAAACATTACTTAACCCCCAGATTATCCGTAATCTACCCGGGGTCACTTAGTGTTTCTTCATTGGCGCCATCCGTGCATAAAAGCTAGAACTAATTCTTAGTTTTTTTTCAAAATTTCTGAAGAAATGGTTAACGTTACTCCGGTCCCAAGGCCAGTAAGCGACCAAGAAACCCCGGTAACCACAACCCCAGCAACTGGGGGGAACACCGGCGGTTATACAAATTTTACGAACACTACCCCGGTTACCCAAGCCGGGACAAGTGCAGTAAACAATATTTCACTGGGGTTCACTGATGCCCAGTTGGAGAAGCGGACGAGGGTCCCTCGCCAAACACTCGATCAAGTTAAGGCGTGGGCCGAAGCACGTCAGAAAGAGTTCCAAGCTGAGTTGGATGAACGCTTGCGTTCACTTCAACAGGCTGACGAATTCGGCAGTACTCGCCAACATCTCAACATGAACAGTGAGTGTGAGTACTCGGACGATGAGCGGGAAGAATCCGATACCGACGCAAACCCTCGCCATAAGGCAAAAGGGAAGAGTAAGGAAGCGGACTTCCAACCGACAAGGAATTTTGGAGAAACCTTTAAACCAACGAACGCGGGGAGAAACCCACGTGACTTCTCCAAAACATATAGACCAACTGCTGCAAATACAGAAAAGTCCAAGTTTGCAAGGGACATTGCGGAAGCAATCGCCCCGAGAAGTGCCAAACAAATGTCCAGCATAGGCACTTACGATGGTCTATCCGACCCAGACGACCACTTGAACAGATTCATTGCGGGGGGAACCGTCAGTAACTGGACGGAACCCACGTGGTGTTATATGTTCCAGATGACTCTGGTTGGAGCGGCCAGGGCATGGTTCGATCGTTTACCGGTCCACCACATCTATGATTGGGCGGACTTTCAGAACAAGTTCAGCCAACACTTCAGCCAACAGAGGAAATATACTGAAGAACAGTGGACGATCCTCAACTGCGTTAGAGAGGAGGATGAATCTTTACTAGACTTCATCACTCGCTTCAACTCCAAAAAGCTGAGTCTGGGCAACATAAGTGAAAATCTTGTTCGCGCCGCTTTCATCCAGGGCGCCGAATACCCAGAGCTTATCCGCACATTGACTGGTAAGGACGGCATGCCGTCCACATGGGACGCCATCATGACGGCGGCCAAGCGCTTTGCCGAGACGGAGAAGCAACTGGGGAGGGATCTTCCCCAGAGTACACACCTCTACACGCAAAGGACTAGAGAAAACAATGTTCGGATCGCCCGGCAGAACAAAAAGAGGAAGCTAGGTATTTGGCAGTCAAGGGTAAACTTTGACACCTCATCCAGCTCTCGCCCTCTTGTTGGCGGAAGGGATAACACACACCCTTCATGCCGAAAACACCGGTGGACGCCACTCACCAAAAGCGTCACGGAGATATTTTCCACCGAAAAACTACCATGGCCAAAAGCTCCAATGATCCGGCAGCGACCTAATGCGGATCAAGGAAAATCCTGTGACTTCCACGGGACAAAAGGTCATAGTACGGAGGAGTGTAAATCCTTGAAGGATATTGTTGAAACATTCGTCAAGGATGGAAGACTTGCACACCTTGTGGCATCAATCAAGAAGGGAGGAAGGAATGATAACCGGTACAGGGGCAACGGACGAAAGCCCGTTGACATCAGCATCAACATGGTTCATGGCAACATCAGAGGAAGAAAAAGGCGAGTGACAGAACCATGCGCGTGGAAGGAAGCTGAGGTGCGCTTCCCGCGTGTGCCAGGAGGACCCAGCAAAGAAGGCCCTATTGTCATCAAAAGCCAGCTGGGGCACTACATCACTTCTCGCACTCTTGCTGATAACGGCGCCTCGTCAACGGTGATGTACAGGCAGTTCTTCGACAAGCTAGATGACGAAGACAAGGAACACCTGGAAACGATCTACGCCTCGATGGAAGGGTTCGACGGCAGCACCAACACCCCCCTGGGTATCCTATCTTTCCCCGTCACTCTTACGGACGGGAATCACTCACGCACTGAGGACGTGGATTTTGTCGTGATGAGGAAGCCACACCACACATACGACATTCTCTTCGGAAGAGACGGGATGGCAAGATTCAACGCCGTGGTATCTTCAGTCCACGGCATGATGGGATGGCCAACAGCTGAGGGTGTAGCGATGATCACCGGCATTCCCCAGGTATGCATCGCATCTGTCTCATCTAAACCCAAACCAAAGATGGCTAAACCAACCATCACCGAACCGGAAAGATGGGCCTTCAACGGCAAATACCCTGACCAGGCCGTTACCATTGGCCCAACAGTTATTGATCCCACACGCACCTTACTCAAACGCTTACTACAGAAAAACGCTGACATCTTCGCGTGGACACCAGCTGACATGACTGGTGTACCCCGAAGTAAGGCAGAGCATAAGCTCAAGTGCGATCCGGCTGTTACGCCAGTCGTACAAAAGCGCAGAGTAATGGGGCCAGAACAAACAAACGCGTGTAGAACCCAAGTCAAGCAACTCCTTGACGCAGGCATCGTACGCGTTAGCAGATATCAAACATGGGTTGCAAATCCCGTTATGGTACCGAAGAATAACAAACAATGGCGCATGTGCATAGATTTCAAGGACTTAAACAAAGCATGCCCCAAAGATTGTTATCCGTTACCCGAAATTGATCTTAAGGTGGATTCGTTAGCACCGTTCCGCCTTAAATGCTTCCTGGATGCGTATAAGGGATACCATCAAATCCACATGGCCGTTGGTGATCAGGACAAAACCGCTTTTCGGACGCCCGATGGTACATTTTGTTATCAAATGATGCCATTTGGACTTAAGAATGCCGGGTCCACATACCAACGCCTGATGGACAACCAGTTTCATGCCCAAATTGGGAGGAACTTGGAAGTCTACATGGATGACTTGGTCATCAAAAGCCCTGACGCAGAAGCGATGTTGAAAGACATCGAAGAAACTTTCAACACGCTCAGGAAGATAAACATGAAGCTCAACCCGAGCAAGTGTGCCTTTGGAATGGAAGAAGGGAAGTTCATGGGGGTCATCGTCACTAAAGATGGCTTCAGAGCGAACCCTGAAAAGGTCGAAGCCATTATCAAAATGGAATCACCTACTACCATCAAACAGGCTCAGACACTGAATGGACGACTAGTCGCACTTAATCGCTTTTTGGCAAATCACGCGGATAAGTCGTTTCCTTTCGTGTCAACGTTGAGAAACTGTTTAAAGAAAACGCACTTCCGCTGGACACCAGAAGCGGAAGCAGCTTTTCAGGAGATTCGGTCACGCTTGATCGAACTCCCAACGCTCACGGCACCAGAAGCGGGGGAGGGGTTAATCCTATACCTTTCCGCAACAGATAGAGCAACCGGGGCGGTCCTGCTAGTTGAACGGAAAGGCACCCAGATGCCAATCTATTATGTCAGCCGTATCCTAACAGACGTAGAAACCCGGTACTCTACCCTCGAAAAATTAGTCTTAGCACTTATACACGCTTCACGCAGGTTAAGACGATATTTCCAGGGTCACCCAATCACCATTCTCTCCAACTTCAAACTTGCAAACGTTCTACGCAAACCCGAGTTATCGGGACGCCTAGCCAAATGGGCAATTGAGTTGGGGGAATACGCGATAAAGTATAGCCAAGACCAGCCATAAAAGGCCAGGTTTTGGCCGACTTTATTGCGGAAGTGCCTGCATCGCGGGAAAAAGAGTGCCAGGAAGAGGCTCAACCCTCTCCAGCACAGGACATCAATGATGTCTGGCGACTCTACACTGATGGAGCAGCCAGTAACGAGGGTTCAGGCGCAGGGCTGAAACTAACCAACCCAGCTGGCCAAGAATACACTTACGCTATTCGACTGGATTTTCCAAGTACGAATAACGAAGCCGAGTATGAAGCATTCTTGGCCGGGCTGAGAATTGCGCGCAGGATGGGAGTGAAACACTTGGAAGCCCACGTGGATTCCTTGTTAGTAGCCAATCAAATCAACGGGACGTACACGGCCGTGAACGACACAATGGCCCTGTACCTCGCACAAGCAAAAACCCTTATGCGCGATTTTAACGATTGCAAAGTCATACACGTCAAGCGTAGTGAAAACAAATCTGCGGATGCGTTAAGCAAGCTTGCATCATTAGCCTTCACCCACTTGGGAAAGGACATCCGCATTGAACTCCTCGAGGCACCTTCGGTCCCGTACAAGGAAATTTGTGTCATCCAAACCGGCACAGAAACGTGGATGACACCAATAATAAAATACCTTGCGGCAGGTACACTACCAGGGTCAAAAACACAGGCAAGAAAACTACGCTGTAAAGCACTGAATTATCAACTCATCGATGACATCCTTTACAGACCTAACTTTCTTGGCCCACTCTTAAGATGCGTGGACAACCAAGATGCTGACTACCTCCTAAGAGAAGTACACGAAGGCATCTGTGGAGTACACGCAGGTCCACGCGCTGTTGTAGCTAAGCTAAATAACGCGGGATACTTTTGGCCGGGGATGCATACGGATGCGCTGGAATACATCAGAAAATGCAGGTCTTGTCAGCTCTACGCACCCAACACGCACCGCCATAAGAATGAACTTGTTCCAGTCACCTCTTCATGGCCATTTCAGAAGTGGGCCATCGATGTGACAGGCCCATTTCCTACAGCATCAGGAAATGTTCAGTTCCTAGTGGTAGCCATCGACTACTTCACCAAGTGGATAGAAGCAAAACCCTTAGCCCAAACAACCGCGAAACATATTAAAAAATTTATTTGGGAATTTATTATTTGTCGTTTTGGACTTCCACAGAATTTGGTGAGCAATAACGGCACCAACTTTGCTGACAAGAAGCTACAAAAGTGGCTGGAAGAACTTCAAATCACCCACACTTTTACCTCGGTGGCGCACCCGCAGGGTAATGGTGAGGTAGAAAGAGCAAATAAGAGCATCGTCGAAGGCATAGAGAAAAGACTCTTGGAACACAGATCCGGCTGGGTGGACGAGCTTCCGCACGTCCTTTGGGCAAACAGAACGCTGAAAAAGGCCAGTACGGGAGAAACCCCGTTCAGTCTCACTTATGGCACTGAAGCCATGGTCCCGGTCGAAATTGGTTTACCCTCACCAAGGGTCTTGATTCAGCTAGAAGACAACGATGCGGAAAAAACGGTTAGACCTTATGCTAACCGAGGAACGCAGAGACTTAGCCGCAGTGCGTGAAGAGAACTACAAGCGACAAATGCAAAAGTACTACAACACGCGGGTAAAACTCTGCAACTTCAACGTAGGAGACTACATACTGCGTAACAACGAGGCTTCGAACCAACAACGCCCAGGAAAACTGGCCCCGGTCTGGGAAGGGCCATACATTATCAAAGAAGTTCTGGGAAAGGGCGCGTACCGGCTCGAAAGGCTCGATGGCACTCCCATCTCAAGAACATGGAATGGAGCTCAATTACGCAAATGTTATATGTAGATCAATTCCAAACTTGTAAAGAAAAGGCCTAGAGCCACTTCTAATGGAAATGATTCTCCTTTCACAATGTGTTGATAGCCTTACCTTTATACTTATGAACTTCCCACACTGATGTGCCGGTATTCACCGCATAAATATGGGAAGAAGTAAGTCGTTACGTGTGGAAGGCGGCAAAACCCGCATAAACACAAAACGGTAAAAATTTCAAAAGGAAAACCTACACGCAGGTCAGATGTAGGCAAAGTTTAGCCATCCTAAGTGCAAGTGACGGTCTTACCCGCACAATCACGAACAAGGAGGCAAAACTTAAACCTATTATCTACCACGTTCAAAGGTTAACTTATTCTAAACACTTAGAAAATTTCAAAGGAAAAAGATGAGGAAAACTTCCACGCAGGTCAGATATAAGTAAAGTTAAGCCATCCTACTAAGTGTAAGTGACGGTCTTACCCGCACAATCATGAAAGAGGAAGCGAAACAAACTTATAATTTGCCATGTTAAAAAGTTAACTTATCTAAGTACTAAAGAAATTGCTAAGTTAAATCAAAACATGCGTAAAATAAACAAGGCAAGGAATTAACACAATCTTTATTCCATCAAAATTCAAATATTACAAAGATTGCTGGGTGCATACCCTCATAAAAAAAAGCTATACAAAAACAAAAATCTACGCTAATTGTGGAAAGGGATCTTCAGGATCAAGCTTCAGGACCACTTCCACTTGGACCCGCTCCATCAGTAGAGCGTGGTGGTTCAAGGAAAGCTTTAAGGATAGCTAGCCCATCATCAGCAGCAGCGACTTCGTTCACCTTCTCCACCACCGGATGCGGGAAGGCGGCATACTGGCTCACTGCTTGGTCATAAACAGCTTCAGTATCCACATCATACAAAGGGAAGTTGGAAGGCGGGATGCCTTTCTCAACGAACCCTAGACCAAGCAGGAAGCCGGCCTTTTCCCCATCCTCATGAGAAGCGTTGAGGGCTGCGCTCATAGCATCGTCATAAGACGTCTCTGTGAAGACCCGATGCACAACCTACAAAAAAGAAAAAATACAAGTATCAAAACCTTTTCTATTTAAAAGAAAAGCGTAAAGACATTATAAAGTTAAGCTTACCTGAGACAACGCTTCTCGAAGAAGCCATTCCTTGGTAACCAGAGCTTCCTGGAGGGCAGCTTGAGCTTGGGTACGGGCGCGTTCGGCTTCATTTTTGTTGAGGTTGGCAAGCAACACTTCTTTAGCCGCAGCCTCTTCAACGCCCTTTAGCTTCCGCTCAGTCTGGTCAAGCACCCCCCTCTGGTCCAGGATCTCTTGAAGCTTCTTCGCGTCTTCCATCGCCAAGGCATCATGAGCCTGTTGGAGCGCCTCTAGTTTAGCTTTAAGTTCCTCATTCTCGAGGCGTAGAGGCTCAGCAACAGCTTCAGCCTTGGTGGCCCTTTCAGTTGCGTTCCGAGCAGTTTCCTTAGCCAGCCGAAGCTGTTCGTTAACAGCTTGGGCAGCCTTGGAACGGGCCTCGAGACGGGCATGAACTTCAATTTCAAGGGCCTTGAACGCCTTCTCCTTCTCCGCAGCAGCCGCGGAGAGCCTCATATTCTCCTCCCGGACAGCCCGCGCCTGAGCTGCTTCTTGGATGCGAGCTGCTTTTAACTTGTCGTTTTCACGACAAAG
The DNA here is from genome assembly GCF_021521415.1 of Bidens hawaiensis. Lineage (NCBI taxonomy): Eukaryota > Viridiplantae > Streptophyta > Magnoliopsida > Asterales > Asteraceae > Bidens > Bidens hawaiensis. The sequence continues at coordinate 1,239,491 of NW_027491042.1, forward strand.
CAGCTCGACGCGCGGCTGCATCCGGGCCAGGAGAACCCGAAGCTCATTGGTTAGCCTACCCTCCTGGTAGCTAGCCATGGCTTCCCCCAACGCACCACTGGGAGCTGCGTGACGAGCCCACTCCACGCACTCCACAGGTGTGCGAAGGGTTGTTCCTCGGCGGATGTTCCATCGTGGAACATACACTTCATTGGAATCCGACACTGCAAAACAACAAAAGGCAGTTAGGAAAAAATGATAAAAAAAAGGCCAAAAGAACCCTACGCACCTGTAGGGTCAACAACAGGCCGATAACCGCCAAACCCATCACCTGAACCCAAGGGAAATCCGTCCAAGAGATCAGGTAGATGGGAAGGAGGCAGAGGTTGGCGAGAAGCCCCATGCATACCTGAAGGATCGGCCGTCGTTGCCGATGACGGAGGAGGCATGGTGAAGGCCGCCGCAGTAGTAGAAACCAACGGAGGTGAACTCACTGTAGGTGAACTCACAACCGTGGTCGCCGCTGCGGAGTCCGCAGAAAAAGTAACCGCCGGCTCAGTGAAAGATGCGGTAAATATGGCACTGACAGCCGGCGGTGATGTCATCACAGCTGGAACAGTTGGCTCAACGGAGTGAGCAACTGAACCAGCGGAAGCAGGCGCAGGCGCAGCCGCCTGGGTCGTCGCCTCAGGTAGGCTGACCAAGCCTACCGTCATGGGTCCGGAGGTACTCCTCCCCGCTTCACCCCGGAATGCGGTAGCATCCACGCCTGCACAAAGAAGATAAGTATTGATGGAATGCTATGAAGTTAAAAATAAAGTTTGTACTTACGGGTTTTCTTGAGCCTGAAAGTGCGGACAGGCGGGGATGAACCCGATGGAGCCGGCCTCTTCACGCCGCTCACCGTTGTCTTCCTGGGCTCTCCGGAGGTGACAGTCGTCACAGCCTCCGGAGCAGTGGTCTTATCACCACCGGGGTTCCCCGCCACCTCCTCGCTCTCGGTCTCTGAATCAGACCGAGGCACCGGATCGGCAATGGAGGCCACCTTCGCCTTCCCTTTCCCGCCAGCAGCCTTCTTCTTCCGCACCAACGAAGGACCATCTGCGGATTCCTCATCAGAACACAGGATTAGAGGAATTCCAGCAGAGGTTTCAACATTGAGGGGTCGAGGGTTGAATAACGCCTTACCTGGCCGCCTGGCGCTCAGGATCTCGTGGCCTGGCGGGTAGACCTCCACGAACCGATCCGCCGTCTGTGCAAGGATGGGCAACTCGTTCTCATCTAGAGCACGAGTACCCATCCGAGCGGGACTATCAGCTTCCCGCGGATACAGGAGCGACTGCAAGTCGTTCCCCTATGAAATAAAAGACAACAGTTAGAAGACAAACATATATAAACAAAGAAGACAGAGCATACCGTAAGGGACAGAGTTCAAACCGTATTCAAGGACGATCGGGATCTTTTGCGCCTCCGCATCCTTCCACACCCGGCTCATCCCGAGCATCACCATCCCGGACTCCGCAAAGCGGTAAACCGGAGATTGGACTCGGGATATCTTTGAAAACCATTCCGCCTCCTGGTAGTTGGAGGCGTGAAGGCTGGGGAGTGCTTGCCCATTCTTGAACTTCATGGCAAGGGGGATGGCGCGAGCGGAGATAAAAAAGAACTCCCGCTTCCATGAACGAAGACTGCGCTCGGTTGCGCAAATCTTCAAACCCTTGATCCGGGTTATCAGAGTATACCACCCCTGGATGCACCTCCAAGAGTAGAAGGTCATCAGGCGGTCGACGAAGGGCTCAATGCCCAGAATCCGGCACACCCACTCGAAGTGGCGAATCTTCGCGATCGCCATCGGGTGCACCTCGGTCAGGTGTACACCATGCCTCTCTAGGACACGGTACACAAACTTTGTCAACGGGAACCTAAGATTCCCATAGACAAAGAATGCAGCATATACCCCGATCTTGCCTCTGGGGGCATCATACACCGTCTGATGAGGTTCAGGAAACTCAGGCTCGAGAGACTCGAGCATGAACTTCCTGACGATGTACTGATATAGATCGACAGGCAGAGCACACTGGCACTCGCCAGCAGTACTCTTGTCATCGGCGTACACCCCAGCCTCCTGGGCTGTAGCCTCAAGATCGTGAGAAGACATCTTGCAGGTATGAAAAAGAGAACGATTTCAAGATAATGCTCGACTGAAAAGGTGAGTATTCGCCGGAAATCGTTTTGAAGATGAAGAGAAAAGTGAAAGTGTGGATTACAAAGGACCCTCTCCCCCTTTATATACTAATCGCAATTAATGCGATGAATTTAATGCGGAAGAGAGAGAAATCACAGGTGCAATGAAACTATGACACGTGGCAAAAAGCAAGCTGGCAACAGCTGTTGAAAGGACGCGTGCCAGTAATTTCGCGGCCACGCGCCCGAAAATTCGCGCCCACGCGCCTGAAAAAGCGCCTGGAATGACCATATACTGTCACGTCGTCATAACTTCCTACACGTCCTGACACTGTCAGAAGAAACCGTCGGACGACGTTTCAATAGTTTGGACTGTTCTTATCCTTTCACCAACTCTTCGAATTTCAAAATTTCAAAAAGATTCAAAAGCGGGAAAATACCCCTTACCTTGGCAACCAAGTAACTATAAGACAGGTGCGAGTAAAGTGTTAAGGCAAAACCCTTCACATACTTAGCACCCGCAGGAAATTGACGCCAGGAATACCTTGGAAGTAAAGTAACCGTAAGACGAGTGCGGGTACAGTGTCAAGGCAAAACCCTTCACATACTTAGCACTCCGCAGGGAATTCAAACCAAGAAGGATCTTCTGGGCCATGCTTGCGGAAACGGGAATAACATCCCCGCATGGCGGGAACGTCGAGAACTATATTGTTTGAAACTCCAAGATGGAATTGGTGGTTTTAACATAATTGATCACTATGTTGAAAACAACCAAAACCCCATGGAGAATCCACACAAGTAGGACTCAACGCTCCTGACTTGCGAGGAGGTTACAGACCTACGCGCTTCATACCCAAAGATCAAGCAGAAAAGTCGGGAATTTCTGCGTGACATTAGGAAAACCGCGGGAAGAATCCCCACGGAAAACCTTAAAACTAAAAACCCTTTTCAAAACCCCTTGCTAGTCCAAAAGTTCACCTCACTTATTAATAATTCATGAGAAGAACATTGGACTGGGGGACTTGAAGAGGTAGGTCCCAGCACAGCCCAGTTGGACCCGCAAGACTCACCTTGAACAGGGACGTCTGCGCAACGACCAACTGCTTCCGCAGGACCCACCATACTCAGAGAAGACCTTACGCGCAGTACGCCAGCTGTACCCGCAGGGAAAGCCTCCCAATGGTGAAGTACCCCGCTTGTTCCCGCAGTTGCGGATACAAGCCATCAGGGAAGGCTACCCACACTGATAGCAAGGCTACACGCACAAGGCACTAACTCTTCCTACTTCAGTAGTCACCTGAAGGAATGAGCAAGGCGGGAATACTCCCGCCCAAATGAGCCAGTCCGTATGCTTCTGGAAGATCTTTTGTACTATACCTACCAAGGTATGGGTAAAACAGGCTCCTTACAAGGAAGCCTGCATGAAGACCAGCTGTTCCTGCGATACGCGAGGCGAACTGTTCCCGCGGCGCGCAAAGGATTGTAGTTCTTCCCGCGGCGCGCTAAGGATTGTAGTTCTTCCGGCGGCGCGCTAAGGATTGTAGTTCTTCCCGCGGCGCGCTAAGGATTTTAGTTCTTCCCGCGGCGCGCTAAGGATTGTTCTGTCTGCCTTCGCCCTCGCGCACTCTAGCCTTCTCGCGCTAGACACTTAAGTCTTTTCTCCAGTTTTTGCCAGCCTGTATTCTTTTGAAATATCTTATCTTCTGTGCTATACCTGCCAAGGTATGGACACAGTATGCCAGATCTGACATCTGTCCGAAAAGTCACTTTCGGCGCAGCTTGCTTACCAACCCTCTTGGTTGTCAGAAAAAGTAACTGGCATAATCTTTTAAAATCTTCTTTTCCATGTCTTGTACAGTACTTTGACTGACCCCTCCCATGCAATGAACAGTAACCTGTCAGCCTTCCCCATCCCCTGCAGCTGCCACCATATCTCTTGCTTTTGATATCTTTTGCTTTGATTTGATAAGATCTTTTTCCCCAATTCAAGGGATGTGTTCCCTTGGGTTTTCCTATAAATAAAACTAATTGCTTGGATAATTAAACACTTCACTCAAACACTTAAACACTCCCCAAAATCACTCCCTTACTCTCAGCCGAAGATCCTCAGCGACGCCTCCAACTCCCCTCTTTGCAATCCGTCTTCTCTTCTTTTCTGCCCAGAAATCTCGGTAAATAAATAATATATAATTTTTTTTTAAATAATTTGTTTAAGCGACTTACATATATTCAAGACATAAAAACCAATCGTTAAACCAATAACCTTTTATTTATATGTTAACTTTCGCTTGTTTAAAAGTTGGTTCTTGCATTATCTTTCAACGCACCTTTTACAAGTGAGTAATCTCGTACCTAATCCCCTTTTATTTTTAACGTTTTGGGATGTTCATGTGTTCGTACAACTTGAGTCTTAAACTTGTTTATGAAATTATGAGCGCAAAACCCATGTGTTATGGACGTTTACTAGTGTTGTATATTTGTATGTGTTGATCATTAACCGCTTTGATCGGCCTATTCCGAAGTTTTCATGGATCCATTAGATAAACACGGGAGACCTATCGTTACGATTTTTCTTGGTTTCTTTGCACATACACGAATGATTATTTGTTTTTGCTCGATTTGGAGCACGCTATGAACTATGAGCTATGATCTATTTAGGCTTGATCACAATCTGTTTACACACTATGTTGAACACCAGTTATACACATGTTGCGCGCAGTGCTTTGTTATTATCTATTTATATCTATTAAACTTGATTTCTCACCGACACGCAAATGTTGACGTTTTATTTTAACACATGTTCAGGTTTGCTGTAGCTGCTTTTGGAAACTCGAGGACACGTAGGATGTTTTCTTTTGCTTTGGACCTAGTTTAAAATATAACAAGACAAATTTATGTATTTGAATATTATGAGTTATGATATGTGATTTATGTTACTTTATGGTGTGTTATGCGCATGCGCAATGAAATGTATTTATTAAATATTGACACCCAAATAGTGTCGCGAGTAATGAAACAATTCGTAGCGCCCCGATGTATAATCCGCCATCGGTCGGGGTGTTACAGATTTGTATCAGAGCTCCGTGACTTTAGGATTAGGTGGTTAGACGTAACGACCTAGAATACCTAAGAGTCCCTTCTCGCGCATGAGAAAAATCTCATGATTGCGCGCTAATTGTTAATTACTCGATATTTATAAAATATGCTTGCGCATACGCAGCACATGATTTCATGTTTTATCCGCGATCTTTCGATTTTTATTGTTAAATTTCAATTCGTTTCTTTACTTACATATTCGTTTGTTGTTGGGACTTAACATTGAAAATCCGAAAAGCCATGGTGATACATGAATAGTTGATTTTCAATCCCCATTAACTTTATGTTCTAAAATTGAAGATTTGAAAAGTCATGGTGATACATGAATTGTCAACCTCCAATACTCATTTACTCGTATATTTTAAATTGAAGATTTGAAAAGTCATGGTGATGCATGAATTGTCGATTTTCAATTCGAATTCATTATCTGTATTAAGTTTGCATTTAAATTCATATTTTACTTCAAAATTTGATAGCATTTAACTCCGCGAAACAAGCTTTACAATGATATACTTTGCGCTAAAACGATTTCCCATACCAAGATATTAACAAAAACTAAAACTTTTATAGAATGCCTCCGCTATCAGCTCGCCGTCATCAGAGGAGAGAAGCCTCACGCAGACGTATGCAGCGTCGTTCCCAGGAAATGGCCGCCGCAATAGCCCAAGCCTTAAATCAAAATAATACCAACCCCTCCGGATACAATATTAAGTCCTTTAATGCGGGTAACCCTCCGAAATTCGCAGGGCTCGAAGGAGCCACCGTAATGCTCCAATGGCTCGAGAAAATTGAGAACACCTTCCTCCATACCCATTGCCCTCCAGACCGACGAACCTTATACGCCTCAAGTGTCCTGGAATCAAGGGCGCTTACATGGTGGAACAGAGTAGCTCACGCGCGTGGCGCAGAGGCTGCTTCTAGCATGCTCTGGGAGGAATTCAAGGATCTTTTGACTCGAGAATTCTGCCCTCCCAACGAAGTAAAGCGCCTTGAGGAGGAATTTTGGAACTTGAAACAGTACAGTGGCGAAGCGCGCGAGTACGCTACGCGCTTTCACGAACTAAGTTTGCTTGTCCCGCACCTAGTTACCCCTTCCCGCCGCGCCATCGAAAAGTTTCTTGGGGGTCTTCCCATGGAAATTCAAGATTCTGTATGGGCCAGGAACCCAGTAACCCTCTCTGACACCATCGAGTTGGCCGCTGTGCTCAGCGATAACCATGTCAGGGCAGGAACCCTGTTCCTGCGGGGAGCCGAGAAGACCAAACTCACCAAGACTGTCCCAGAACCAACAGAAACCAAGCCAGAACCCTCAAACCGTAACAACCTCAAACGTAGGCACAAACCCAATCATCAAGCCTACGCGCTTACCAACCCGCTCATTGTCCAGCAACCCGCCTACCAACCTCCAGTACACGCTCCTAACCCACTGTCAACCTACCCAACACCCCCTGTAGTCCATAACTATGCCTTAACCAATTCCGCGCTCCCTGCCCCGTCAACTAAGAAACCTTACACAGGAAACCAACCCTTTTGCCCAACCTGTAAACTTCATCACCCAACTCAAGCCCCGTGTCGACAATGCAACCGATGTGGCCGTATTGGTCACACTGCTGAGTACTGTAGAGTCCTTCCCGCCAACCCAATCGCGCAAACACCCCCAACCTACCCGCAAAACCCACAATCAACATACCATAATCCACGACCCAGGTCGTGCTATAACTGCGGTGACCCCAGTCATTTCCGGAACGCGTGCCCGAGACTGCAAGTACAAATTACGCAAGCTAATCCGGTTAACCAAATTTCAAACCAAGTGGCGCGCGGACGAGCTTTTAATATAACCGCGCACCAAGCGCAAGCGAATAATGACGTGGTTAATGGTACATTTTTACTTAACGGACAATATGCATCTATACTTTTTGATACTGGCGCCGATAGGAGTTTTATTTCTCGCGCATTTGAACAAAAACTTGCGCGACCGCGAATAAACTTAAACAAAAACTTTACAGTTGAAATGGCTAACGGTGAAACAATTATAATAAACTCTGTGATCAAAGATTGCACGCTTAACCTTAATGAACACGATTTTCTAATCGACCTCATTCCCATGCCTCTTGGAAGTTTTGATGTTATTATTGGTATGGACTGGCTCTCGCAAAATCGCGCCGAAGTAATCTGCGCCAAGAAATTGATTCGCATTCCTCGGGAAAATGGTCAAGATCTTCATATCTACGGCGAGAAACCATCTAACGGTCTTAAACTTATGTCATGCACTGAAGCCCGAAGACTTTTTTCGAAAGAAATGTGTCGCGTTCTTAGCTCATGTGGTCAAACCCGATGAAGGAAAGAAGAAACTTCATGAAATCCCCATTGGGCGTGACTTCCCTGAAGTCTTTCCCGAAGATCTTTCTGGTTTACCTCCTGCTCGGGAAGTCGAGTTTCGTGTTGATCTTGTTCCTGGTGCATCCCCCGTAGCCAAATCTCCTTATCGACTTGCACCCGCTGAAATGCAAGAATTAGCAAGTCAACTTCTAGAGTTGACCGATAAAGGATTCATTCGCCCTAGCTCTTCGCCATGGGGTGCTCCGGTTTTGTTCGTTAAAAAGAAAGACGGTTCGTTTCGCATGTGTATCGATTACCGCGAGCTGAACAAGCTCACCATTAAGAACCGGTACCCCTTACCGCGTATTGACGACCTCTTTGACCAACTCCAAGGTGCCTCTTGTTTCTCCAAAATCGATCTCCGTTCTGGCTATCACCAGTTGCGCATCCGCGAAGAAGATATTCCCAAAACTGCCTTTCGAACCCGCTACGGTCATTTTGAATTCTTGGTCATGCCCTTCGGTTTAACCAACGCACCCGCTGTCTTCATGGATCTAATGAACCGGGTGTGTAGGCCTTTCTTGGACCAATTCGTGATCGTGTTTATCGATGACGTTCTGGTATATTCCAAAACCAAGGCCGAGCATGAACAACATCTTCTGTTGGTGTTGCAAAAGCTTCGAACCGAACAACTCTATGCCACACTCTCCAAGTGTGAGTTTTGGTCTGACGAAGTACAGTTTCTTGGTCATGTTGTAAACAAGATGGGTATTCATGTCGACCCATCCAAAATTGAAGCAATCAAGAACTGGATTACACCGACCACTCCTACCGAAATCCGTTCCTTTTTGGGCTTAGCTGGTTACTACCGGCGATTCATTTCGAACTTCTCAAAAATCGCCTTGCCTTTAACAGCATTAACGCACAAAGGCAAACCGTATATTTGGAGCTCAAAGCAAGAAGAAGCCTTTCAAACGCTCAAGCGAAAGTTGTGCGAAGCTCCTGTTCTAACGTTACCAGAGGGTACTGACGACTTCGTCGTTTATTGTGATGCCTCCAACCAAGGTCTCGGTTGTGTACTTATGCAACGAGGCAAGGTTATCGCTTACGCGTCAAGGCAACTCAAAATTCATGAAAAGAATTATACGACTCACAACCTCGAACTTGGCGCAGTTGTATTTGCCTTAAAAATCTGGAGACACTACCTCTATGGTACTAAGTGCATCATTTACACCGACCATAAAAGCCTTCAGCACATTTTTGATCAAAAGGAACTTAACATGAGACAACGCCGATGGAACGAACTCATCAGCGATTACGATTGTGAGATCCGATATCACCCTGGAAAGGCTAATGTGGTAGCCGATGCGCTCAGCCGCAAACCCAGTCAACTCAACTGTATTTTGCCGCGCACGCAGCTTCACTTCGCGCCGATCCAAAACAATCTTGAATCGCGCATTCGCGACGCGCAGCGCGCATCGATCAGCAAAGGCAACCTACGCGCCGAGTTAGCGTGTGGTGCGGAAGCACATCTAGTCCCTAACCTGAATGGAACTCTCTGTTATCTCAATCGCATCTGGATTCCCAATGATGAGATTCTTCGCACTGACATACTGAGTGAAGCGCACAAAACTCGATATTCCATTCATCCTGGCGCTGACAAAATGTACAAAGATTTGCGCCTTACTTATTGGTGGCCCGGTATGAAAAAGGATATTGCTGTGTTCGTAGCTAAATGCCTAACTTGTTCTAAGGTAAAAGTTGAACATCAACGCCCATCTGGTTTGCTCGAACAACCAGAAATTCCTACGTGGAAATGGGAAAGTATAGCAATGGACTTTATCACCAAGTTACCCTCGACCGCAAGCAAACATGATAGCATTTGGGTAATAGTGGATCGATTGACCAAGTCTGCCCACTTTCTGCCCATTCGTGAAACCTACCGTGTTGAACAACTTGCGCATCTTTATGTCAAAGAAATTGTCTGCCGTCATGGTACTCCCTTGAGCATCATATCCGATCGCGATGGCCGTTTTATATCTCGCTTTTGGAAATCTCTCCAATCTGCGTTAGGAACTCGTTTGGACATGAGTACTGCATATCATCCTCAGACTGACGGACAGTATGAGTGAACCATCCAAACCCTTGAGGATATGCTTCGATCTTGTGTTCTTGATTTTGGAGGTAATTGGGATTCACACCTACCTCTGATCGAGTTCTCTTATAATAACAGCTATCATTCCAGCATCGGTATGGCCCCATTTGAAGCACTTTACGGTCGAAAGTGCCGCTTACCGATTTGTTGGAACGAAGTGGGTGAAGTTCAAATCACAGGACCCGAACTAGTTCAAGAGACAACCGATAAAATCGCCAAGATCCGTGATCATCTGCTGACTGCCAGAAGCCGACAGAAGAGTTACGCAGATCGCAGGCGGAAGCCTCTCGAATTTCTAGTTGGTGATCTTGTTCTCCTCAAAGTGTCGCCCTGGAAGGGTGTTGTCCGCTTTGGGAAGAAAGGTAAGCTTGCACCTCGTTATGTTGGTCCGTTCAAGATTCTTGCGAGAGTGGGAAAGGTTGCCTACAAACTGGACCTGCCGCTCGCGCTCAGCAATGTGCATCCAACGTTCCATGTATCCAATCTCAAGAAATGTTTAGCTGACGAGAACCTCCACATACCACTTGATGAAGTTCAAGTTGATGAGTCTATGCATTTCGTTGAGAAGCCTGTTGAGATTATGGATCGCGAGGTGAAGCAAACCAAGCGCAGTCGCATCCCTATTGTCAAAGTTCGCTGGGAGTCAAAGCGCGGAGCCGAGTTCACTTGGGAAAGGGAAGATCAAATGAAGATCAAATACCCGCACCTTTTCTCTGCGCATCCTACTTCGAGATAAATTTCGGGACGAAATTTCTTAAAGTAGGGGAGACTGTGACAACTGCCCAAATCCGACCCGACCCAGGTACCCGTTTTCGGATCCGATTTTAAGATTTAAAATTTGATTATAATCTTTATAAATTTATCAAATATATATATTACTAATAATAATAATGATAATAATAATAATTCCTTTCCGCCGTCCCGCCCCTTTTTCTCTCTTGTCGCCGTCCCGCCCCTCTGCTTAACCCTTAAGCCTTGAACCCCTTTTTCTCTTAACTCTTTGCTTGTCCTTTGGTTCTTCCCGCCTAAGGATGTCTGCGCAGCTCCACGCGCCAGGCTCCTTACAAGGAAGCCTGCGTGAAGACCAGCTGTTCCTGCGATACGCGAGGCGAACTGTTCCCGCGGCGCGCAAAGGATTGTAGTTCTTCCCGCGGCGCGCTAAGGATTGTAGTTCTTCCCGCGGCGCGCAAAGGATTGTAGTTCTTCCCACGGCGCGCTAAGGATTGTAGTTCTTCCCGCGGCGCGCTAAGGATTTTAGTTCTTCCCGCGGCGCGCTAAGGATTGTTCTGTCTGCCTTCGCCCTCGCGCACTCTAGCCTTCTCGCGCTAGACACTTAAGTCTTTTCTCCAGTTTATGCCAGCCTGTATGCTTTTGAAATATCTTATCTTCTGTGCTATACCTGCCAAGGTATGGCCACAGTAGGCCAGATCTGACATCTGTCCGAAAAGTCACTTTCGGCGCAGCTTGCTTACCAACCCTCTTGGTTGTCAGAAAAAGTAACTGGCATAATCTTTTAAAATTTTCTTTTCCATGTCTTGTACAGTACTTTGACTGACCCCTCCCATGCAATGAACAGTAACCTGTCAGCCTTCCCCATCCCCTGCAGCTGCCACCATATCTCTTGCTTTTGATATCTTTTGCTTTGATTTGATAAGATCTTTTTCCCCAATTCACGGGATGTGTTCCCTTGGGTTTTCCTATAAATAAAACTAATTGCTTGGATAATTAAACACTTCACTCAAACACTTAAACACTCCCCAAAATCACTCCCTTACTCTCAGCCGAAGATCCTCAGCGACGCCTCCAACTCCCCTCTTTGCAATCCGTCTTTTCTTCTTTTCTGCCCAGAAATCTCGGTAAATAAATAATATATAATTTTTTTTTAAATAATTTGTTTAAGTGACTTACATATATTCAAGACATAAAAACCAATCGTTAAACCAATAACCTCTTATTTATAGGTTAACTTTCGCTTGTTTAAAAGTTGGTTCTTGCATTATCTTTCAACGCACCTTTTACAAGTGAGTAATCTCGTACCTAATCCCCTTTTATTTTTAACGTTTTGGGATGTTCATGTGTTCGTACAACTTGAGTCTTAAACTTGTTTATGAAATTATGAGCGCAAAACCCATGTGTTATGGACGTTTACTAGTGTTGTATATTTGTATGTGTTGATCATTAACCGCTTTGATCGGCCTATTCCGAAGTTTTCATGGATCCATTAGATAAACACGGGAGACCTATCGTTACGATTTTTCTTGGTTTCTTTGCACATACACGAATGATTATTTGTTTTTGCTCGATTTGGAGCACGCTATGAACTATGAGCTATGATCTATTTAGGCTTGATCACAATCTGTTTACACACTATGTTGAACACCAGTTATACACATGTTGCGCGCAGTGCTTTGTTATTATCTATTTATATCTATTAAACTTGATTTCTCACCGACACGCAAGTGTTGACGTTTTATTTTAACACGTGTTCAGGTTTGCTGTAGCTGCTTTTGGAAACTCGAGGACACGTAGGATGTTTTCTTTTGCTTTGGACCTAGTTTAAAATATAACAAGACAAATTTATGTATTTGAATATTATGAGTTATGATATGTGATTTATGTTACTTTATGGTGTGTTATGCGCATGCGCAATGAAATGTATTTATTAAATATTGACACCCAAATAGTGTCGCGAGTAATGAAACAATTCGTAGCGCCCCGATGTATAATCCGCCATCGGTCGGGGTGTTACACTTGTCACTGTCGGCCGCAGCCTATCCACCAACCAGCATGGCTTGTGCGTAGCCCACTGTTGGTAGAACAGGAATAGTATTCAGCTGGCTGTACCTTCTAGGAAACCTACCTTCGGCTATAAATACTCCAACACCTTGGAATGGTAAGGACATCATCTGATATCTCATTATCTTATCTTCTCTAGCAATCTCTTAATATACACTTATATTCAGAGCAATCTAGTCTGATTCTCACGCCGGAGGGTGGTCACAAGGAGGAACCCCCCCCCCCTTCTCAGTGACGAGCTTACGGTGTCTGTTTTGCAGGTCACCTGAAGAACAACTTTCTTTGCTGGACCTCATCCTCGTGGGAAACATTACTTAACCCCCAGATTATCCGTAATCTACCCGGGGTCACTTAGTGTTTCTTCAGTATTCTAAACTAAAGTTCCAAACCTACGCATCGGGTAGGTAAATAAGATTCGATAACGCATAAAAATTCGAATGTAAATCTGTTTAAAACAAAATCTCAACCCTCATTAAATAATTTTAAGCTTTTAAAAAAACTATTTTATTAAATATTAATATTATGACAGTTGTACGTGACCGTGCAATGTAATGCATGATTTTTTTAGTTCTATAGATTCAAAAAGAAAAAAACAAAAATGGTTTGTGACCTTCAAGTTTAGTACTATTTGCATAGATAATTCTAAAGTGTAGATTTTGTACATACCAAGTCCTTATTAGTGTTTCCAAATGCTCATGAAAACATTTAGGGGGTATTTGGGATTTGCTTATTTTCCCCTACTTATGAGATAAGTTTTCCAAAAAGTTATAAGATACTTAAAAAAGTTAAAAGTTTGAGGGCGAGAAGTCATAAGTTATACGTGTGTAACTTATAACTTATTGTCAAAAGTTATAAGGAGGTTGAAATAAGGAATCTCAAACACCCCCCTTAACATATTTATAAAGGCTAGTTAAATATCTAAGTGAGATACATCTTATACTAATAATCTTTAAAACAGGTAAAATCATATCATAACTGTCAAGATTGAAGGGAAACCAAATATGTCGTCTACCTTCTACTTTTACTAGCTAATTAATATGTATAAGTCAATTGTGTTCATGAATTATCGAAATCGCAAATTTAATAGTGACTTTATTTTATGATGCATTAATCAGGTAGTAAATCTTTAAGTGAGATGCCAGAAAACTAGTAATCTTAGAACCAGATAAAATTAGACCAAACCTGGCCCGGATTAGAGAAAAATTAAAGACGTCTACCTCGTATTTTACTAGTTAATTGACCTATTTGAGTTTGATGAATCATCGAAATTATCAATTCAATAATAAATATAGTTTTAAAACATTAGTAATAAGTTCAAACTTTTGGCCAGATGCAAACTTATACTAATAACATTTGAACCAAACAAAATCAAGCCAAACCCGACCAAAACCAAAGAAAAACCACTTAGTTTGTCTACCTTTTGCTTTTACTAGCTAATCGGTCTGATAAATCATCTAAACTACCAACACAATATTGAATCTAGTTTTCAAAACATTAATCATAATAACATTTGATCCAGCTAAAATCAAACTAAACCCTATCAAACCAAAGAAAAAAACTGATGTCTGTCTACCTTCTACTTTTACTAGCTATACGACCTGTTTAACTTGACCGGGTTAATAAATCATCTAAACCATGCACCAATTCTATATCAAGCATAGTTTTCAATACATTATTATATAGAATAAATGAGGAATTTGACAGCGTAATGGTGTTATTGGTTCACTTGGCATCGTGAGATCGGCCGAGTAGTTCTTTTTTGTTTTATATTTGATAAATAAATAGTTATTCGCGTCAACACATTACCACAACGCCCGAATCGAAAACGCTCGAGTTTACCAACTCATCGCCGCAACGCTTGGTATCGCAGCGCTCGGGTTTTATCAACACCTATGTTTTTCTGACCTTTTGTGTTTTAGTTCCAGTACCGTAACGAACATAAACGAAATCAACCGAATATGCGTCGACTCACCGTTGCAGCGCCCAGGACTGAAAACGCTAGGGTTTCACGGACTAACCAACTAAAACTCGGTACCTACAACACTTGGGTTTTACCAACACTTGGGTATTACATACCCTTTTGGTTTAGTTTCGGTACCATAACAGATGTAACTGAAACTGGCCAAATTCACATCGACGAATGCCCGGGACCGACAAAGCTTCTATTTACCAGCGCCTGGGTTTTACCGACCCATCGTCGTCGTAATGAACATAACGAAAACCGAATGTCTATTTTGTTTTTTTTAATGTTTTAGTTCTTGTATCGTAACAACGCATGTGTTGGAAATTGACCGGATTTGCTTAGACTCACCTCCTCAACTTCCAGTATTGACAACGATTGGGTTTTACCAACACTCGAGTTTAACGACCGTCACCACCCCATTGGTCCACCTTAATATTTATAATTGTTTTGTTTTTTTTTGTTTTAGTTCCGGTACAATAATGCATGTAACCGAAACCGATCGAACTCGCATCGTATTACCATATCAACGATTAGGACCGGCAAGTTTTGCCATTGCCTGAGTTTTACCGACCTGTCCTGGCGCAACGCGCCGGGTAAAATTCTAGTTATTATATATAACAAATGAAAGGTTTGGCGCCGCATGGCCATGATTGGTCCATGTGGTGCCATTTAATTATATTAAACTACGTTTTTTAAAATTTGATAACTAAACGGGTATTCACGTTGACTCACCGTTGTAATGTCCGGGGCCAACAACGTTCGGGTTTTACCAACGACCGGGTTTTACCGACTTTTTTGTGTTAGTTTAGGTACCATCACAAATGTACTCGAAATCGACCGAAATAGCATAGACTCACAGCGTTTTGTTTTAGTTTCGATACCGTAACGAAAACCAAGCAGATGCTGATTCTTTTTAAGTTACAGTATCCTCACGAATGTGAGGAACCCGACAAAATTTGCGTAGACCAACCGCCTCAAAGCCCGAAATGAACAATGGTTGGTTTTACCAGCACTCGAGTTTTAAAGACCGACACCACCCACATTGGTTCATCACAATTTTAATATATTGTTTTTTGTTTAATAGCGCACGTAACTAAAATCGACCGAAATCGCATTGACGTACCGCTTCAACGATTGAGACCACCGTCGGGGTTTTACCGACCTGCCCGGCGCAAGACGCCGGGTAAAACACCAGTTAATCATATATAAGAGCATCAATAATGGTGCTAACGTGGCATCATTTGGATTTACAAACCACTTCCCCCCTTTAATTAGTTTGTGAGCAAGAACAACAAACACCGAAGGGTAGTCCCCATTCACACTTGATATAGATTAAATGCATGGAAACATAGGCGATAAGGTGACAGTTTAAAACAAGAACGGATAACACATTAATACCCACTAAAGGATAAATAAATGTTTTGTAAGTTTGTTTAAAATCTGATATAAAATACTGAGTTGATAGTTTAACATAAGAAAAGGTACGTCGCATTGATGATGCTAAGGTTATTAATCTTTAGGCAAAATGGCACTTGTAATGATCTTTGACCTAGAAACAAACATGTCTATTCCACGTGCCTCTCCTTCTCTTTCACGCACCAACTAAGTGGTGGCTTCTATATAAACATGCCAACTTTTGTGACTAGACAAACACATACACACCAACTTTACTACTTTTCATGCCCTCAAATCTTTATTCATAAAGGGCGACAAAAAGATATCAAAATCTTCCATCTTCACCACCAACATTCAAACCCTTTAAGGTAACTCACCCATTATCCCAAATCCAGTATTTGCTGTTAATTAATCACAGTTCTTTCTGCTTATTGTTTTTCTTTTTTTGGGTTCTTAATGACAAATTATTTGATCTGATCTTCACATTTATTATTCTTTTACAGTTTCAATGTCAGTCTAGTGATCTCACAGCTCATTGACAGTTAATCATGTTTTTTTTTAATTATTAACAAAATCTTGATTATCATTTGCAGGCAAATTAAGTCAAAATCAACATTTGAAGTTGCATGGGGCTATCATATTCTTGCCCCTTAACTGCATACACTGAGTTAGAAGCCAATTCAAGTTCCATAATTTCAAACCTTAGTCTCAAAAATGAAGATTTTGAGACACATTTGGGTGAAGAAACAGGGCTGGATTATGCCAAAATGAAGCAAATGCGCACTGAGTTCCCAGAATTCAACAATGTCATGGATGAGTTCACACAATCAAACATTTTTGATCTTGGAAGCCCTGAACATGAGGCAGCTATTAAGTTGCAGAAAGTGTATAAAAGCTTTCGAACACGGCGAAAGCTTGCTGATTGTGCAGTCCAAATTGAACAAAGCTTGTATGTATCATTTATTTTTATATTAATTTTGTAAAGTTGAATATTTTTTCTAATGATTATTATTGTTATTATAGGTGGAAGCTTCTTGATTTTGCAGAATTAAAGCAGAGTTCCATT
The DNA here is from genome assembly GCF_021521415.1 of Bidens hawaiensis. Classification (NCBI taxonomy): domain Eukaryota; kingdom Viridiplantae; phylum Streptophyta; class Magnoliopsida; order Asterales; family Asteraceae; genus Bidens; species Bidens hawaiensis. The sequence continues at coordinate 1,256,444 of NW_027491042.1, forward strand.
TCATTTTTCAATCTTGAGAAGCAAGAAACCGCCTTTTCGCGTTGGTCCAGAGCAAGAACAAGGGCTGCAAAGGTAATTTCACAGAATTATGATGAAATCTGAGTATCAAGATTTATAAAGTTATATAAAGTTTATATTTTTATCTTGTTTTTTTAGGTTGGAAAAGGTTTATCAAAGAACAGCAAAGCACAGAAGCTTGCTTTGCAACACTGGCTCGAGGCGGTAAGTGATATTAAGTTTCATACTTTGAATTATTTTAGTTTCTGTTAAAAATATATATCGCAACTCGTATTTATTTGTAATTATAACAGATTGATCCGAGACATCGTTACGGGCATAATCTTCAGTTTTATTATGGAAAATGGCTGGTCTCTCAAAGCAAAGAGCCCTTCTTTTATTGGTAAGTACATGAAAAATCTTTATAGTGTTTTATAGATAATGGTTATTGGTCAAGTAGTTCTTGAATTTAAATTATTTTTTAAATTCCAGGTTGGATATAGGTGAAGGGAAAGAAATAAATCTTGTCGAAAAATGCCCGCGATCCAAACTTCAACAGCAATGTATTAAGTATCTCGGCCCGGTATGTCTCTACGCGTTTTAAAAAATATAAAGAATTCAAGAAATACAAAAAATATGGTTACTAACATTTATGATCTTTGTTTATAGATAGAAAGAAAAGCATATGAAGTTGTGATAGAAGATGGAAAGTTATTATACAAACAAACAGGGGAGTATATTGACACTACTGGAGAACCCAAGGGGGCAAAGTGGATATTTGTGTTAAGTACTTCCAAGATTTTGTATGTTGGAATAAAGAAAAAAGGCTTCTTTCAACATTCAAGTTTTCTAGCAGGTGGAGCCACATTGGCTGCTGGTAGAATTGTTGCTGAAAAAGGCTCTTTAAAGGTACATTTTAAGTTACAGTCTTTAATTTCAACATGTTTTGTTTCACATAAATGATTTTGTACTAAAGGGTCACTAATAAAATGCACTTTGATTTGTGTTTTTTCTTCATCAGGCGATTTGGCCTCATAGCGGTCATTATCAACCTACCGAAGAAAATTTTCAAGATTTCATCTCGTTTCTTCATGAAAACGAAGTGGATACGACTTATGTTAAGGTAAACTTAATGATACCCAAATCAACAACGCTTTCAAGATTCGATCTTTTTTATGATACGTTCTTACATTTATTGTTATTGTTCTTAGATGGATTCAGAAGAGGATAAAGAACCGATTAGCAATCACATACGAACACACTCGTTAGAAGAGGACATGAGCGAACAACAGCCTCAAGAAACCACTAACAATCACCCATCAAACGGTCTTAACCTTCGCACCCTTGAGATACCAAACATTGATGATATTGTTACAAACAAAAACATCAAGGTTAACGAATCTTGTTCTAAAGATTCTTGCTTTGAGACAATCTTGGATGGTTATGAAGCAGCCGAAGACTCATTTAATTCTCAAGAAAACCACACTCCATCGATGCAAGAACTATCAGACGACGAAGATGAACCATGTATCGATGATAACGTTTTACAAAGGATTAATTCACATAAAGAAGCAAGTTGTTTTCAACTAGGAAGACAATTATGTTGTAAATGGAGCACGGGAGCTGGGCCCCGCATTGGTTGTTTGCGGGATTATCCAACCGAGCTACAATCACATGCTTTAGAACAAGCTAATTTATCACCAAAAAGTGCCCCGAGCAGCCTTCGGTTTACCAACACCACGTTATGCACAAGCCCTTTGTCTTTTGAAAACCCGAGCTTGTTACGAAGAGATAAAGGGCCTTATAGGACACAATCCACTCCGTTAGATATTGGGTCGGTTTGGGTTACACAATTATTTGATTAATTTTATTTCATTTTAGTTTAAGGCATTTTTTGGAAGTTAAAAGTGTTGAATCAAGTATACAACCTTAGGTTTATTCTTCTTTGTACAAATTATAGATGGAAATGAAAATTGTAGATACTACATTGGTGTCTATTCATTATTCATTTTACTAAGTATATTTTAATCCTTCATATTATTAATTAAAGGACTCATAATATATTTGTTTGTAGTCTTTTTATTTTAATGAGTGAATTTTGAATATTCTTTTCTGGGCAAGAGTGTATTATTTTGAATATAGTAACTTTATTCAAAGTAAGTAGCATATCTACATAGAAAATAAATAAAGTAATAACTAATAAGTGTGTGTATGTACTTCCATGTACTACATGACATGAAATAGAATAAAAGTCAAAAGGGGATGCAAAAAAAACCCAAAGTTTTTGTTCATCATTTTAATATTTTAAACTTGTACTTGGGCCACATTTCAAGTGATCAATGGAACATGCAAACTACATGTGATTGAGATGCACAATCTTCATTTTTAATAATTTTATTTATGAAGATTTGCACTAATTTCGACTTTTTATGAAATTAAAATGGAAAATGAATACAAAACATATGACGTCATTATTTACTACGTCTTACGTCAGTTAATATGCACATACAGATGGAATGTTTATGTTATTTTAGACCATCAATAATGCTTAAGATGGATTTCGTCCTGTTGTACATACTATATATTTGCATTTTATATGTTTCTAAACATTTAAGTAAGGATGACCGGCCTGTGAGCCTTATGCTACCTTAAAAATTACTAGCATTATTACAAGACATCTACTAGTTTCATAAAACCATTGATCTGTTTTACAAAAACTCTTTACTTTTTATTAAACTTGTTAAACTTTCAACTTTAGACTTTTTTTTGTCATATTCCCATCAGCCAAATATTTTATAATCTTTGAGTTAAATTTTGAAATGATGTTTCAGTTATAAAAGTTTTTTGTACGAGTTTTGTAACAATGTAGTTATTTTTAAGTGAACTTACACTCAACATAAATACACGTCATTCATCCTTACATTGATGCATCTTGTATGCCTAAGAATGTGTAGGTTCGTTGTTGAAGTGAGAAATCAATGAGTGAATTTATAAAATATTCGAGGTAACTATGGTCGACTCACAATTTGATGGTCAAATTGACTATATATCTTATGTTCTTATGTCTTTAAGTTTTTGTTTTGCTCTTGAATATTTGAATGAAATTTGGATGGTCGATGCATGGTATAGCCACAAATTCGGTAGTTTTTATGTTTTTAGGTTCTTTAACTTTGGATTTTTTTTAGATTACACCATACTTGCTATAGTAAATGCACGGTCCAGCCGTGACATTAATCGTGATGCTTCTATTGAACATTTTTCAATTAATTTGATTCATTGATCGATCATTTGCACATGTTTTAATGTGATTAGACATGAAAGAATGCATGATATGAAAAATATGAATGATTACTTTTAAAACTTGTATCACATGTACATATTTTTTTGTGTCGTCAAAACAAGAAGTGCATTTTACAGCATGTGAGCATGGATGTACCAACAACTATATTTATATTCACATTGAAATGGTAATAAGAGCATTGCCATTTTCCGTTTCATGTCTGATTATAAAATCATTTTACATATCCATATGGTACCAGTTACGGATTATCCGTCAAGTTTGTCAATATATCTACAGACATCGGGTATACCTTTTTCTAGTCTAACATGGTTAAACATTACTCATCGGGAACTTGATATTAAACTCACCTCCGAAACCTACCTAAAGTACCAATTAGTCAACTATAATTGTAATAACTATATAATATTTAGCAATTATATACTTTCTATAACCTTAGCTTTTAGCAACTTCAAAATATTATTATTACAATTTAAAGATTATATAACATATTAATATATTTGATTTTGATGTGGGTGAACGAGTGTAGGTAATCGAGTAGGCATCACTTACTAACATACTCATCATAAACTTATGAAAATTTTAAAAGTAGTCATACCAGAATATATGTTTTGTTATCTAACTTAAATGGTTTGGGTATCAGATTGTTTCCTATTCTTATATTCGCATGTTTTACAATTAAAATTAGAATCACTAGAAACGGGAAATTTGGGGGAAATATTTGAAGTCAAAATTGAGGTTACATAAGAATGAACTATTATTTTGAGAGTTAAGCAAACAACCTTTGTAATTTATCAATGCGCCTAACATGGTAAGATGTTTTCGTTCATATCTTATAGATACGAATCACAAAACTTCAAACAGATAAATGTTATATACTTATATGCTCATTTTATGTTGGACCCTATTTGAATCTTTTTTCTTTAAGTGATTTTGGCTAAGTTTGGACGGAGAATGAGTTTGAAAAAGTTTATAGGTAGAAAGCATAAAATCTAAGAAGATAAAGTGACATGATGGATTGATTAGAGGTCAAAGGAACAAAAACAAAAATGACACTTAAGACCAATCATACCATGATCTAAAACAAGATGCCCAAATCTTTTTAGGTTTTAGAAAAAATTTCTTCATTAATTTTGGTTCATGAATCTTTAGGGCTTTTCTATATTGACTTTACAATAATAATAAAATATAATTTATTGAAACACCTTTCCTAAAAAAACGTCACTTCCAAATAATTCATTATTTAAAACTTTTTGAGGGGTTTAGGTGTAAATTCTCAGCATTTGGTATAGAAGTCTTGACCGTTCAAACATTTTAAAAACCACTATGAGTTGTATTTTGCAAATTTGTAATCATGGATAAAGGTAGTTCAGTCTAGTTTGTGGCCACCTTAACCCCGTCTCATTTGTGCATTAAGATTGAATAATATGGGTAGGAGATGGCTTTTACCGAAAAAAAGTATTGTTACATCACTGATATGTAGACGTTTTCTCACTCAAAAAACATGTAATGATTTAACTTTAAAAAATTATATTATTTTATATTTTGTTACATTAAAACGTGAGTGTGGAATTTTTATTTGTTGAAATTAGATGTGGCCCCACTCAACGCTTCCTACCCCCTCTCTATCACTGGCTAGTGTAGTGGCGCTTCCCCCCATTGGCGTCCCTCTCCTCATCTTCTAAATGATGTTTGACGCCTAGTTTACATAATGTAGTAGTATGTTAACTCTCACTAATCACTATGCATGGTCTGAGTAGTTATTCAAAATTAATATGTTTAAGATATTTATAAAGTAATACTTTATTCTAGGAATTCGCTATATACGATTAACAAAATAAGAAATAAATAACCTTTAAGTCAATTAAAAGAGGGAAAATGTTAGAAGATGTTGATGGACTAGATTAATGAAGCCAAACATAAGTATATTTATTCAAGAAAAATGCATTAGCTTTAACATGAGCATGACTCATATGACCATTTATATGAATGAGTCAAATGAATTAACATGTTATAATCTAGTTAATAGCTGATAATATGTAAAATTTAAAATCAAAATCATGTTGACTAGTTTGTTATAGTCATGCACTATTTTTGTAAAGAAGTTACTAGAGAGTTATTCTCTCCTAAATATGTGATGCACGTATTGTATATATATATAGTTAATAGTGGAATAATAAAATCATCTTTGTCACTCTTTCATGGTATCATAAGCCAAGTTATCAAATCCATATTCTTCATGATCGCCACTACCCCATCCCTCTTTCCTCATGGCTAGTTCAAATACCCCATCATCTTCCCTTGATCCGATGAACACCCCTATTCCCACTCTCCTTCACCTCATCACCCTCAGGCTATCCTCCACAAACTACCTTTTGTGGAAAAATCAAGTGTTGCCTGTCCTATCCTACATCAATCTTCTAAATCACATTGACGGCTCACCCGCGCCACCTCCCTCTATCACCACCGACGGAAAATCCGTCGTCAATCCAGAATATGCCTCTTGGAAGGAGGCTGACCAGAGGGTCGTACTTCTCCTAAATTCCACTCTCACTGAAGAAGCAATGGCAGAGGCCATAGGCCATACCTCCGCCTACCAAGTTTGGCATGCTCTTGAGCATGCTTACAGTCACCACTCCATTGAAAGAACACATACTCTTCGAGACTCTCTCCCTCTATTGCAGAAGGGTACCTCCACTGTGTCAGAATTCAGGCGGAAATTCAAGTTAATTTGTGACCAACTCGCGGCAATTGATTATTTGGTCTCGGATGAGGACAAAAGGCATTACTTTCTTTGTGGACTCGGCTCCACCTTTGAATCATTCTCCACGTCCCAATGTAATGTTCGCCCCGCTCCTCCGCTTCGTGATATTATTGCTCAGGCCGAAAATCATGAAATATTTTTACAAACATTAAACACCCAAGCCACATCCCAAGCCGTTTTTTTCTGCTCATACCAACCGACCCACACAACACTCCAAATATGCTCGTGAATCATCAACCCGTGGTCGTTTTCGTGGCTCGACAAGTGGTCGTGGTCGCTCAACCAACAACCGTCGCCCACCTCACTGCCAATTGTGCAGGAAAGATGGCCATTATGCAAGCTTGTGTCCAAATCTAGCCGGTTATGCTCAACAAGCAACACCTCCAGATGCAAACCTTGCACAAGCCTTCCATGCTCAATGTTCGGTTACTCCGGACTGGACCGCCGATTCCGGTGCCACTGCTCATATGCTTCGGTCCGCAGAGGGTCTTAATGACTCTCACACCGACACGGGTAATACTCACGTCACCTTTGGTAACGGCCAATCACTACCGGTTACCAAAATTGGCACCACCAAACTCAATAATATACCATTACATAACGTGCTTGTGGTTCCTAATCTTACCAAAAACTTATTATCTATTAGTCGATTAACAAATGATTCCCCTGTCGATGTTTTGTTTTCTAGTCATTTTTTTCACATCCAGGATCGAAAAACAGCGGCGGTACTCGCTAGAGGCACATGTGAAAATGGATTTTATGTCCTCTTCCAAAGTCACAAGTCTCTTGTTGCTGCCCTTACTGCTCCTCATCTTCGTGCTTCTTTTCATAAAAGGCATAGCCGTTTAGGTCATGTCTCGTTTGATGTTATTTCTATTTTAAATAAACTTGGACATGTGTTTGTTACTTCGTTATTACCCAAACCGGGTTTATGTTCGTCATGTGAACTTTCTAAGGCTCATCGTTTGCCATTTATTGATAATAATAAACGATCCTCACACCTGTTGGATTTGATTCATTGTGATCTTTGGCGTCCCGCACCGGTTCCGTCCATGGATGGATATTTGTACTATGTTATATTTGTAGATGATTTCTCGCGGTTTACTTGGTTCTATCGAAGTTTTATATAATTTACTATAAAACGATTACAATAAAGTGGCAGGCAAACGGGCAACAAGCTGCGCCGCAACCCCCTTTTGAACAGCAAAGCCAATCCTGCTAAAAACGAAGCTTTGGGATCTAGAAGCTGAAGAGGTTCCGTGCACGACGCGCTGAACCCTACTCAAAAATTTCTCAGCCTCTGGAGCCAGAAAACCAAATGTATCAAAGGCAAATGGTAGAAAGACATGTTGATTATCTAAACAAGCTTTCTCGTGTTTAACAACTTTGCCCGATTCAGCCTTCAACGCATATTTCTACCATTAAAAGGCAAATCAGATTTCTACCATATTCTCGTCACTTTTCTAAAATTTGTTCAAAATCAATTCACGTGTAATGTTAAAATTTTCCAAAGTGACGGTGGTACCGAGTTTACAAATAATCAAGTCCAAAATTTGTTTCAAGAGCATGGCATTCTTCATAGACTATCATGTCCACATACACCCCAACAAAATGGTCGGGCCGAACGCAAACATCGTCATATAACCGAAACGGGGTTAGCTATGATGTTCAATGCTCATGCACCAGCTAAGTTATGGCTTGATGCTTTTACTTTAGCCACATTTATTATCAATCGCCCGCCGACACCTCTCCTAGATAACAAATCTCCATTTGAACTTCTTTTTAAACAACCACCGTGGTACTCGACCTTTCGGGTATTTGGATGTCGTGTATTTCCATATCTTCGGGACTACACCAAACACAAACTTTCCCCTCGAAGTGCACCTTGTATTTTCATAGGCTATAGCCCTAAATACAAAGGTTATCGATGCCTAGACCCCACCACGTCACGTGTTTACATGACCCATCATGCAAAATTCGATGAAGATAACTTTCCTTTTTCTGGTGTTGCACCCACCATTGATGTAGACAAATTACTCTTCTCGAATTTTGATGATTCAATCCCAGCCCCGGACTCATCATTATCGAACATGGGTCAATCCTCCACCCCATATTCACCCTCCTCTCCATGCAAATTTTGCCCAACCCACAATCACAATTTACCATCAGACCACTCACCTCTACATAACACTGCCCAAACTCCAACCCATACACCTCAAGCTCAATCTCCACAACATAATACAACCCCATCTCAAACAACCGACCCCATCCCACCACAGCCTATTTCCAGCCCAAATATTCATAATTCAACCTCCACAATCCCAACCCAACAACATCAAACTGATTCCTCTTTACCTACCAATTCTTCTCAGTCCACCTTATCCACTCATAAAATGCACACAAGGTCTAAATCTGGAATTTTTAAATCAAAGCATTTTTCAAACCTCACAGATGTCTCTTCCAATTACCTACATCATGCTCTTTTCACCACTCACATTCCCAAAGGTGTTAAAACTGCATCAAAAAATGCAAACTGGGTAAATGCGATGAACGATGAGCTAAACGCTATTCGAAATAACAACACATGGGAGCTTGTAAAACGCCCTACTCACTCAAATGTGGTTGGCTCAAAATGGATATACAGGATCAAATATAAAGCTAATGGCTCTCTTGATCGCTATAAAGCCCGTTTAGTCGCTCAAGGCTTCACCCAAATTCCCGAACTCGACTTCTCTCACACGTTTAGTCCGGTTGTCAAGGCATCCACAATCCGAGTGGTACTTAGTCTTGCCACGATCTACAATTGGCCACTTCGTCAACTCGGTGTCAATAACGCCTTTCTAAATGGCCATCTAACCGAAACTGTCTACATGGAACAACTACCGGGTTTTGTGGACCCGAAGTTCCCAAATCATGTATGCCGACTCAAACGTGCTTTATATGGTCTTAAACAAGCACCACGCGCTTGGTTTCAAAGGTTAAGTGCTTTTCTCACTTCTCTCGGTTTTTGTTGTAGTCGAGCTGACCCGTCTTTATTTATCTACAAAACCGACAACATCTTAATTTATCTTTTAGTTTATGTCGATGACATAATTATTACCGGCAACAATCAAACTGTCATCGCCAACTTTACAGCTCGCCTACACAAAGAATTTAAGATCAAGGACTTGGGCACCTTGAATTATTTTCTCGGTCTCCAAGTCATTTCAAACGCCTCTGGGCTCTTTCTCAGTCAAGCAAAATATGCCTATGACATTCTCTCTCGAGCGGGCCTTCTCGATGCAAAACCGATATCAACACCTCTCACCACAACTGACACATTCACCTCTTCTGGCACCCCATTTCATGATCCTACACTTTATCGGTCATTAGTAGGGGCTCTCCAATACCTCAATATCACACGACCAGATCTGTCATATGCAGTCAACCAAGCTAGCCAATTTCTCCAACATCCAACCACCACTCACTTCCAGCTTGTTAAACGTATTCTACGCTATGTCAAAGGTACGTTATCGTATGGTCTTACATTTGATCGTCCCCTTAAAACCTCACTGGTCGGATATTCCGATGCCCATTGGGCACGATGCATAGAAACAAGAAGATCAACTTATGGTTATTCTATTTATTTGGGAGGAAACTTAGTTTCTTGGAGTGCGAAAAAGCAACCAGCTGTTGCTCGTTCAAGTTGTGAGTTGGAATATAGGGCCATGGCAAACACAGCAGCCGAAATTATATGGTTAACCCATCTTCTTCGTGAGCTACATGCGCTTCCACCAGACCGACCAACCTTGCTATGCGATAATAAGAGTGCTTTATTTCTCAGTCAAAATCCGGTTTCACATAAACGAGCGAAACACATTGATATTGACTACCACTTTATTAGAGAATTAGTCTCTATTGGTCGCTTGCACACCAAATTCGTTCCTACCACGCTCCAAGTAGCTGATATCTTCACCAAAAGTTTACCGAGGCCTCTTTTTGAACGCTTCCGTACTAAGCTCCGAGTTGAACCACTACCTGTTCGCTTGAAGGGGGGTAATAGCTGATAGTATGTAAAATTTAAAATTTAAATCATGTTGACTAGTTTGTTATAGTCATGCACTATTTTTGTAAAGAAGTTACTAGAGAGTTATTCTCTCCTAAATATGTGATGCACGTATTGTATATATATAGTTAATAGTGGAATAATAAAATCATCTTTGGCACTCTTTCACTAGTTGTAAAATGGGTCATAAACGGGTCGGTATGTTGTAAACGCCTCATAAACATGTTGACCTGATAAGATATATATTGTTTAAACTTTTTCTCTAATTCTAATTCTAAATGAGTTGACATGCTTTAATTAAGCTTGTTAAAAAGACCAAAACTCATACATTATTTATTTATATATTAAGTACATATGTTAATAAAGTCAGCCTGAAGTTTTCACTTTATGTCATAAAATAGTTATATACATTTAATGGTAGTTTGTTTTGATAAATTTTATCTTCCCTTTTTTTATGTTCGGTTACGCACACGAGTTTTAGCCAAGATATGTAATCATAGCGTAAAAAATCAATGTTTTCATGGTCAGTCCGAGACTGGGATCCTTCGCCACTTCGGTCCGTCTTTTAATTCAACAAGTGTTTCTCGGTTGGAGTGGTTCTAGCATGCGAGCAGTTGGATTGGTTGTGCCACACTGCCACCTATTTGTTTTTATAGACATTTATAGTGTGTAAACAAGTCTGCCTCTTGTTTGAAGGTTAAAAGAAAATTAGATTTTAATCCAATTATAATCTTTTGGCTAATCATACTTCATGCTTAGTTTGACCATTGATAATTAAAACTTTCACTTTTGTTGTATAGAGATCCTCGTAGCATAATCATCGTATATTTACACTAAATTTCACTTGATTACTTTCATAATGGTCATTATGAATGAGGTGGAGAAACACACAAACGAAATCGAGCATAAATCAAATATTATTAGTTGACTATAAATTCTATGATTATTATGTTACTGGTATTGCTCTTACAAAAAAAAAAATTAATGTTAAGAGCGTTTAACGAAAAGTATAAATTATTTGCGTAATGGGTCAAAATTTGAAATATTAAAATCCAATTTGCCATGCTAAAAGCTTCAATTAGTTTAGTTACCAACTTGATTGTGTGTGAAATGTAACTAAAATATATAATCTCACTATAATACATGGTCGGCACAGACCTGGGCTTAGCGGGCGTTTAGGGCACGATGTCGATGAGAGCATAATTTTTATCTTTAACTTTTAAAAAAAATATTACAACCTTTATAAAAAACATTAACAAGTGAAATTGACAAAAAAATATATTAAAAAATGACCTAATAATTTAGTAATTAGTTTCTTTATGTCTAACAAGGCAAAACTTTTTTTTTAAAAAAAGGCTTAGTTTTTACCATTTGGTATGTTTATGTTTAATTAAGCCAAAAACTCTTAATAAATATTATATAACACCCATTTTTATACCTGTCTTGTGCCCCCGAAATCTCGGAGACAATATGATACAATATAAACTTTTATATTTTATTAAATTTATTATTATTATTATTGAATATTGATTATATATATATTACCTTTTTTTTTAGACATTTTATATGTTACTATAAAATACTTATATATTGTTTATTTTGTTACAAAAATGATAAAAGCACATGTATCTTTTCTTATGTCATTCATTTACTTTTTTCTTCTACTTCAAGTAATGATACATTTTTATTTTTCAATTTATCTATGACATCATTTGGGTTTTACAAGCGATACAAATAGTAGACTGAAAAGGTGGTCGGTTCGAGCATCGATTCGGTTACGGAAACATTAATTAAAAAATGTAAAAATAAAAAATGGGCTCTTGAAACAAACATACAAAACATAACCAGTAAAAACCTTATTTCAAAATTTGATAGAAAAACATATAAGTTTTTAAGGACAGATGTAGTTATGAAGGTTTTGAGGGGGGTGCATGTGTAACTTTGAATCATGCATTATTGGTGAACTCCATAACTGCAATGTGCAGAAAGAAGCATCTGGTTTGAGTCAGATTGAGATGCAATATGTTGGGAACAAGTCATTATTTAAACAACAATTACAGAGATGAAGCTTTGAAGTTGTTGGTTAAAACAAAGACACAACTAGAAACTGGTTTTATGATCTTGGTTCAAAGAACAGACAAGACACCAAGACTTGAGAATCAAATCATACCAGTTTCTTTAAGTTTTATTTTACATATTGTTTTGATAATTATTATGGTTGTACTTGTTTGCACTTTGATCCAAAGCCAAAGCACAAAAGAATGAACACATTTTTAAGAGGATATTTAAGATATATACACACATAGACACATATAGCTTTGGACAAAATGAAAATACATTTAGACATCCAAAGCAAAGAAAGAAAAGACGCGGTGGCAAAACATAATTTTTATGAATAGAGTAATTACCGTTACAACAAAATAACTAGCGAAACATAATAAAATCGCGCTACTTGTAAACCTGTGGTATGATTATAATTACGCTAGTTGTTTTCTGAGTTGTAGTGTAATTACGCTATTCATGTAATTACCAAATAGCCACAGCATAATTTTCTCTCCTCGCTTCGCACAGTTTTCTCATTTTGTACATTGACCCAACTATACACACACACACATTTTTTATAAATTTAGTAAATATTACGAATATCATAGACAATTTCTTTTTGAGAGAATACAATTGAAATTAAACATGTGAACGAACTAATCCTTCAACTCACACGTTTTTTTGAATATAAATGGAATGAATTTAAGAAAAGCATCAAAATCAAAATCGGGACGTTAGACAAGAGAATTTGTTATGATGTTTCTTTCATTTCATTATGTTGTTTTTGTCCATATTTTACTTGGCACGCAGCTAATGAATCTTGCATTAGCTCATATTCGATTGTTTCAAATATGAGTATGTCAATTATATTTAGATCAGATCCATATACTATATACGTTTCGTCTTTTGATTTGCTCATGGTATACGAATCATTAAGGCTCTGGTTAGCATCAATATGATGGTTATTTTTTGTAGTATTGTTTATCTAAACAAGGCACCATAGGTTTGACAAAGTAGAAGATTGAATATTAAATTACCAAGTGTGCGAATGATTAGCTGAAAGTCTATAATTAATCTGAGTGGATATCAACTTGAATATGTTTATACCAATAATTGGAACACTTATTCATTTTCTTTAAATTTAAAAGGGAAAACATGTGCTATTTGTAAGTGAAACATGCCATGATGTACAAGTAAGCAATGGAATTTGTAAGAGCATTAATAATGCCACTAAAATGTTATTTATAATTAATGGGATAAAACCGAATTATTAAAGATCTATTATTATAAATTATTATTATTATTATTATCATCATCATTATTATAAAGTTCGTTGTAATTACATTCAATTAATTTCTAATATTCAGAAAACCAAAAAAACAAATCCAATTTTGCTTAAATTTAATACATTCCAAACAACCAAGCATGATCGAAATTTAAACTCAAACAACAAACGTTAACAGAAGCTTACTTGGTTAAATTTTAAGCAAATGAATGTGAGCATTATAACAGATATGTAAGATAGTGAGGCATACTTGGTTAACAAAGCTAACTATAACAATGTTTGAAATTAATATCATAGTTGGTTTCAATCGACTGGTCGGAGGTTAAATTGACTGGTTGGTGATGAGATGATGAGCAGTTAGTTGATTAGAGGTCAGAATCGACCAGGCGACGACATGCACACTGTAATGGGCAGATTAGGAATTGATTAGAGTACCAACGACGGCGTGAGTAGAATTTTGAAATCTGGATGGTGATAAGATAAAAAGATTAGGGCTTTCAAATTTCCATATATATTTTTAATATCACACACTTAAAAAAAACTAAATTTAGAGTTTCGGATATCCAAAAATTTTCAAAATCACTATCCGAATCCGAATATCCGAGATTCAGATATTCGAAATTTCGGATATCTGAATTCTCTGATAATTCGAATTTGGATTTCAGTGAAAATTGATTCGAAATCTGATTTTTCTGAACACCTACCCCCAAGGCGCCCATAGCAATCCGTCTGATGATTTGCAGGTTTCACTGATACGATTCATACAAGCTTTCAAAATCATATGGTCTTTATTATATACCGAGAATATAGCCATTTAGAGTCATGTGATCCTTACTGGAGTGCTAGTTTACTGAGAAAATGGGCTTCTAAAGTAAACATACTGAGGGCGTGAGCTGTAAAAATCATTAAAACTGTACACGGTCAGTAACTATACATAAACTGTACACTGCATGCTGGCTCCACTTTCCAAACTGTACACTACAGTATGACCGGTTTGGACAGTTTATAAACAACCCCTAATCGCCTCTGCTCGCTTGCCTAAACTAATGAGATCTCCATGAGCACCGCACACTTTTGAAAATGCATACCCATCTTAATAAAACATAGAATTTGTTTATCGAAATGTTAATAGAATTACAAGTAGTTCAAATCTATGAATAACTATATAACTCAACTAGGATCATGGCATTGTTGTCTGATTTAAACTGAATAACATGCCAATTTGGTCAAAATCCCAAAAAACACATCAAAAACTCACTTGCACATTCCCACTGCCAAGAAACTTTGATCGATCTGTGACAAATAAGTACAGTGACACTTAGTTGTTTGTCGATAAATAATAAAAAAATCAAAAAAAAAAAGTTAAAACACGAATATGAGACCTTAATTTATCGTTTGCGTTCGGTTCTCCACTTGTACACTGGTCTAGAAGTTGGGCAAACAATCTCGTCTTCACGCAGCTTTCGCTTTTTACCCTTTTTCTAATCCAACAACGTGGTTTTATTTATTTATTTAAATATCAACTTAAAAAAAAAAGGTAACTGTATACATTTTTAAGTTTGAGCATACATACCTGTAATTCTTGTTTCAATGCCATTTCATTATACACTTTCTCCAACTCCTGAACTCGGTTTTTTCTAGCTTCCAATTCTTTGTATGAAGAAGCTGTCTTCCTACACATAAACCACATTAAGATCCTTTTAGAAACACCTTTTAGTTGGCTATAACACCTGAATCATTCCTTCACAAAGCACCCATATATAGATATAGAGGGGCGTTTATTTAAAAACCAATGATATCTTGATAACCACATAATACATTTATACACAAGTGCATTATGCAGTTCTCTTTTTCAACGTATTATTGTACTAAAGAGTTTGTGTACAAGTTACATATATGTAAACAACTTGGTTTACATATGTCTAAACTACTTATTATACCAGCCAAAGTTTCATTCTGTTTAGTTTTGTTATTGTTACACATGTAATGAAAATTTGTATGCATATAAAACTCTATGTTTCATATTTGTAACAAACCTTTTGATACTCTCTGGCAAGTCATCAAAAGCCGGCAATCCTCCGTTACTCTTCGTTTCTGATAGTATTCTCTTAGCATCCTCCCTGTATAAAATAAATGAAAAAAAAAGTTAACCAAGAAATATTTATTTACACCCATTAGCAGAGGTCTAACCTATCTTCAGCATAGTAAACATGTTTGCTTGATGGCTGCGAATCAAGTGAATGCAGTGTTGCAGTTAGCCTTTCAATTTTCTGCATTAAATATAAATAGATTTAGCAAAGACTCTTCTAATATCAAAAATTTAAAAAGAAAATAATCCAATTACCTTTTTTTCAGATTGTAGTTTCTGCAAGATATAGCCTATATCTTGCGATTTCATCAGCAAGAGTTGCTCCTCAGTGTAGTTGTTTGGTTCACTTCTGCAGCATATATAACAATTTAACATCAAACTATGTTTTTCTTCCCCCTAAATAATAAGAATATAAATAATTACCCTCGTTTATGAACTCCATCAACGGTTTTAGAATTGATCATCTTGAAGTAGAACTCATCTGGATTCCTGAACGCTGCCTTTTCCTTGAGTTTCTGTTATAAAAATCAGAGTTATAGTTTTAGCAAAATCTAAAAAAAATATAAAACTAAGCTTATACAACACAAATGCAATCAAACAAATAAACGTTTTACCTGCAAGTAATCCTCCTTTTTATGGAAGGCTTTTGCACGGACAACATAGTCCTTGTGTTTCTCAAGAAGCCCGAATCTTTTTCTTTCTTTTCTGCATAAAATGTAAGAATGAGAAAAAAAATGAAGCGTGTTTATGAAAAAGACTCAAAAGATGAAATGCAAAGTAATAGAGGCACTCACGGTTGAGCCCGTTCCTTGTGGGCCCGTCTCTGAACAGCATTCCTTAACGACGACATTTTGAAGAATGAGTGTAACAGCCGCTGTACAAAAAGAAAATTAGATTGTTTATAACACATAAAAGGTATAAATAACTTACAATAAAAAAATACCACAAATCAGGCAAAATCTATTACAGTTTTCCTTTTCTATCTTCCTTTAAACTACTTTCAATAATCAATTAGTAGTAAATGTTGGTAAAACTAATTGCAAGCTACTAGTCCATTCTACTTTACATTAATATAATATTGTGTACTATTAAGTATTGATTATTAATCAAATATGTTCATCACACTCGGAACTTAAATGAATCATCAAGTAATCAAAACATTAGAACTATGCAGTTTAGGGGTGTTCAAAACCGGATATCCGGAGTTTCGGATATCCGAAAATTTCGGATAGTGGATTTCACTATCCGAATCTGTATCCGAAATTTCGGATATCCGACCGAAGTTCGGATATCCATTCGGATAGTGAAACGGATATCCGAAATTCTATTTCAAAAAAAAAATCTCTATTTGATTTGAAAAATCCAAACCCAATAAAACTTTTATTCAAGCAATCTATGTTGCTCCACTAACAGCTTGTCAAAAACCACCACCACCTACTGATTCATACAAAAACATAAATAAAGTAAGATATGTGAAGAAATTGATAGCGAGAGCAGATTAGAGAATATAAAACGGTGAGTGAGAAGCAAGGGGCGAGCGAAAACGGCTTGATTTAGAAGGCATCGGGATTAAAAAATGTTCGTTGCAGCGGCGACAGGGACGCCGAGAGAGAATCTGCAACGGAGATAAGAGATGAAGATTATGAGAAGCAAAGGCGACGAGAATCAACCTCAGATTTTGGTGGCTGGTGATGGTGATTGGCGGAAACGGAGATGGATTTGAGTGAACATTTGAAACTTGAGAGGAGAGCGAACGTGAATGATATAAGGCTGTTAGGGTTCCAAGTTGAATTCATATTTAACATAAAAAATTATTAAATTCAACATTTCGGATAGTTCGGATATCCGACTATCCGAAAAATCCCAAAATTGCTATCCGATCCGAATCCAAATTTTCGGATTCGAATAGTTCGGATTTGGATTTTCGGATATTTCGGATACGGATTGGGATACTTTTGAACACCCCTAAATTTGAGATACAGGTTATCACGGTGGGATAGCAATAATTGCTCATATCATGCAACATTTATAAATATATGAACAATTGCTAATGGCACAAAACTGTACTAAATAAGAGTATGAATCCAATAGAATTGCACTACCATACACAAATCCATAAATTTGTTAGATAACTTATCAGATTTGCAAATACAGATGAACCTAAAAAAACGTTTGCAGAGCGAAACCCTTTTCTTCAATTCCATCAAGAAGCAATAGTGATAAACCCTAGAAAATTGTTCTATATTACGTATAGAAAAAATGTAATTATCTTTAGAAAAAAGAAATTAAATGTAAAGGAGTATGATAATTTATTTCGAGTTCCAAAGACGCTTATTTTTCAACTCATAGATGCAGCGAACTTAGAACTTGTTTCAAAATCATACTTGCTGCAAGATTTGGTAGCGTTTTCAAAGTGAGTTGTTGGGAAGCAAACGAGGGATGCACGATGTTTTGCTAGAGTTTAAATAAAAAACGAGTTATAATAAGTTTGAGCTTTTATGGGCTTTTTCTTAACTTGGCCCTCAAATACCCCACCTTGAAAATCGGTGCTATGACCGCTATTTGGGAATCAAAATATAGAGATCAAATATTGGTTGATAGCAAATGGTAATAGGTACCAGCACCGAATCGGCTACCGTCAGTACAGTTTAGTACCGACCTTTTGAGGGTTTGGGATTGGTATGCTAGCTACCGGTATTTTTCCTAACCGGTATCATACCAAGTATTCTCGATACCCATTTTTGGGGATTTTCGGAATCAGTATAATCAGTAGTGATACCGAGCTCGATAATGCCAATAATAGCGGTTCGGGTATTCTAGACTAACCGGTATTGAGTGCATAGATAGCATTAGAAGCAACGTAAAATAGTAGAATGAAGGTGGTCTGTACTGTAATATTTCAATTAAATTAATTCTATAAACCCTAGCTTATCAATTTAGTTTTGATAAAAACCTAGCCTGAACTAACATTCTAAGCAAATCTAAATTGCTTTCACAATCCAATAATAAACAATCAGACTACGTAAACAAAGCTTAATAATTACCTAAATAAAAAGTATTCAGTCGGAATACTCGCCGGCGGAAGAAGACGAACAAACGTATTTGCTGGGTTTTTTATTTTCTTCCAGTGGATTGAGGGAGGGAGGCCAACCCTTCATTTTAATATTAATGGGCTTAAAGCCCATATATCGTAGTTTGATTGTTTAGTGGGTTTACTCCTAACCACGAAAACTAAACCAACATATATGAGGCATCGACCAAAGAGACAGAGGTGCACAAAGACCCCAACCCGTACCCGGAACCGGACCCGATTTGCACCCGGTAATACCCGAAACCCTGAACCGGTACCATACCCGAACCCGGTTTTTTCTAATACCCAAAAATAGGATATTTAAATACCTGGTTTTAGAATACAAGGTTCTGTACCTGACCCGAACCTGAACCCGACCCGGTTATTGCCAATACCCGAACCCGATTCTATACATGGAACCGATATTTGAAAAACCGATATGTGCACCTCTAATTGACAACACATAGCTATGATTATTTATCGTCATATCAAATAAAATAAAATAAAATGTAATGTAATGTTGTTTTTGTTTTATTTTAGTTAAATTTGTACATACTTTTTTTGGTATAACCGGCTAGGTTAATAATCGAAACTGGTTAGAGGAATTTTTCACTAAAAACCGGATTTGACCAATAACCAGTAACCAATACTCCTAAACCCAAAAGCAGACGTTAGGGAATGCCATGGTTATAAGTTATAAATTATAGGAGAATATCACCTTTATGTGAGTAAAAGTTTCTCTTACAATATGACAACGGTTGATCTTCCATTGATTCTCGGATTATAGAAACATAATTGGGAACTGAGACTAAACATAATACTTATTGTGGTTTTGTAAATGGATGACGGGCATGAGACTTTTTTAAATTTTTAAAAATGGTGTTGCATTTTGATGTGTGATTAAGGGAGGTTGCTTTCTTTTAGTGGCATCTCACATGACCGGGTATGGATCCTTACTAACACAACCTCGCTTCTAGTGGCAAGGAATATGACACCTCCCTAGTTCTAGTGGTGATGGTAGTAAAAGGTTCACGAGAATTAGAAAAATACGGACACTGACAATTTCTATTTATGACAATAATGGCATCTCTTTTCTTCTAGTGGCGAGTGATATAACGACTCTGACATGGTTGGATGCTCCTGACTTACTACTCACCAAAAACTGATTCTAATGACCCTATCACCCGAAGACTTGGAAACTGTTTCTCATTAACACTTCAAATGAGATCGTAGATCAAAGATCGAAGAATAAAAAGATGTTCATATTTATAGGCCAGCCAAGTAGAAATCAGACAGATTTCTATGTTAGCCAACACACCTTTTAAATTTTAATACTACTTGTAAATCTACAACTTCATTTACATGATCAGACTTTAAGCCTAGCTCAACCCTGTAAGAAGGAACATGTTTTCTATACAACTTGATACCGGCAAACGCCGGCTGAAGGTCATGCCCTTTGTTTCTTTTATCTAATTGGCCAAGGACCAATCACATGAAAATTTCTCAAAACCTTCTCTTTTAGTTAAATTTTAATGTTTTGTGATTACAGCGTGTATCTTTTAATCCTAAATTGTAATATATTATTGGTTAAGTTTAGGTGATCCAACCAGTAAAAAAATTCTTCAAACAACTAAAAAACCCAAAACATGGTTACACAACTGTAACAAAATCATGTAAAAGAAGATACAGAAAAATAGTGAACAATCTTTTGTAAACTCAAATCTTTGATATATTAAGACTTCCAACTCCAAGCATAATATTCATTCACAGCGTTTTAATTCATACAAATACTACTACACTTTTCGTAAGTTATTATCTTTATTGATCATTATCAATAAAAAGGCCTCAAGATCTCTTGATATCGATGCATTCTCATTTAAACGCGTGATTATAGCCATGATAATGGAAGCTTTTGTAAAGAAAATGAGCCAACCATTTTGACCCAGAAAGAACAAAACTGAAGCAATCGCTAGTGTATTTCTTGCAGCTATCGATACCACTTCCTGTTTGGTTGCAGCCACCATAGCCACTGCAGCAACCGAAAACACCTGAAAAGCCACCTTAAGTGCATTCAAACCTTTATATGCACCACTGCAACGGCTACAATTCATCACATGAGTCCAGTACCTAAAACAAATAAAATCAATCACAAATCAAATTAATTTCAATACTCATAAATCTCACTTGGTTGAATATTATGCAAATAACCTGTCCATAAGTTGTTCCCGAGGTGGGGTGGGTGATAAAGATCCATTAAACTTGTTTCCCCAATCAATTCGACCGCCTGAATATTTCTTTAACCACTTTCTAAATGCAACCACTTTCGCATCTGGTTTAGCTGGCACGAAACAAACTTTTTGCCAGTTAGAAAAACCGGCTTCCATCAGCTTTTTCTCCTACAAGTTACATAATATTTCAAGAACTGACTGAATCACAGTCGCATAATCAGTTTCTTGTCCTGAAGTTACCTCAATATGAAGAAGATACAAATCTGAATCAATAACCAAATTCTGGTTAATATGGTACATCCATCTGGGAACAATCCGATCAATCCAAGCTGCAAAGTCTCTTCCGGGAATAAAGATCAATCTGCTGTTACCCGGGCTTACTGGTATACAGATAAAAACAAAAAACAACCGTCTAGGTTGTTTTCTTGCCGATTTCCTCTGTATTAATTAAAGTACCAAAAAGATTAATATAGTTCCAAAGTGAAATACTTGAATGTATAGGTGTATTATTAGGCCGGTAAACGAACCAAATGAACACAAGCAAGAGCATGTTCATGTTGGTTTATATTCGTTTGTTTAAATTCTAAACAAACAGTTCACGAACATAATTGAACAAAGATAAACGAACATATATGAACAAACATAAACGAACACACTTAAATAAACACAAAAAAACATAAATGAACTAAAAAGATCGTTCAAGAACATAAATGAACGAATGAAACATGTGTTCATGCTCATTCATTCAACTAAATGTACACAAATGTTATGTTCATGTTCCTTCGTTTATTAAATGAGCAAACATAAATGAACTTCCTGCCGAACGGTTCACAAACAGTTCACTGAACATTCAGTTTGTTTATTTGCCTATGTATTATGTATACCTCTGGAATTTCAGCAACTAAGAAATGCAGACACGGAGGAATAAACTTTGAATCACCGTATGATTGGTTTGCAGTGAAACCATTTTTATGTATATGATCCATGTTTGTATCTATAGGCGCGCCCCCTTTGCGATCAACCTTAACATTGCAAGAAACTTATGTTAGAAAACCAAAAATAAAAAAAATAAAAATAAATAAAAAAACTATGTGGCATTGTGGTGTTGTATATATACTTACTTATCTAGGGTGTGGTGACCTCAATATTCCATAATGTGAATAGGGCACATGAGCAGGATCCATTAAGTTTTCGATCAAGATTTCATACCTAAAAGTGTCATATATGAAACGTGCATACCCAAATGGGATATCTCTGCAAAACATTTGGTAAGTAAACGAAGGATCATCAAGTTTGGGTATGTACGACGGTTTCTTCTTCTTCGTAACAATATCTTTATAACCAGACGATCCCATGCTGCACGGTGCTTGGATAAACCGCAACACACGTCTTCTGGAACGTGTGAACCAAAGGACCGTCTTGGGGAGCTTGAATAATATTAAATGGCGGGATTTGGCATTTCAAGGACAATGTGGCGGTTCAATCATAAAATATTTTTGTGAGTATGACTTTCTGTGCGTGATTAACTGATTTCTAGAAAGTTTATCGAGCCATTATTTCTCCATATATAGAGACCCTGTAAATATTATTAACATGTTGGAAGCTAAAAGAAGAAACTTCTTATGGGGTGGAGGCGATGGGGTGTCGAAAATTAATTGGGTAGCATGAGATCGGGTAACTACTGACAAGAAAGATGGCGGGTTAGGCTTATGTCCTCTTAGAGTTTCCAATGCTTCTTTTTATCGCGGTTGTAGAGGTATGGTACCAAAAAGACCCAAATACCCTTAAGTACCATCCGCGGGTCACAGAAGAATCTCTCACAGGCCACCCGCGGGACATATGGATCACCCGCATATCACGGTAGAGGAGAACGCCCTCATACCACGCGCGGAAACATCCTGGCACCCTCAAAAGTCATCCGCAGGGCGGAACATCTATTGGCCAAGACAACCGGAAGACAGTGCCAGCGAGACAGCTGTCACCAATTAACTGCTCTCTGGAAGAAGGTTCACGATTCTTACTTGGGGAATACGTGACATATCAACCAATGAACAAAGGACACCTGGCCGGGTTGTTATAACCGTGCACATGGCCGGGGTGCGATCCGTCCTATCATTGGGCGACACGTGTCCAGGTTGTTATACCCATGCACATAGGACGTATAGCTCAACCTATCATAAGAGGACACGCGTCCAGGCGGTTATCAAAGATCTTCTAGAAGAGGACAGCTGGCCCAATCACCTTCCTACATCCTTCGACTATAAATACCTTGTCAAACGGTATGAGGTATTCATCCACTCACCTACATTCTGACTACACTTAGTCTATATACTTCAGTACTTTCTCCATTTACGAAGGTTACTGATTCTCACGCCGGAGGGTGGTTACAGGAAGACCCCCCCTTGTCCTTCCTGTAACGAGACTCACGGTGTCCGTTTTGCAGGTTCCGTTCATTGGACTTTGGGGAGTTATACTCATATCGTACTAGTAATTACCGTATAGTACCATGTAGACTCATTGGATCCAGGACCCATACCAGGGGAACGGATCCGTGTTTCTTCATTGGCGCCATCCGTGTTTGGTGTTAGAATAGCAAAAGTTTTCGTTGGTTTCTTGGTTCGTTCGATATGAGTAAACTTCCTGAAGGGCCAACGGGAATCCCTGCACCTGATTCACGTGTAACTAACACAGACGCACCTCAGGGTCTTAGTGTTTTTTCACGTATTACGACTCCAAGTGGTCGTACTCTTGAACGTGTCACAGCTCCGGGGACACGAATCACTGACGTAACACCTGGGGGTTTTACCCTAGAAAATGTTGCAGCACCAACCTGTCCCACTCCCACAGACATGGGACGTGTCTCGGTACCGGAAGGTTCCAATTTGGGTAATCTCAGACGAATTACGGAGGAGACTCGCCGAAACCGCTCAGTATTGGATTTGGAAGATGATTCAGGCGATTCTGACATGGCGAGGTCTCATCAACGTAACTCCAGATCCAGAGGAATGCTAACTCCTGAGGAGTGGCTCCACGTGCAACAACAAAATTTGGTGGCTGAATAAGAGCGCAGAAAACGTAACAAACGACTTCATGCTCGCACTTTGAATTATGAGGAATCTCCCAAGAGATCTCCTTCTCCTCCACCAACAGTGAGAGGAAGTCAGATCCGTTATAGCCAACAGACGGAGCCAGAGTTTGGCGAACTACCGAGGTTACGTCCTCGTCCTCGCATAGATATGCGGATGCCGTCTTACTTAGAAGAGTTTGACAGTTATGATCCCACTTATCAACCAGGAGACAACAGTCTGTACACCGGAGACAGTAGGATGAGTGTGCGGGCAAGAAGCAGCTATCCGCAGGACATAGTCCGCCACACAGAGTATCATAGTAATGCTGAAAAGGGACTTTACCAAACCATACCGCCCGGCAGCTTTTGCCGAGAAATCAAAATTCATAGCAAGTATTGCTACAACACCCTTTCCTGTTAATGCTAAAATACCTACATCGGTAGGTAAATACAATGGTATGACTGATCCAAGTGATCATCTCCAGAACTTCGTGGCAGTAGGTGGTGTTAGCGGTTCGACGCTCCCCTATTGGTGTCACATGTTTGTATTGACACTAACAGGGGCAGCAAGAGAATGGTTTGAAAAGTTACCTGATGGTCAAATTTCTAGCTGGGATGACCTCGTAAAAAAGTTTTCTCAACAGTTCAGCCAGCAGAAAAAGCATACGCGAGACCAGTCTGAAATTTTGGATGTCGTTCGCCGCGATAATGAGTCTATAGAAGATTTTATCACCAGGTTCAACGACGAAAGTCTGAACATCGGCGGGATCAGCAAAGACATGCTTCGCTGTGCCTTCCGCAAGAATGTCAAGTGTGATGATCTAGTCCGCACACTTCCTGGTAGAGATGGAATGCCAAAAGAATGGGATGATCTTATACGCGGCAAAGTTGTATGCCAACATCGAGAAAACATTGAGAAATAGCAATCCGAAGAAAAAAATTTAAAGTCGAGTTTCAGACTCCGAGACCAAATAGACAAGTGAAAGGCCCTACCTGGTCAAGACTTCCGCCAAGTACAGAAGTGTCGAAACCATTTGATGCGAGATCTCTCATAGGCAACAAGAACAAAATGGGACCCTCGAACCGAGGTCCCAATAGTTGGACTCCTCTCTCAAAAACTCCCGCCGAAATTCTCACCACAGAAAATGTGAATTTTAGAAAGCCACAGCCACTGTCAAGAAGGTCATTCCTAGATGCCAAAAAGCATTGTTCGTTCCATGATGACATCGGTCATAACACGAACGAATGTAAAGCACTAAAAAATGAAATTGAGGCGGCTGTGAAGTCTGGAAAACTCGGGCATTTGGTAAAAAATCGAAAACCCGACAATGGTAAAGCTCCCGCTCGGGAAAACCAAGGCCCGAGTAAAAAGCAAGTTAAAGATTTGAACGTCCATATGATACAAGGTGAGTACAATACAGGGAAAAAGAGGAAAGAATCTGATGATGAGGAGTGGAAAAATGAGCGAGTGATCTTCCCTCGAATCAAAGGAGGTCCGAACAACAAGAATCCCCTGATCATCACTGCCCTCTTCGGACACTATCGCTCCCAATACGTCTTCTTTGACACCGGTAGTACATCGGATATCATGTATGAACAATGTTTTGAACAACTTAACGAAGAAGATAAAGAAAGATTGAAACCCATCCACGCTCCAGTATCGGGGTTTGAGGGGAAATAATTCATCCGCGAGGGGTAATTTCATTCCCAGTCACCCTAAGCGACGGAACTCATTCGAGAATCGAGGAGGTCGAATTTCTGGTTCTGCCAGCAACATCGAAACATGATATTATCCTCGGACGAGAGGCAATTGGTGACTTCAATGCTCACCCGTCCACGGCGCATGGTGCAGTAGGAGTTCCAACTTGCACTGGCATAGCAATAATTCATGTCAATCGACATTGCTTTGCAACCGAGAGCTCAAAACCCAGCAAGATTCCAAAACAAACTGTGAAAACCGAACCAGAAAAATGGGTTTTGAACAAGAAGTTCCCTGATCAAACGGTAACGATCGGACCTGCTATCTCCGAGATAGTAAGGACTTTCCTGAAACAGTTATTATAAAAAAACATTGATGTTTTCGCATGGCAACCCGCGGACATGACTGGTGTCCCGCGGAGCATCGCGGAACACAAATTAAGAGTAAACCCGTTGTTTACACCAATTGTTCAAAAACAACGTAAGATGGGTCCGGAACAAACAGAGGCAATGAATGAGCAAGTTCAAGACCTCTTACAAGCTGGAATCATTCGTCCAATTCGTTATCAGACCTGGGTCGCTAACCCAGTTATCGTCCCTAAGAGCAACGGGACATGGCGGATGTGTATAGATTTCAAGGATCTAAACAAAGCATGCCCAAAAGATTGTTATCCTCTACCAGAAATCAACCTTAAGGTTGATGTTGTGGCACCATTCAAATTCAAATGCTTCCTGGATGCCTACAAAGTCTATCACCAGATCCGCATGGCAGCGGGTGATGAAGACAAGACAACATTTCGTACTGATCAGGGCACCTTTTGTTATAAAATGATGCCTTTCGGACTGAAGAATGCGGGAGCCACATATCAACGGTTAATGGACATAGTGTTTAAAGATCAAATGGGTCGAAATCTGGAGGTTTATATGGATGATCTCGTAATTAAAAGTGTTGAGGAAGATCAGATTTTGAGAGATATTAAAGAGACATTCGAAACCTTGAAGAGTATTAACATGATGCTGAATCCAGCTAAGTGTTCATTCGGAATGGAGGAAGGAAAATTTCTTGAAGTAATTGTAAGGCCCCGTTACCGGTAGCCCTACTTTCGTGTTGGATTTACTCATAAACGCAGTTCTAAATATCAGAGTTAATTAAAACATTCGCGGAACATTAAAAACATTCAAACCATTACATTCCATAACCATAATTCTTGTCTTATCGAGCATTCATAGTCATTTAAAAACAAAACATAGTCTTTTAAAATAAAACATCATATAAAAATCTTCAGATGCCAGCTTCGTCCAACTCTGCCATGTGTCCTCTTCAAGCTACCTGCCTCATTCTACTCACCTGTGTGCATACTAAAAGTCAGCTACGCACAATGAGTTCTAGTTAATCACATACTCATACAATACCTTCTTACATTTCATACTTAACCTCTTAACTTTCTTTCATACACACATAAGTGCATATACTTTCATTCTTACCTTCATACTTTCTTTACATACATAATCATACGTTTTAAAGAGCCTTTCACCCTATAACCTCACAGATATTATAAGGGTCTGGTCCCTGACATCACAGATATTATTAGGGCCTGGTCCCTAACATCACAGATATTATTAGGGTCTGGTCCCTAACATCACAGATATTATTAGGGTCTGGTCCCTAACATCACAGATATTATTAGAGTCTGGTCCCTAACATCACATATATTATTAGGATCTGGTCCCTCTTCGTTACCATACAACCATGCCTTTCCTTCGTTTATTAACTTTATCGCATTCATACATATAAGCAAATACATTATACTTACCTTATACGTAACACTACAACCTGACAGTACGTGCAATATCCGAAGATCGTTCACGTACTGACAAGCAATCATTCATACATTTCACTTCATTCATATAAGGCATACACTTATCACTTAGGATAAGTGTATTAACAAACATATCGAGTATGCACACAGCCCCGAAAACATAACACAGAAATGGGGCTAGAAACTCACCTGAATGCGGTTACGTTCACCGTTAATCGTAATCCCTTTCTTCAGTTGTGCACGGCTGACTATATAATAAGTACAATTATCAATTAACTATCACTACTCATATCATCTTTCTAGTCTTAGCTACTACCCACAACGAACGGGGGTCCGGGGGGCAGCGCCCCTGGAAGCGGGGTCTAGGGGCGGCAGCCCCTAGCAGGGTCCAAGGGGCAGAGCCCCTGGTTGGGGTCGAGCTGCCAGGTCAGCTTGGAAAAATTTTATTTCCATTAACTGTCTTAACACATTTTTCATTAGGTTTTTAATTTATTTTCTCATTTGCTAACTCCAGCGAACTTATCATTAAGCGAACTTAACAATAAGCGAACTTAACATTAAGCGAACTTATCGTTAGCAAACTTAAGCATAGGCGAAGTTAGTGTTCGGCGAAGTTAACCCTAGGCGAACATATGCCAGGCGAAGTTGTCAGGGAGAACTTGGGGTCCAGTGAAGTTAATCATAGGCGAACTTGTCAACAAGCGAAGTTGGCCAGCGAACTTAGTTAATCAGCGAAGTTATCAGTTAGGCGAACTTGCTTACAAGCGAACTTGCTTGCTGGCGAAGTCCGCTTGTAGGCGAAGTTGTGCAGCAGCCGCCGCTGTTCATCCTTAATCCCCAAAATCATCATCGTTTTACCGAGAAATCCATGGGTATGGTATTTGACTAACCCGCGGTCATTCCTATGGTCGTTTTTGGATATGGTTTGACCCGAAAACACGTAAAGTTTGGACCTTTAAGTTAAAAAACGTTCAATACTAGTGTTAAGGGTTCATTAACCGAGCCGTTTCCATTTTCGGGTTCATTACACTCATATTTATCATCAAGTTTACAACTTTATGTTTCGTTTATACCCGATCTACTCTCGTTCTAAGTTTCAATGCTAAACGCTAATAAAACGTAAACTTTAAAGGGTCAAGAACATACCTTTAGTGCTCGTTTGGATCTCGTTTAACTTGTTTATGCACTCTAGATCTCGTGTAATAAAGATCTAATACCAACTAACGTTCGTTTGGCCTCAAGCCCCTCTCGTCTCTCTCGGCCGTGTATACGGTGGTGTGTGGTGTGTGTGTTTTGGAGTGTGTAGAGATTTAGATGGAATGAAATGAGGTTTAGGGTTTTATGGTGGTTTAGGGTTTTATGGTGGTTTAGGAGGATATTTATATTCCCCAAGGCCCATGGACCTAAAGCCCATTACCCTTTAATCCATCTTATTTAATCCCAATCCATGATCTTTTCTTTATTTAGCATAGATTAATTATTAACACTCGATAACTAAACGCAACTTTCTTTATTTAATACTAGAATCATTTTAGGATGTTATAGTAATTGTCACGGGTGCGGGCTTCAAAGCTAACCCAGATAAAGTTCAAGCTGTAGCCCGCATGCCTTCCCCATCTTCCCTCAAGGAAGTTTAGACACTCAATGGTCGATTGGTTGCTTTGAATCGTTTCTTGGCGAACCATGCAGCCAAATCTCATCCTTTTATCTCAACATTAAGAAATTGCCTCAAGAAAGCACAATTCAAATGGACCGTGGAAGCGGAACAAGCTTTCTTGGAAGTTAAAAAATGTTTGATGGAACTGCCCACGTTAACAGCACCTCGCGCGGGAGAACCTTTAACGTTATACCTATCAGCTTCTGACATTGCCATTGGGGCTGTCCTTCTGACAGATCGAAAGAATGTTCAAACGTCGATCTACTATGTCAGTAGAACGCTATCAGACCCAGAAACAAGATACTCCATGCTCGAAAAACTTGTTTTGGCACTAGTCTATGCTGCCCGACGCCTCCGGAGGTACTTCCAAGGGCAACCCATCAATGTCCTAACCGGATACAAGCTCAAGAACGTTCTCAGTAAACCGGAATTGTCTGGGCGATTGGCCAAATGGGCCATCGAGCTAGGTGAACACGCAATAGAATACAAACCTAGGCCGGCAATCAAAGGGCAGGTGTTGGCGGACTTTGTCACCGAGGTCTTGCGACACAAAGAGAAGGAATACCTGATTGAACAACAACCTCAAACGCCTCCGGAATTAGGATAGATCTGGTCTTTGTTCATGGACGGGGCCTCAAGCAACGAAGGATCTGGCGTGGGCCTCAGGCTAGTCAATCCCGAAGGTCACGAGTTTACAAACGCCATAAAATTAGACTTCAAAAGTACTAACAATGAGGCAGAGTATGAAGCTTTCTTGGCAGGCTTACGGATAGCCAAAAAGCTTGGGGTTAAGCATTTAGAAGCCCGTGTGAACTCCATGTTGATTGCGGGATATATTAATGGAACATATGAAGCAAAGAATGACATAATGGCTTCATATGTGTCACAAGCAAAAGATTTGATGCTTCAGTTCTCCTCATGCAAAGTCATCCATATTAAAAGAAGCGAGAACAAGTCAGCAGATGCTCTTAGCAAATTGGCTTCCACAAACTTTGAACACTTTGCTAAAGATATCCGCATCGAAATTTTGGACCGCCCATCTGTTCCGCAACATCAAGTTTTGGTAATTCAAACCGGAACGGAATCTTGGATGACACCAATTACAGCTTATTTGTCATCCGGAACCCTCCCGGAAGGAAAAGCAGCGGCCCAGAAGATAAAACACGAAGCCTTGAACTACCAGATACTTGACGGTGTTTTATATCGATGCTACTTCCTTGGACCACTACTTCGATGTTTGGATGCCGAGGACGTGAACTATTTGATCAGAGAGGTCCATGAAGGCATATGTGGTCTTCACGCTGGCCCACGCATGGTCATAGCAAAACTAATGAATGCCGGATATTATTGTCCAGGAATGCATTTGGATGTTGTGCAAGAAATCAGAAAGTGTGATTCATGCCAGCGTCATGCTCCTAATACGCTACGACCAAAGAATGAGTTAGTTCCAGTCACTTCGGCTTAGACGTTCCAGAAATGGGCGATCGACATAATGGGACCTTTCCCCGAAGCCTCCGGACGTGTCATATTCTTTATAGTAGCCATCGACTACTTCACAAAGTGGGTGGAAGCTAAACCGGTTGCTTCCATAACAACAGCAAATATTAAGAAATTCTTGTGGGAATTCATAATATGCCGGTTTGGTCTTCCTCTGAAACTCGTTAGTGATAACGGAACTCAGTTCGCGGACAGTGGGTTACAAGAATGGTTAAAAGAGTTACACATTTATCAAATCTTCACCTCTGTAGCCCACCCGCAAGTGAATGGTCAGGTTGAGAGAACCAATCGGACGATCAAGGAAGGAATCAAAGCAAGATTAGGAACTAAACGGACGGGTTGGGTGGATGAGTTACCCCATGTACTATGGGCATTCCGCACTCAAAAGAATTCCAGTAATTCTGAAACCCCTTTTAGTTTAACCTATGGCACAAAAGCCATGATTCCAGCGGAGATTGGTTTTCCATCTGCCAGAGTCCTTATGATTGAGGATAATGATCATGAACTCCGGATGAACCTTGACCTCCTCGAGGAAAGAAGAGAATTAGCTTCGATCCGAGAGCACAATTATAAACGCCAATTGCAAAAGTATTATATCTCGCGGGTCCAGAATTACGAATTTGATGCGGGAGACTTTGTCTTCCGCAACAACGAAGCCTCCGGGCAAGAGCCTCTGGGCAAGTTAGCTCCAACTTGGGAAGGACCTTATAGAATTCATAAATTCTTATCTAAAGGTGCCTATAAGTTAGAAAAGTTGGATGGGAGTGAGATCCCTAGAACTTGGAATGGGGCCCAAATAAAGAAATGCTATATATAGTTTGTTTTTTCTTTTGGCCTGCGTGCCTAATTAGATATTCACAACCTATGCAATTTCACTTCTTGTAATTCGGCTTATGCCTTATTTATAGAAATTTTCATTTCAATCGTTTAAGACTTATATTGTTATGTAATCCTTTATTGTCCTACAAAGAAGATCCTCCAAACACTTATATTATGAAAAATAAACAAAGTGTACGGGATATAAAATAAGCCTTCTTTATTCATACAAAAGGGATTACAAGACATGGAGAGTTTAACTACAAAGGAAAAGAAAATTTTTATCTATGGCGCGGCATCAGTATGTCCCGCACCATCGCCTCCCGCATCCTCAGCATCTTCTTCATTTTCTTCATCTTCTTCATCAAGTTCAAGAAGAGATTTTAACCGCTTAATGTTGTCCTTCTTATCCGCAAGCTTGGATATCTGCTCCGTCAAAGAGAACTTCAAATAATCAAAATCCTTTGTTTTCTGTTTAAGGATGGCAACAGTATCTTGACCAGCCAAAATGTATTCCTCAGGACGCTTAGAAGTTGAACCAAACTGGTAACCTTCCTTAAAACCCAGATGGCGGCCAGCCTGCTTGGATGCCTTCAGAAGAACAGCAACACAATCTCCAAGCTCATCACTCGCCCGAACATCGGCGATGACCTGTTGGAACAATTATGCATAAATAACTCAAAACACTTAGATTATTTATACCAAAAACAAGGTACATACCTTGGGGATAGCTTCCGCTAGTAGCCATTTTTGATCCGCTTTGGCCTGGACAAGCTCCATCTATGACCGGCGCATTCCAAGGCTTGACCGCGGCTCTTGGCATTAAGGTCAGCCAAACGCTTGTCCTTGGCCGCCGACTCAATTCGAAGAGCTTCCATTAATTTGGCTTGCTCATTCATTGATTTGGCTTGTTCATCCAGTTGTTTCTGGAGAACAATCCGGGCCTCCTCAGCAGCGGACCGAGCAACCTTCTCCGCTTCCAGAGCCTGGCGGCTTTCTTTGACCTCGTTCATGGCCTTCAAGGCTTCTTCTTTGGCACTGGTAGCAGAAGCCGCCAGCTCATCCCATTCCTCGTTCATCGCCAGCCAGTCTCGGGTTATTTCTCGACTAGTGGAAATAGTATTCGCCAAGTTATAAGAGTTTGAGTTCAGCAACTCTTGGTGAATACTACGACGACGACGCTCCTTCTCAGCAGGAGGAAGACTCTCCTCCAAAAACTCGAAGCATACGTCCATGTCACGAAATGTTGAATCTCGACGTAAAGACCAATGTGGACGATGCGGAGTAGGGTCCTCCTCTTGAGGAGCTGGAGAAGTTTGAGGAAACATGCTCACACCCCCTTGATCTCTAAAATGATGAACATTATATAAAGGTGACATACATACACGATCAGTGCTGTCAGATTCCTTGTTCTTCAATGGAGAGTCATCAGTTACAAAGATTGGATCTTTGGCAGTATTGGGAGGTGGAGATGGTGGTGGCGAAAGAGGAGTTGAATCTTTCAAACCAGCAACACCTTCAGAAAGGTTATCCAGGTTCACTGAAAAATATTAACAGTGGGTTAGACACATTCTATTTCACAGCAGTTAACAAATAAAAAGATTTTGCTTACCCAGTGAAGGATCGTTCGCGTCAAGTTGGTCCAAATGCGCTTCCAAAGTAGAAGGCTTCGCCTTCTTAGACTTTTTCTTAGGGGCGGACTTGGCAGGATTCACCTTACGCTTGCCAGCCACCTTTGAAGCGTTCTCGTCAACAATGGGACGTTCACCTTCAGTAATGACATCATCAGGTTGGGGGTGGTCCCCTTCCGCAGTAATTTTAGCATCATCATGGCCAGTAGCCTGGCTAGTGACGGCTCTTTGGCGGGTGAGACCTGCAGTTGAGTCCACGGATTTATTAGCATCAACTGGAAAAACTTCGTCACAGAGTGACGACTCCTCGCTGGACGAAAAGAGTACAATCACCCCACTAGAAGTAATAGCAGTCACAGGTCGGGGTCGTAGAATGCCTTCACCTTTGAGAATGGATTCTCGAACATACTCCTCACCTTGGGAGTACATGGCTGCGGACACCACAGGTTCCGAGCGAAACGCAGTAGGGAATAGAAAGTTATTACTGGTGCGGTCCAAAAAGGGTCCGTCTTTTGGTTCAATCGGGCGACGCACCATCATTCCCCCTTCATGATCCAACAAAGTATCAAAGGCGGAACCTTCACCTGTAACAAGCAACAAAACAAGTCAGAAATTACTTATTCATCAAGAAAACGACAGAGGTAATAGCAAACCTACTCTTGTTGGTCCTCTCGTAGTATGGCTCCAACTCAGGAAATGGCCCCAACCGGCTCATCTTCGCACTCACCACTGCCCCTTCATGGATTGGGCGCATGGGAGTTGGCGTGGAGGTTAGCGTCTTATACCACGCTTGACCCTTATGGGCAGCAGCCGGAATTACTGGCATGACATCCTCCGCCTTGCGTTTGGTCATGGCAAAAGGAATAACATCCTCACGGATCCAGAAAAACTTCGGCTTCCAGCCATGAAGGCTACGGAGCCACTCCGTGCCTATGATTCTCTTTTCAATGGATGCGAAACTGTACCACCCATCGCGGAAGGTCATTTTATAGAATATAGCAAACATGCCAACGGATGATTCGAGGTTGCGAGTTTGGCAACAAAATTCAAAGTGTCGAATCCTCAACATCCCGAACGGATGGATCTGTGACACATGAATTCCATAAGTTGTCAAGATCGATCGAACGAATTTCGTCACAGGAATCCGGAAGTTCCCCGTCGTAAAATGGTCTATATATACAGCCATTTTCTTCGGAGGAGGACTAGTGGCAACGGAACCACTAGTCGAACGTTCCGGTTCCCACTCTGGTGCTAAACCATAAACACTCACAACATCGTCGTAGTCCTTTTTCTTGAGATTCACAGTAACTTCGGTAATTGTAGGAGTACTCTTCTTATCCCCAGCCATTTGGTCGGATGAATAAAACTTGATTGGGAAGTAGACAGAAAGAAATCTCAGAAAAGTCTCAAAAGTTCAGGATATTTGAGAGAGAAAGGAAATTTGAAAGCAATAAGAGTTGAATGGAAACCACAAGCGGTCTATTTATACTCATCGCAATTAATGCGACTGATGGAGTGCCAGAGGAGAGAGAAACCGCGGACCGCCAAATGATCGACACGTTAGGCAGGAAATTCAAGAAAGTATAAAACAGCCTGTCAACGGCGTCATACACGTCTTGTCACTTGTCCTCACGAAGATTCTCTCTCCGCCACGTCACCATAGTTATCCAAACCTTCAAACATTTCAAAAAGTTGTGAATTTCAAAAATATCTTCCAAGGATATTTTCTTCAAAACAGTTGAATGTTCACAAAAGACAAAAAGCTCTTTCTCATTAATTATCCAAAAAATAATTACAAAAGGAGAAAGAAAATTGCAAGTTATAAAAACACCTAAACCGATCCTAAGGGTTCGAAGCCGTTTTATCCTCCGGAGACTTTGGCGACGTGTCTTCCGAAGAATCATCCTCAGACTCATCACCAAGAAAGATCTTCAACTGGTTCACACTGTCAGGGGCGGATGCAAACTCCGGAAGCATGTTTTGAAGTGGGAAAACGATATTGTCATGCTCCTTAATCCGTATCTCCCGCTCCTGGTTGACATCACAGCTATGAAGAGGATGATCCTTGAATGAACGGCCACTTTGTACATAAGTCACCCCTTCATTAAAGCCCATTACACGTCCGAGTTGGGAGGAAGCAGTCATCAAGTTGGCAAAACTGTCAACCATTTCGGGACTCCCCTTGATATGGCGGATGACCTACAAAATGAAAACACAAGTGTTTAGTGACAAAATACAAAACAGGGAATAAACTATAAAAGTTGAATAAACTTACAGCATCAATTCCCCAAGTAAGGAACCATTGACGATCCTACTCCACACGTTCTGCCCGCACTCGGAGCTCTTTGGATTCCACAGTTGCCTCCTCATGAGCTTGAAGGAGAGAGTCATAGGCAGTTTGAATTTCAGCAGCACTCTGGTCCTTAAGTTTGACTCGCTCCTTCTACAACTTTAGCTCCAACTCAAGCTCTTGGATTCGAGCACCTTGAAGGGTCACCTGATTTTCCAATACAGAGTTGGCTTCTTGAGCATGGGCCAAATCATCTCTTTCCTTTTGAGCCTTTTCCCGAGCAGCCTCAAGAACGGAATTTTGCTTTTCGCAAGCTTCCTTCCATCGGCGAGCAGCGTCAACATTGCTATCTTTCTCAATCTTAAGGGCATTCTTCGCGTTGGCCTGCTTCCGTTTAGCAGTATGAGCAGCAATACGATGCTCCTCAGCCTCTTTCCTCGCAGCCTCAGCGGCTCAACGAGCTTCTCCCACCTTCCCGCCTAGAGTACGCCACTCACTTAAGACCTCCTGGCTACCGGCCAAAGCATTAGCCAGATGATAAGCTACATTCTTATGAAGATCGTGGCGGGAAAGGTCACGTTGATACGTCATCTCAGCAGGTGGCGCACAATGCTCGACAAAGTTCATACAGGTCCTAGGATGAGAAAACTGGGACCCGTTAGTAATGTCCCATAGAGGGACAAACAGATCATGTCTGTCACCCAGGTTCGTATCCCCGTAGTAACGGCAACCCGGAGGTTTAAGACGAGCCGGGGTGGAGGAAGGCTATTGTGGAGGAGGTCAAAGAGGAAACTCCTCGGTCCTGGATCCTCCTCATTAACAGCAGGATTGTTCTGCTGATCACCAGTAACACTCCCAGTCTGAAAAAGATAGTCGAAGCGATTATCAGGTTCAGACTGGTTGTCAGGTCCTTCCGTCGAAGTATTAATTGGAGGAGTCGGCATCCTCTCTTCTACAGTATTCTCAATTAGAGGAGAGGTTGGCCGGCCCTCCATACCAGCATCACTAGGCGGAGCAGACGGTTTATCTCCCGCCCTTCCCCCTAGAGGAGGAGATGATTGTTTTTCAGTACGAGGAGTTGGGGTGGGCATCTTTTTAGATATATCTTCCCCAAAGATCGACGGTCTACATAAAAAGCTATACTCAGCTACACACCCTAAAAAAGTATAGTATTTAAGGGTCAACACTTACCTTCTACAGTATCAATGCGGTCGGCAAGGCTGTACTGTGGCTTCTTAGGGCGATGAATTTTTCGTTTTTTCTTCAACGGTCCCGCCTCAGTATCCGCAGTCTTCGCATCCGCTTGACCCGCTTGAGAAGCTAAGAAAGCTCTCTTTTTCTCCAACTCTGCCAATAAAGATGTGACAGAGGAAAGTTCAGGGGCATCCTCATCAGAGTTTCCTTCCTCTTCAGAAGCAGAGAACTCAGAAGCATCGCCATCATTATCGCTTGATGATAAAATAGCGATCATCCCATTGGAAGTAATGGCATTAAGAGGAGGAGGGTTTAGAACATACGCACCTGTTTCAAAGGTGGCATCCGAAATAATAGGTTCAGCTCGAACCTTCTTTGGAAAAAGAAATCGAGACTTGGTTTTTTTCAAGAATGGGTTGGTCCCCCGCATCGCGTATGCTCTTACGGACACAACCCCTATCCTCAAAGAGAGCATTAATCATCGAACTCCGACCTAAAAATATAGAAGTTTAATCATAAACACATTCAACAAAAAAGAAGAGACAATAAGAAATAACTTACGCTCGTTTAGGTTCACGAAAATAGGCTCCATAAATCCCGCCAGCCATAAACAGCTCATGCCTGCCCACTCGAGGGCTTCCTCTAGCAAGGCCCGCATGGGTGTTGGTTCTACAGTAAGAACACGATACCACTCACGACCCTCGTGAGCAGCCGTGACAACGTCCGGAAGAGCGGAATTCGCTGGACGACAAACCATAGCCAGAGGAACCACATCCTCAGAACAAAAGAACTTGTTCCGCCAATCTGTGGACACCTTTTCAACTTCGTACCATATACTCCGATCGGAAAACCCTTGACATGTATACCAGCCATTACGGTTAGCAAGACGGTAAAAAACCGGAAATTGATCAAAGTGGGGCACCATGTCACGTTCTATGCATAAAAATTCGTAGTGACGAATTCGCATCACAGCACGCGGGTGCAGCTAGGATAAATGGATCCCATAGGCAGTTAAAATTTTCTCAAAAAATTTCGTTATGGGAAAACAGAAATTCCCATAAACGAAATAATCAGCGTACACAACCATTTTCCCAGGCGGTGGGAAACTGGCTATAGAACCAGGGGAAGGGAACTCCGGTCCCCATTCAGGTGGAATACCGTAAGTTTCCAGCAGTTTTTCATACTCTGAATATTCCCATGAAACTTCTATTTCATCGACTTCAGTTTGAACATTCGACATTATAATAGAACTCAGTAAGAAGAAAGATATATGAGAAATTCAGAGAAAAACAATAAGATAATCAGAAGGAAAGAGTGATAAACCTTCGAATAGAAGGAGTCTCTCCGTATTTATACCCATTGCAATTAATGCGATGGGATATGAACAGTAGAGAGAGAAAACCATCGCCCAATCAATGACCACCACGTCACGCAAGAAATTCGAAAAAGAGAAAAAGTTGCACAGTCGGGTACAGTGACAGCCGTCAAAAATGTTCCATCATCTGTTCACGCGCCTGCGAGTGGTTAACTTGTCCTTTTTTCATGATTATCCATACCAACAGAAGATATTTTCTACCTAACTTCAAAATTCAAAAATCCCCAACATACATTAAGTCCAGAATTTCTCCCGCATAAAGACTTCACACGGAAGAAACACTGGACTGGGGGGACTTGTAGAGCTAGGGTACCAAAAAGACCCAAATACCCTTAAGTACCACCCGCGGGTCACAGAAGAACCTCTCACATGCCACCCCCGGGACATATGGATCACCCGCATATCACGGTAGAGGAGGAAAGCCCTCATACCACGCGCGGAAACATCCTGGCACCCTAAAAAGTCATCCGCACGGCGGAACATCTATTCGCCAAAACAACCGGAAGACAGTGCCGGCGGGACAGCTGTCACCGATTAACTGCTCTCTAGAAGAAGGTTCACGATTCTTACTTGGGGAATACGTGACATATCAACCAATGAACAAAGGACACATGACCAGGTTGTTATAACCGTGCACATGGCCAGGGTGCGATCTGTCCTATCATTGGGCGACACGTGTCCAGGTTGTGATACCCATGCACATGTGACGTATAGCTCAACCTATCATAAGAGGACACACGTCCAGGCGGTTATCAAAGATCTTCTAGAAGAGGACAGCTGGCCCAATCACCTTCCTACATCCTTCGGCTATAAATACCTTGTTAAACGGTATGAGGTATTCATCCACTCACCTACATTCTGACTACACTTAGTCTATAGACTTCAGTACTTTCTCCATTTACGAAGGTTACTGATTCTCACGCCGGAGGGTGGTTACAGGAAGACCCCCCCCCCCCCTTTCCTTCCTATAACGAGACTCACGGTGTCAGTTTTGCTGGTTCCGGTCATTGTACTTTGGGGAGTTATACTCATATCGTACTAGTAAATACCGTATAGTACCCTGTAGACTCATTGGATCCAGGACCCATACCAGGGGAACGGATCCGTGTTTCTTCAGCGGTGGTGGTGGAGAGTCAGAACCGAAGAAAGGAACCTATGGAGGCGTTTTATTTGTGCTATGCATTATACCCCTAGATCTTGGCCCGCTTTACCCCATAACAAGAAAATGAATGGAACCTGGTGCAACATTGCTAAGTTGGATAACCAGATTGTTTTCTCAAATTTATCCCTCTCATTGTCGATTAAAAGTGAGGTCGGTAATGGGTTGAGAACCAGGTTTTGATTAGACCCCTGGTTGTTTGATAATCCTCTCAAATATGTCTTCCCCAACCTGTTCCGATTAGAGGCTATTAAAGGATGTTGGGTGGCAGATCGGTGTATTGTTTTTGATGGTGCTTTGCTCTCGGTTCATTGGGATTGGAAGGCTCAACACCTAGATGGGGATGCGATTAATGACGTTATCAATTTAACGACATCATTATTTTCTTATATGTTCAGGGCCGAGAATGACAGATGGTGTTGGCTTGGAGACAATACGGATTCGTTTACGGTGGCATCGATCTAAAGACTACTTTACATAGCCAACCTCGTTCCAGTTTCAAATATCTTGGAGTGGAATTCTTGGCTTCCATTGAAGTTAAATACTTTTGGTTGGAGAGCTATACTAGCCCGGTTACCAACTTTTGATGCTTTGATTAAACGGAAAATTTTGCATGGGCCGAATTTCTGCTGCATATGCCAATCCGCTGAGGAATCAGTGGATCACTTATTTACGGGATGTTATGTGGCGTCGGTGTTATGGAATAATTTGAGCGTGTGGTGTAAAATCCCTCCTTTGTTTGTTTTTTCCATAAGCGATTTGTTCAACATCCACAAACATATTTCCGGTAACTCGTTCAAGAAAAAGGTGTTGCAATATATTGTTTTGGTTGCGTGTTGGAGTCTATGGCGCGCTCGTAATGACCTTATATTTTCTAATACTCCTGTTAAGATCGAAAAGATAATTGGCGATGTCAAATCTATGGCTTTCTTTTGGCTCAAAGTAGATCTAAGAGTTGGAATATAGATTGGGATAGATGGAAGAGATTTGATTTGTAATTTTCCTTTTTTGGTTTGTGTTTGGTTGGTGTGCCTCTCCCGCTAGCTTCTTGTTAGCGGGTTGTTAGGTTTCTTTCTTTGTTAATGAAATTCTCCGTTTGAGAAAAAGAAAAAAAAACTGATTATATATATACAACTTTTTTATACACGCAAATAAATATATTATCTAATAAGTATAAACAAGTTTACGTTAACAGGCTAACGTGCGCTATTCACGTGCAAGTCTCTTGGGTCGCCACACGACTATCTCTTTACTTTTTGAAATCAGATCAATTGAAGCTTATTGTAGATAATCTACATAAAAAAAATCCTGAATAGACTGTTACACCCCGACCAAAGGCGGCGGAACATGCCGGGGTGCAACGTGATTGGACAAATACACAAGACACTATTTAAAGTGACAATATTTAAACAACTCATTCATTTCATAAATCAATAAACAAACACATCTCGTTCATATAAACAAATTTGGAAACAAGTAGTAATCATGTTGTTCGTTTTACTAATACCCTAATAGTCTTGGTAACGTTTTTCATCAAGTTCTCGAGTAAACAAAAGTCAAACCTGTAACATGCATAAAATAATATTTGTCAACACGTATGTTGGTGAGCAATTTCACAGTTTGAGTATATATAATATGAGCGAAATTCACAAACGTATATGAGACTATAAATAAAAGCATCAATCGTGGCATATAAAACATAAGTAAATGAGGATCCTTTCTACTCGGTAACAACCGACATACTCGGATAATGAGGCCCTATTCTACTAGCACAAGGCTAAGCAGTTAGGGGAGCGTATGATCATACTTAATGAGGCTCAACAACAACATAAAAATAAACACTCGTGCACGTAAAGCATATGAGGCATATAACACACAAAAGAGCAAGTATTCCAAGTATCATATACCCTAAAGTTTGTGGTTTGAGAAAAGTGTATAATAAATCATTCTTGTTTTGAATAAGTATGCATGTTACCCCCAAAAGATAAAAGTGAAAACGGGGGATGAAATGTACTCACCTCAATTGACGAATCGAGAAATACTAAACGATCGAAATGTAGAAAGCTTGCGAATGAAACGAACGAATCCAACTTGAAAGCTAAATGAAAAGGAATAAATAAAATATATTAATGAACTTGAACTTTAGTTGAAACTACATTGAAACATTGAACGAGAAGGTTCGGTTATTAGTCGGGTTACCGGTAAATTTGTTAACGATTAGGGACTCGTACTTAATTGATAATTTAAAATAAAACAATATTATATGATTGAGCTTTTAAATAGCTAAACCAATATTAAATAGAAACAAGACGGGTTTAAATCAGGAGTTCGGTTTTATAAAAATGAATTGATAATAAAGTTTATAATAATATTATTAATGGTAAAGATAGAAATGATAATAATGATTTTAAAGTATGTTATATATATATAAGATAATGTTGATGATATAGAAAGATATACTACCACTCGAGGATAGTTGTTAAAACTAATAATAGTAATAGTAATAACAAATATAATAATAATTACTTTTGTTGTTGATTACATTATTAACGGATTTTATGAATTTTATTATTAATAACTATTTTTACATAAGTAATTATATATGCCATATTAATAATAACTACTACTTGTCACATTTTAATAAAGTAATATTAGTGATAAGAATATAACTCAAGTAACGATGTCGTTAAACGACAACTAGGCCCGACATGGGTTTCGGTTTAATAAAACAAGTGGATGATATTCAAAATAATATAATTTAATAATATTACTTAATAATCATAATAAAAATGATAATAATAATCATAATAATAATAATCTATTGTTATGAAAATAATGATGATAATAATTGTTTTGTTAAACAATAATAATAACAATAATAATAATAATAAATATTATTTTGTTAATAATAATAATAATTATTATAATAATAATAAGTTATGAGATTTATAAAAT
This sequence comes from Bidens hawaiensis, assembly GCF_021521415.1. Classification (NCBI taxonomy): domain Eukaryota; kingdom Viridiplantae; phylum Streptophyta; class Magnoliopsida; order Asterales; family Asteraceae; genus Bidens; species Bidens hawaiensis. The sequence continues at coordinate 1,298,422 of NW_027491042.1, forward strand.
GATTAATATGATTCCAAACACTCTCAAAAGTCGGTTTAGGGGAAAACGACTCGCGACTCGATTACCGGTTATGAGTTAAACACAAAAACAATTAAAACTCTAAATCTCCTTACCATGATGTTTGGCCGAGAACAATATCGGAGCCGAGCACGGTCATCGGAGAAGGTTTCCTCCAGGGAGAGAGAGAGAAAGATAGGCCGAGGGAGAGAGAGGCCGTGAGAGAGAGAGAGAGAGACGGGGAGAGAGAATAACAGAGAGAGAGAGAAACATAGAAAACGGAGAGAGAAGAAAGAGCCGAAGAGAGAAGGAGAGGAAGAGAGAAAGAGAGGTAGAGAGAACTGAGGGACGGAGAGAGTGCAACACGGCGGCCGGAGTGTCGTCGCGGCTTCTCGCCGGAATCTGGGTTCGCCGGAAAAACGTAAACAAAGGGGAACAGGGGCTGCCGAAATGCGAGGGGGAAAGGAGGGGTGGTGGTGATGTTTGGGATGCAGGGGGAAGGAGATGGTGGTGTCGGAGCTCGGTGGTGGTCGCCGGAGGTGTCACCGGAGCTATTCCGGTCGCCGGAAAATGGAAGAGGGATGGTGGCGGTTGTGCTGTTAATATGTTAGGGTTAGGTATTGTTTGTATATATAGGTGGGTATAAAATTTTCCCCTTTGGCCCCTCAAGTTTCAATAATAGTTTAATACGAGCTTAAAGGTTTGCAAAGCTTATAACGAGTTTACGAAAAATCATTTTAAACCTCTTATGTTTGTCTTAACGACTCTATAATATGACAAACATCGATTTATTTATGATCGAGGTCTATATAATATTATATAATAATTAATTTAGGTTCTAAAAATAATTGAGTCGGGTTTTACAAAATAAAAGTTTAAAATACGGATACAACTCGAGACTTAAAATTGGAGAATGTCACATAGACCGTCAACTACTACAAGGTTACTTAATTCTTCGTATGTATAAGACCGAATCCATTCGATTTCTAAAAAAGATTACTAATCCTTAACTTTTCGAGGAATCCTTCATCAGTGGTTGTAAATGACTGATACATTTTCGGTGCCATGGAGCTAGACGAGTGAGCTATTACGCTTTCTTCAAAGGATGGCTGCTTCCAAGCCCACCTCCTGGTTGTCATCATCTTTTTGTATCACTAGGAAAATGAACTCAAAAATAGGTTAATGTTAATGGATAAACTGAATATAAAGAAATGATGATTGTTGTGTATACTACATTAAAATTTATGACATTATTATTACTGATCAATAAAATAAATATCTTTGAAATTGACAATTGATTGAATTCGCTTTATGGTTTAAAGAAATCAGGCGAGGTTAGAGAATTCTCAACCTATTCCCTACAAATATGTGAGGAAAATTTGTAAATTATATGGTATGGTTATAAGTGGTTGTGATTAGTTGAAAGAAAAATGTTATACGCGAAAGTTAAATTTGGGGTTTCACTGTTCACACCGTATAATTATTTCTGAAAGTGGTTGAGTGAATGGGAGAGAAATGATGATGATAAAAGTATAAAAGTGCATTTCGTCCCACTAAAGTGTCCATGTTTTTTTATTTGTTCTATTACAAATGTGCACTTTCAAAATTTATTAGCCAATTTTTAAGTTTACCCTTAAACACACACAACTAACATTAATAAACAATATTGATGGACCTAATTTCCAAGGCTATTATTGTCATTTTGTAAGAAAAAAATAATCATTCAAATGGTCTTAAACTTTGTGTTTTTCAAACCATGACACTTTTAATGGGACGGGGGGTATTAATTAATTGAAAATAAGAGAGAAAATGTAGTATTTTTAGGTAGCGTTTGGTATGATTGAATGAGAGGCGAAATGGAATGGTCCATTATGATGGAATGAAAAAAAATGTGTTTGGTTGGTCAATGGAATGGAATCACCCATTACCATGTCCATTCCATTCTCTTCAAAACACCTCAAATTCATTCCATCTGTTCCCCTTGTTTTTTTATCATTTCATCCCTCTTTCACATCATATCACCTCCAACACCCTCCCACCACTACTACTTCACACCACCACAACCACCACTACCGCCCGCCACCACCCACCACCGCCTTCGCCGCCGGCCACCACCACCGCCCGCCTCCGCCGCCCGCCGCCGCCTACCATCGTCGTCCACCACCACCTCTATCAACCACCCACCACCACCTACTATTGTTGCCCACCGCCACCACCAACCATCGCTCCGAGCCATCACCGTCGCCCGCCACCTGCCTCTTACTATTTCCACCACCACCATCCACTATCACCACCACCTGCCACCACCACCAATCGCTCCCGCCCATCACCACCGCCGCCCACCACCCACCACCACTATTACTGCTCGCCACCCACCACCACCATCCCATCGCCATTCACTACCATTTTTATTTTATTACGACTTTTTCTAGCTTACCATAAAATAAAAATTTAATAATTCATGTCATTCTCATATGGTAACCAAACATGTCAATAGAATGGTAATGATTAATTCCATTATCTCGTCCATTCCATTCCTTTGTCCATTCCATTCCATCGTCTATTCCATTACCTCATACCAAACAGATCCTTAGTGTAATTATATGATATATATGGATAGATGGTAAGAAATTGAATGTTAATGCTCTTGGCCACATGATGCCATTAGAAACTGATTTTGTTTTCTTTGATTTTGGGGGGTTTTTTGATTTCTTCCCTTATTTGTATTGATCAAACCTTTCTTGTTGTGTTAATTGAAACTTTTATAAAGGCGTATTATCAACTCGAGTAAAAATGCTTTAAAACTCTGACATGAGACTGAGAAAGGAACAAGGGTTCATTTGGGTGGTGATTTTTATTATATACAGAGTGTGATCTATGGAGACAACACTTTTTCCTGGATGTCGTGTTGCGTTCACAATAAGAAAACCCAAACGAGGCTATGATGATTCAGTCTTATTTCAGTCAAAGTAGGGTTAACACTCGAGGTTTTACCTAACTTGGCATGACAACATGGCAGGATGGCAAGTGCGAGACCTATTTGGGTTCTCCTTTTGCAACCTCCGTTGCAGCCATAGCAGGGTATTCTTTTTTTTTTTAATGGTGAAACTAATCTGAGATGCGTTTTGTGAGAATCATATTTTCAACAAGCATAAGATTTGTTAAAATCATCATGACATTATATATTTTGTTTGAATATATATTTTGTTTTGTAGCTTGGATCATTATTTTAGATTATAATTTAGGCCTTTTGAAAACTTAAATGGGTTTAAATCGGCAACATCAAGCTTTGGATGGGAGTCTTATCATTTTATATTTACTATGTTCGCGTTTATTATCTTACTAGCTTTTGAACCCGTGTATTACACGGGATTTGTCAAATAATAAAAATAAAAAGATCCATTATCTGAAAGAAATGAAAAAAAAAATTTACTATAAGTAAAAAGAAGATAAAATATATAGTACAGACGATAAGAAGTCTGGAATCTCAAATTTTCAGATTCGATTTTTTTTATATACAGCATTTGGAAAAACTGTTTTGACCAATTACTCGTGGATAACTATGATAAATGAGATGAAAGATTAGAGAATTAGAAGATAAATTATAACCCATTTCTCAAAATTGGTTTGTCTCATGACCCATAAATAAGTAGGATAAATAAGATGAGATGCTAGAGAATTAGAATTGAAATTATAACTCATTTATCAAAATAATTTTGACTCAATGGATAGTTAGAATGAATGAGATGATATAGAATTAGAAACGAAATTATAACCCATTTACCAATATGGTTTGCTCTATAACCCATGGATAGGTGGGATGAATGAGAAGATAGATTAGGCTAAGAATGAATGTGGGATTGCCGCATCATCCTCATTATTTTAGTATAGTTAGATTAGATGATTGTAGATGCATTTGAGGTTTATTTGCCCAAAATAGTTTCAGAAAACAAGAGGCCTACACAAAAAGTTTCATCTACAAACGTCCAAACACCGCAATCATTACCTGCATATCTAAAGCACCAACAACCCCGCTCAGCATTGAACAACCCACCAAACAACTACTTCCACCAACACTTGTAAAAGAATCCAAAAAAGGGCACATCCTGACGCCACACCAGAGGTACACATACTTACAAAACTCAATTTTATTAAAGCGAAACTAACATACACAACAATCACAATTTGTAGAAGATAATTCGCCTCCTCAACTGGAGGCTAGACCGTGCTCATATCACGCATAAGTGATATTTTTTGGGCAAGTCAAGGTAAACATGTACAATCAACTTACACGCAATGACACTACAATAACAATACTATGCAAGAAGGTAAATGATTATTTCTCGAGTTTCTTATAATCGAAGTTTACATTATTGTCTATTTAGGAATTTTCTTTTGGGTATTAAAATTGTAAGAAGTATCTTTGTTGAATTGCTGGGCATAACAGATCACGCTTGTGGTCTTTTTAGTACGATGAGGTACATTTGTTCTCATTTTGAACTTTGAACATGCAATTAGTTATGTTTACAAAAATGTTACCTAAATGAACATAGATATTGCATGTCAGATAAAATACCTGAGTTACTAGGGATATAATCCAACTACGAATGTTGAGCCGACACCCCGCTGAAATTTTGTCTAACACAATCTTTTGCCAACCAGACAGAAGCAGGCAACAAAATAGAGCCCGCACAAACATCATTTTGAACAACAATTTAGTTGTTGGGATATCAGAAAGCATCTCCTTACCTCCTTTTTAGTAAATAAAATCTACGTTGGAAATTATATGATGTAAAATGCTAAGACAACCGCAAATTTAGAATGTTACAGAAAACAAAACAGACCCAGTGCGTGATACCCGGCGCGACGCAACACACAGGGTAAAAAAACTAGTTAGTTATTATTTAACTAAAAGCAAGGACGTTAACAAAAAAAAAGCAACGATTTTAAGGTCATATCGGTTGGATCGGGACTCACAAACAACGTCAGTCCAGAGAGGTTGAACTGGTAACCCGGTTTAGTGGGTTAGGCCTTAACTTATAAACAAATTGGTTAAGGGGGGAGGAATTGCTCGTATCAACAGTGTTCATCGATTTGTTTTATTGGTTGGATATTAATCGGTCTTGGTATAATTGGTTTCAAGAGTATAATGAAGTATGAACACCCTTAGCTCATATTTGTACTCTGTTATAAGTGATGTGAACGTGAAGATATGGGAAGGGTTGTTGGATCAAGCTAGACAAAGGGAATTGGCTAATAAATAGGGTGAAGTTACAAAATAATCTGTAAACAAAAATAATAAGGTTCGAGCTCTAGACCTTCAAATACCCGTGAATTTTGTTAAATGCCAACATTTGACATTTATTTTGTTTCCAAATTTTGCAATACGTAAAACTTAAGGTACGGCTACACAATGCCATCAATTTATATAATTTTTAGTATCACTATACACAACCTTCCTAATACTTTACAATGAGTGAATGGTTCATGATAACAAAATTTAAAAAAATTTGTATGTTTTAAGACTAGTCTAAAACTCGTAAACATGTAGAACTATTTGATTGGATTCCATACATGTGCCCATATAATATAACATTATGTTTCCTTTTCATTAGTACCATATAATATAACGTACCATATAATATAACATTATTTGACAAACTCTAGCTTCCAACAATCACCTTCCGCGTTATGCCTCCCTAACGAGTATAAATGGGCAACCCCTTTTAATACTCCCGGTATGCCTCACCTTAGCCTTGAGTTTTGGTTCCCCTCCTCGATTGCATACAAGGTCAACACTTTTGCTCCTTGATCGTTGGACAGCGATAACACAATCATGCTCTCGTTCTGTCTTCTTAACCCAATTCACCAACTCATCACGAGAATTAAAATACTGATATTAAGCAACGTAAATAAAGTAATATTTAGTAACGTGTTCAAAAAGAATAATAATAAGTTAAAAAAAACATATTGGGTCATACATTATCAGTTACATAGGAAATTGTCGTTTTGTGTATGTAACGATCATCATAATCATCATCATCATCATCATCATCATCATCGCCTCCTTCCCGTGAGCCTCTTGAATGCCATCCACGACGTTATTCGTACGATTGCTCTTCTAAAGGTAACTGGTACGAAGACTGACCATAAGGTTGTTGTTCCGGTCTGACATCGTATGTATTCGACGATATCCTATTTTCCTTCGGCCAGGAAGGGTGACTATCGTTATGATATACCCCTGAAAAAATATAATGGCAACGTTTCATATTCAAAAAATAATTAGCGCGCTATTGTACTATATAAATATACCAACAAACCTGGTCAGGATTTGGTAAGTCATATTGCTCGATATATGCATAGCCCGACTCATGGTTCAAGTCTTGAAGTTCATTCAAATTTGGCAAGCCCGACTGCTCCGGCTGATCGTTACATGCGCAGCCCAACTGCTCGTTGTTCCCGTCACCAAACAAAATATCACAGAACGACATTTTCTTTGTATATTTTAATAAATATTTTGTAAAATACTTGTTTTTAATTTTCCTTGTGAAGACATGCATAATATATAGAGAGGAAAGGGAGACGGGAGCGTTAAAATTCAATTATTGAAACAATCAGGGGCGGATCGCCCTATCAGTGGCGGATAGGGTACGAGGTTTGACTGATTTAATAGTACGAGGTTGACGTGTACGAGGTCATCGACGGATTGCCCAATCCGTGACGGATAGCCTACAAACAATATAAGACAAAAACATTAAATCCATGATGGATTGGACAATCAGTCGTGAATTGAATGAGTGTTTTTAATTTTTTTGGGTGTCCCTAGCAGAACCCAATAATAATCGTAATCATAATAATAAGAGTTGATGGCCACTTCAGTCCAAAGTTTGAAATTTTGTCAATTCAGTCCTCATAGTTTTAAATCTTAGCCAGTTACGTCTCATCCGTCTAACGGCATCCAGCTATGCCGTTAATTTAAGGGTATTTTTGTCTTTTTTCTATTTATTTTGAGTTAATGGTCATTTTCGCCCTGTGATTTGATACTTTTGCCACTTTAATCCAAAGTTTGAAAATTTGTTAATTTAATGTTCAATTTAATTTTTTTTTATTTTTTTTTCTTTATTAACCCTGAATAGCATAATCCAAGCCCAAAACAATCGAGCATCAACTAAAAAAGGTCTGCATTTACTCTGTCGACGACAGTAATCATGCCCCTCCCCTCGTATCAAGTTTCTAGACGGTTCATAAACTCTCCCCCATGGTGGAATTCAATGGTAAAGTGGTCAAAGCAATTCTCTAAAACCGAATTGTACAGAAAAAACTAAAAATCATTTCTTTGATGAATGCATAATAGTTATGGCTTAGAAATTAACATATCGTAATAAAAATCTGGGTCAAAACCAACTATTATACATTAATCAAAGAAACGATTTGTAGTTTTTTCTGTACAACTTGATTTCAGTGAATTATCTTAACCACTTTACCATTAAATTCCACCATAGGGGAGAGTTTAGAAAATGTCTAGAAACTAAATACGAGGGGAGTACGAATACTGTTGTCGACCGAGTAAATGCATACCTGTATTGGAGGTTTCTCGATGGTTTTGGGCTTGGATTATACTCTTCAGGGTTATAGACAAAAAAAAAATAAAAAAAAATAATAAAAAATAAACTAAATTAAACCGAACATTAAATTGACAAATTTTCAAACTTTGGACTGAAGTGACAAAAGTATCAAACCACAGGGACTAAAATGACCATTAACTCAAAATAAATATGAGAAAGGCAAAAATACCCTTAAACTAACGGCATAGCAGGATGCCGTTAGACGAATGAGACGTAATTGGCTAATATTTAAAACTATGAAGACTAAATTAAAAAAATTTCAAAACTTTGGACTAAAGTGATAAAAGTAGCAAACCATTAACTCTAATAATAATAATTTAGTTACAAGGTTTATGTGGACACGATTAATGTAAGTGGTGGTCAAAAACATGTCAACCACTTTATTTATTACTATCAAAGCTGGGTGCACGGAATGTACGAGTGGCGTAACTATAACCACAATCTCATTATCTATTCAATATTCAATAATCATAACTCCTCACTTCACACTCACACTCACACTCACACCATCCATCCGCCATGGAAGCTCTGAGAGCTCCAACCCTTGTCACTCCACATTCACTCTTCACAACCCAATTATTCAAACCCATTTCCACTCTCTCCATTCCAACCAAACCCACCTCCACCTTTCCCCAATTCATCAAACCCATTTTCAAATCCTTAATTACCGCCATTTCTCCATCAATTTCAACCCAACAAGAACCTGAAACCCTTGATCAAGACGATGAGCAATTCGATTGGTTTTCGCAGTGGTACGCGCTCATGCCGGTCTGCGATCTCGACAAACGGGCCCCACACGCGAAGAAAGTGATGGGTCTGGATGTGGGGGTGTGGTGGGACAAGACTGAGAATTTATTATTAATATTGTTTACTTTTCAAATGTTTAACTGAGAGATACCATACGGGTATGCGCATTTCACATGTGAAAGTTAACAAATTTATTATTAATATTGTTGTTAAGACTTAAGAATCAAAAGTGTGACACTTTCAGGTATGAAGTATTAACTGAAAACTTAATGGATCCTGCTCATGTTCCATATGCACATTATGGATTACTTAGGACACCGCAGCCTAGATAAGTGTTTAATTATTTATGCAATCATATAAGTCTTATGTTTTCGAGTTTATAGTATTCTTGATGAAAACATAGTTACATAACTTTCCTGCAATGTTAAGCTTGATCGGGAAGGGGGTGCGTCTATAGATATAAGCATAGATCAGATACACAAAAATGGTTTCACTTCAAACCAGTCATTTGGTGAATCAAAATTTATTGCACCTTGTCTGCATATCTCAATTACTCGACTTCCAGCGGTATATAAAATTAAAATTATAAACACAACTATGCATTCAACTTTAGAACTATATTAATACTTTAATTTTTGTATTTGAATTAACTCAGGGGAAATCAGCACCAAAACAACCTAGAACATTGTTACTTATCTTTATCTGTATACCCGTGGGCCCGGGTAACAGCAGATTGATCTTTATTTCTGGAAGAAACTTTGCCGTTTCGATTGATCGGATTGTTCCCAGATGGATGTTCCATATTAACCAGAATTTGGTTCTTGATTCAGATTTGTATCTTCTTCATGTTGAGGTAACTTGAGGTACACGTAACAGATTATGCAAATGTGTTTCAGTCAGTTCTTGAAAGATTATGAAACTTGTAGGAGAAGAAACTGATGGAAGCCGGTTTTACTAACTGGCAAAAGGTTTGTTTTGTGCCAACTAAATCAGATGCGAAAGTGGTTGCGTTTAGAAGGTGGTTGAAGAAATATTCAGGCGGTCGAATTGACTGGGGAGACAAGTTTAATGGATATTTACCACCTACCCCGCCTCGTGAACAACTTATGGACAGGTTATTTGTAGGGCTGCTAAACGATTCGTGTTTGCGGTTTGGTGGGCACAACCTGACACGAACCTGAAAATGGTGTGAAACATATGACCCAAACACGAAACGGATAGTCGTGTTTGACACGAATACGACCTGTTTAACCCGGATTTTTTTAATTTTATTCATGTTTTTCGTGTATTGATGCTTCAAGATTACAATTTTGCAACAAAAAATGCACACGTGTTTAAAGACAATTATATTTTAATTTTAAAAATCTGTTGTTAGTTTATGTTTAAGTTTTAGATTTTGGTATAAATTACTGATGTTGTCAAACCGTGAACACGTCAGGTTGACACAAACACGACCCATTTACCTAACATGTCATGTCAGAATTTCACACCCTTGGTTTTTTGCATAAACTTGAACTAAATTGAGGTTATAAATATCGAGACTAATTTACTTTTTTGTTGATCTTAGGTATTGGAGCCATGTGGTGAAGTGTAGTAGTTGCAATGGTGCATATAAAGGTTTGAATGCACTTAAGGTGGCTTTGCAGGTTTTTTCGGTTGCTGCAGTGGCTATGGTGGCTGCAACCAGACAGGGGATGATACCGGTGGCTGCAAGAAATGCACTCGCGGTTGCTGCAGTTTTGTGCTTTGTGGGGTCAAAATGGTTGTCACATTTTGTTTACAAAAACTTTCATTATCATGATTATAATCATGCTTTTAAGTGAGAATTGTTTGACACAGTACATTGATATTAAGAGGTCCTGAGACCTACATATTTGATAAAGATCATTAAAGATAATAATTTGTATAAATGTTGATACGAAAAGTGAGACTCGATAAAAAAAGTGTAATGAAATTTGTATCAAGATTATGTTTGCCCCCCTATCTCATAGGATTTTGTTTCAGTAGTGTAAGTGTCTAACCATGTTTCAGGTTTCAAAATTGTTTGAAGATTTTTTTTACAGGTTAGATCACCATTTTAACCAAACTTCTGGTATTACATTTTAGGATTAAAAGATATACATTGTAATCACAAAACATTTGAAAAAAAAAAATAAAAAATCTTCATAATGCTATATGAGATAGGGAGGCCAAACTGATTTGGAGGCTATGAGCCTGTGTAATCAAAACAAAAATTTTCTTGGGATGTGGCTTGTCCGGCAAATTTTCTTAAAGATTAAATTGTCTTTGGCTAATTAGATGGTAACAAGAACCAAAAAAACAATGGTATTAAGGGTTAAGTACAATGATTAACAAATGTGTATATTTAAAAGTAGGAACATACTCAACATAGTGTGTGTCGTTCCATTGCGAAATCTAGATTTTGTCTAATATATCAAACAATAGTTGTACCTCACAAACATAAAAGTCTTCCATCTGGTTAGTTTACAATTACCAAGTCTTTTTTTCTTCAATATTTGCATGAGAACAACTGAATTCCGTATATGTTTACCTGAACCACAAGTTCATAGTTTCTTTAAGCCAATTTTGTAAGTGTTCAGGTGATACGGTCATCAGTATTTAGTTTGGATCATCCAACCTTTTGCGTGCTTGAACTTCTGGTCAGTAAAATATTTTATATTCGCTAAATCTCTATTCTTACAATAGAAAACTTAGTATAGGATAATAGATAACTAATAGTACCTATAGTATATTGTTTGTCATTACTTATTTTGGGGGTGTTTGGGATTCCTTATTTCCACCAATTTATAACTTATAAACTTTTTATAAAGTTAATAATGTGTACAAGGTGTTTGACAAACTATAAGAACTTATGGTCAATGCAAAATAAGAGGGTTTTGAAAAGTTATGATTCTCTAACTTATTAACTTAAAGGGTATAATATTCCCATTAAACCCTTCACAAATCACAACAACCACCTGCATCTTAACTTTTCTATCTACCACATGCATCTCTACATCTCTTTAATTCTCTCTTTACTTCTCTGTTCAACAACCACCTGCATCCCACTTCATATTATAATATTGAAGGATTAATCTTGAATATTAATAAAGTTAAGGGTTATTATGTTATATTTATTTTACCTAATTAAATTGTAGTAGGTTTAGAAAATGTATGTCTTGAAGAACAAGTTTAGTAGGTCTATATATAGGGTCTAGATTATTAGTTTTATAGGAGAGAGTTGAGAGAGTTAAGAGAGAGTCAAGGAGTCTCATCTCCATGTACGTTTGATAAGTTCGTAAAGTTCTTTTGTTAAGTTCGTTTGATTATATGAAAAGAGTCGAGGGTTGTCACCCCAATATCGCGTGTTTGTTTGTTTGTTTGATAAGTTCGTTTGATAAGATTGTTTGATCCGTCTGGGCCAACAATTGGTATCAGAGCTTAGGCTCGTTGTTTGATCGGAGCGTGGTAGTTAAGATCCCCACCATTTTATTGTTTGTGTGCCATCAAGAAAAGATAAAGAAAGTGTAAGGAGGTTTTCTTTTCCCCAAGTTTGAAAAGTTAATATCGTAGACTTTATCATTAAAAGAAGTAGCAGAAGCCACCGAGTGTGTTCTTTGTGACGAGGTAAATTAATTATTCGTAAGTGGATTAACATTGATTGGGTCGAGTAAGTTGGTATTTGAATTTGGAGATAAATTATGTTTTGAGTAATATATTCAAAACTAATAAATTTAATTTAAAGAATTAAAAGGTAGGTGGATATTCCAACGATAGTGGGCCGGTGAAATTTGAATTCACAATTAAATTGAAAATAAAGTTTTAGAGCCCCAATCCAATTTGTATTTGAAACAAGTTAGTATACAAATACGTCTAAGTTGTGTGGCTAGAATCAACAAAGGTGAAAATAAAGTAAAGAAAGGAAAGACACGATGCTAAGTGGAGGACTTCCAGTATTAACAAAATCGAACTACAAAGTATGGTCGATCAAGATGGAGATATTTTTGAAAGAGTATGGCTTTTGGGATGTTATTGAACCTACAGTCGGTGTAGTTGTAAATGAAAGGAAATGTACACAGCGTTGGGGTTCATATGTCAAACCCTACGGAAGACATCTTAGTACAAGTTGGCATGCTCATGAATGCTAAGGAAGCATGGCGTGTTTTGAAGATTCGATTTCTCGGAATTGATTATGTACGAAAGGAGGAAGATGAAAAAATAGCTCAAGAATCCGCTGAGAAAGAAAGACTAGATGCAATCGTTGAGAAGGAAAGATTGGATGCTATTGTTCAAGAAGAACAAACACGTAATGATGAAGCTCAGGAAGCTACAAAGAATGAAGAAGCTTTGCAAGCTATTTTGAGAAGTGAAGGAAAAGAAAGGTTGAATGAAGAAAAAGAAAGAATTTCTTCAGAAGAAGAAAAATAAAAGATGGAGAATCTTCAGGTATGTTTTTATGAATCAAACAACCTTGAAGATGAGAAAATTGATAAGATAAGTGAGCAGAAAGGAAGCAAGAAATCTGCTACTGATGATGATGAGAGGAAGGATATTGTATTGAATGAAAAAAATGATGCAACTAACAAGTCTGCAGATTTAGAAGTATGTGTGAAAGTCAACAATCGAGCATTTGTTGATGAAAAGTCAGAACCGAATGAAAGGTTGAGAAGAATTTACATAATGGAAGGTCTAGTGGGGTCTGATAAAGAAGGAATGAATAGCCCATCTGCAAGTTTTGATAAACAAAGAATGAAGAAAAAAGTGAAAAAGAAGAATGTGGAGAATGAAGTGGTATGTGAGATCAATGTGGATGGTATGAATGATGAATGTGAAAAACTTGTTAAACAGGTATGTTACAAACAACTGAAAAGAAAGGGTAAAGATGAACCAATGATTAAAATTGAAGGGATGAGACTGTTATGCAGGATTCAAGACCTTGGTGGTACAAATTCAAGATTAAGGGGGTGAATGAAGGATTAATTTTGAATATTAATAAAGTTAAAGGTTTATTATGTTATATTTATTTTACCTAATTGAATTGTAGTAGGTTTAGAAAAGATATGTCTTGAAGAACAAGTTTAGTAGGTCTATATATAGGGTCTAGATTATTAGTTTTATAGGAGAGAGTTGAGAAAGTTAAGAGAGAGTCAAGGAGTCTCATCTCCATGTACGTTTGATAAATTCTTGAAGTTCGTTTGATATATGAAAAGAGTCGAGGGTTGTCACCATAATATTGCGTGTTTGTTTGATAAGTTCGTTTGATAAGATTGTTTGATCCGTCTGGGCCAACAAATATGACATTATTATAGTTATTATTGTGCATTTTGGTGTTTTTTTAAGATTCTGAACGTCATATTATTATGGTCAAATCAAGAAATTAAACTTTTGAAAACCAGTTTTATGTTATATCTTTAGTATTTTTTCGTTCAATATGCTAGAGATGAAAAAAGTATATAATAGTATAAATAAGCAATCCAAACACTTTTTAAAAAACAGCTTATTTATTTTTAAAATAACACCCTTTTTGATCATTTTACATGAATAAGCTAAACCAAACACTCATTAAAAAACAACTTATTAACATAAGCTAATCCAAACACTTTTATACAAACTCATTTTTAAAAAGTCATAAGTTTATAATTCCTTTTCACATAAAGTCCTTTTAAAAAGTCATAAGTTTATATCGCTAGAGTTTTCTACACGCAATAAATGATCAGTTATCGATTATGGCTTAACAAAACCATCTTTTAGATTAGTCTGTTATTTGCTCACCCGAATAAGAACATGGTTTTGGTGAAAACAAGACACAACTAGATTGTTGCTTTCAAATGTTACGACATCTAATTAATGAGGTGGAGTACAATTATACAGTAGAAAGAATCAAAGTCTCAAAATGTAATAGTTTCATGTGATATCAAATTCCAAGAATCTAGTAACGAATAAAACCTACAGTATATTACTATAGTTTATAATCAAAGCGCATAAGTAGGTGTGCATATGAGCTGAGTCGCTCGTGGGCCACTCGAGCTCAGATGCAGAGCTTTTCGAACTCGAGCCGATCTCAAGTCTCATTCGTTTAGTTATAAAGCACGATCCTTGTATAGGAAGCTCGTTTATGTTTGTTGAGCCGAGGCATTGTGTGTTTTTAAGTTTTAAATCCACCTATTAATTTTACATTACCCATTCAAGTTCGATCTGAGCTTATTGTCACTGAGTTATATTCTCAGACTCCGTGTGGTGCCCAAAGGCCAGCCAATCAGTCCGCTTATTATCAGGGTCTGCTAGTTTCGTCTTGCCTTGAACTCATCATGTGAGCGACAACAGCTCGCTACCAGCAATGTGTTCGCCGTGCAAGCACGACTAGGCATGTACGCCTCCTTTCCCGCTGAGGTCGTGCCCGATGAAGTCCAGGATGAGCCAACAAACCCAAACGTTTAAACACAAATCAAGCATCTCGATCTTCAAATATTTGGTCCGTGACATTATGCTTGTTTAAAGTTTTTCTCAAAATATATAAAAATAATTGAAAGCGTATATAAATAAGTTAATAATACATAACAAATGAAGCGAGCCCGTGTCAAACCCGAGGTAAAAAAATAACTAACGATCCAAGCTCGAGCGCAAGACGAATCGGCTCGTTTACATCCCTTCCCTAGTGCCCATACGGACCATTGCCCAAGACACTGGTGGCGCGATTATAACCACAATCGTATTATCAATAACCACCTCATAATATATAATATTATTTATTATTTCAATTCAAATTCAGTTGACAGTTGACACTATCCATCCATCCGCCATGGAAGCTTTCAGAGCTCCATCCACTATCACTCCAACACCTTCACTCATCAGAACCCAATTATTTTTCAAACCCATTTCCACTCTCTCAATCACTCCAAATATACCCCAATTCAAAACCTTTACCGCTATTTCTCCATCTGTTTCAACTGAACCCATATCCCCACCTGAAGATCAAACCGAAATTATTAATGAAGATGAGCAATTCGACTGGTTTTCTCAGTGGTACGCGATCATGCCGGTATGCGATCTCGACAAAAGGGCCCCACACGGGAAGAAAGTGATGGGGCTGGATGTGGTGGTGTGGTGGGACAAGACTGAGAATGCATGGAAGGTGTTCGACGATATGTGTCCGCACCGATTGGCCCCGCTTTCCGAAGGCAGGATCGATCAATGGGGCCGGTTGCAGTGCGTGTACCACGGATGGTGCTTTAATGGCTCTGGTGACTGTAAATTAATCCCTCAAGCTCCCCTTGATGGCCCACCAGTAAGTAGTAAACTACTGTTATTATGTTATAATTACACATGTGTAGTTATGTTATTACTAGCGGTGTGTATGGGTCGGTTTCAGTTTTTCCAGTTTTGGTTTAGGTTAGGTTTTGTCATTTGGGCTTGAAAAGAAAAGTTGGCCAAAATAATGAATTTGTGCCTGAATTGTTTTTGTTAGTTAATAGTTAATTGATTGTTAACATTCTGGTTAGAATATTTAAGTTATACTATATATATAGATATATTAGACTATTATAAATTACATTTTTTTGAATTTAAAATTTGCTCAAATCGGGCCCTTTCATTGTTTTTTAGTTGCTTCTACTTCGCCGAAACTGTATGACGAACCTTCTTATCGCGAAGTGGTCGCCCTTTCTCAAATTGTAAAATATTAAATAAAAAAAGTTAAAAAAACTATAAGTTCAGTTTGGTAATTGTTTCATGCAAAAATCGAAACCAAACCTAAAATTCGGTTTCTGCGGAAACTCAAAACCAAACCGTCGGTTTTTGTTTCGGTGTGGCTTCTTCAGTTTCGGATAGGTTTTTTAGGTCTCATGCACACCTCTAGTTATTACACGTGTGTAATTCTGAAAATACACGTATGTAATTCTGTTATGACATATATGTGCAGGTTCACACGTTCCAGAAGGCGTGTGTTGCTGTTTATCCAAGCACTGTGCAAAACGGGATCGTTTGGTTTTGGCCCAGCACGGATCCACAATACAAAGATATCCTCACAAAGAAGAAACCACCATACATCCCTGAACTCGACGACCCTTCGTTTACCTTCCAAATGTACAACCGAGATATACCATACGGGTATGAAGTCTTGATTGAAAATCTAATGGACCCTGCTCACGTGCCATATGCACATTATGGGATGATGAGGACGCCGCAGCCAAGATAAGTATTTATTTATCTATGAAGTTGCACGCTATACATCAACAACAACAACAACAACAATCATAGCCTAAGCTATGAGTAGGGTCTAGGGAGGGTGGGATGTAGACAAACTGACAAATCTTATCTCTATCCCTAAGGATAGAGAGGTTGCATCCGGCGAGACCCAACTCGAAAGTAAATAGATAAAAATAGCGGTAAATAATAAACTAAAACAATATGATATTAGTAAGTTTCAAGCAACATTTCATTATAGATAGACTAAAACAAAACCAAGGTAAAATTTACAACAACAATAATAAAGGCCATAACAAGAAATAACCCCTCCTCCCAAGGGTCATTAACCTTAATTCTACTTCTCCAGGAACTCCTATCCTTAACCATGTCCTCAGAGAGGTGCAAGTCTAGCAAATCACGCCTAATCCTCTCATCCCAAGTCAATTTGGGTCTACCTCTACCCCTCCTCCCCTCTATAATAAGAGTTTCCATTGATCTTACGGGAGTCGTTGTCTGTCTCCTTTTTACATGTCCAAACCATCTCAATCTGCCTTCTTTATCTTATCTGATATACTAGCCACCCCTAGTCTTTTCCCAAAAACCTCGTTTCTTATTCGGTCTAACCTTGTCTGCCCACACATCCACCTTAGCATCCTCATCTCTGCTACCTCCAACTTACGCATATGTGTCTTCTTAATGGCCCAACATTATGTTTCGTATAGCATCGCAGGTCTAATCGCAACCCTATAAAACTTTCCCTTTAATTTTGTTGGAAACCTCTTGTCGCACTGTACCCTTGTGGCAACTCTCCATTTACACCATCCTGCTTGGACACGATGGGCTACATTACTATATATGCATCCGTCACTTTGTACAAACGATCCTAAGTATTTGAACTTGGTTGACTGCGGAATCTCCTGGCCTTTAATGGTGATTTGAACATCTTCATCATCGTTTACCCCACCAAAGTCACAATAAAGATACTCTGTCTTTGACCGACTAATCTTTAAACCTTTACTCTCTAAAGCAGCTCGCCACTCCTCTAGCCTCATGTTCAGATCTTGTTTACTCTCGGCTATCAACACGATATCGTCTGCGAAAAGCATGCACCAAGGAACAGTATCTTGAATCGACTTTGACAACTCATCTAAGACTACTGCAAAAACGAACGGGCTCAATGTTGATCCCTGATGAAGGTCTACCTCCACGGGGAAGACGTCAGTATCCCCCATAGGTGCACCTACGCTTGTTTCAGACTTGGCATACATATCCCTATTTATCTTTATAACTCTCAACGCAATCCCAAAGGAGTACTGTCGCACGCCTTTTCCAGATCAATAAACACCATATGTAAGTCACGCTTCTTATCTCTGTACTTTTCCTTTTCCAGATCAATAAACACTGTCATACGCCTTTTCCAGATCAATAAACAACATATGCATGAAACCAAATTGGTTCACTGTGACCTGAGTTTCCCTTCTAAGTCTAACCTCGATAACTCTTTCCCATAGCTTCATCGTGTGGCTTTGTAGCTTGATTCGTCTGTAGTTACCGTAATATTGGGCGTCTCCTTTGCTCTTATAAATAGGGACTACGGCAGTACTTCTTCATTGATCTAGTATCTTATCGGTATTTGAAATAGTATTAAACAGAGTAGTTAACCACATAACTCCTTCATCTCCCAAACACTTCCATGCCTCGATCAGTATGTTGTTTAGGCCAACTGCCTTAGCCCTTCCCATCTTACTAAGTGCATTCCTCACCTCTTCCTGTGTGATACGTCGACAGTAGCAATTATTCTGTTGTTGTATAGTTGTGTTCTCATTTTGTTGTTGGTGAGCGCTTCCGCTGTTGAAAAGGTTGTGAAAGTAGGTTTGCCATCTCAACTTGATGTCTTGCTCCTTGACCAATACACACCCATCCTCACCCTTTATAAACTTCACAACTCCTAGATCTTGCCTTCTACACTCCTTGGCTTTGGAAATCTTAAACATATCGTGCTCCCCCCTCCCTTGTTTCTAAACGTTCGTATATCCGTTTATAGGCCGTGTTCTTTGCTTCTGACACTGCCTTTTTCGCCTCTCTCTTAGCCTTTTTGTAGATCTCCCTCAATACGACTCGCTCCTCTTCGTTCGTGCACCTCATAAGCTCCCTAAAACTCCCTTGTTTATCTCTTATATTCTCTTGAACACCACCAGGACTCCTTATGCCCACTAGTTTTTCCTGTTGTGACCTCTAGAGTCTCCTTCGCCACTTGAGTAATTTTCGTTGCCAAAGCTTCCCACATCTGACTTGAGTCCCCATGTAGTTGGACCGAATTCGATGATACGAGCTTTTCTTTGAAAAGTGAAAGCTTGTCGTCCTTCAGATTTCCCCAGCGAATCCTAGGTCTAAATTTCTTCTCCCGCTCCGTCAAGGTATTTCTAAAGCCTATATCTGCCACTAGCAAACGATGTTGAGCCACGACTGTCTCCCCAGGTATAACCTTGCAGTCTTTCCACCAACGTCTATCTCCTTGCCTCATCAATAGATAGTCGATCTGCGTGTTGCGTCCCCCACTCCTAAAAGTGATCAAATGTGAATCTCTCTTCTTAAAGAACGAGTTTATAATGCCAAGGTCATGGGCCAGGGCAAAGTCTAGAAGATCTGTGCCGGTCTCATTCCTATCACCTAAACCAAAACCCCATGAGCGCCTTGGAAGCCATCGTTATCCTTACCAATGTGTCCATTAGAATCACATCCTATACATAATCTCTCTTCCCTCGGTATGGCTCCCACAATCGCATCTAAGCATTCCCAAAAAACTTTCTTTTCTTGGTCCCCTAGTCCGACATGTGGTGCTTAAGCGCAAACCACTGCCACTATTTCTTCCCCTAGTACTAGCCTCAACACCATAATTCTATCATTATGCCTTATCACCTCTACCACATTAGTGTCTAGTTCCTTAGCAACTAGAAAACCCACCCCATTCATGGCTCATACGGTCTATGGTTGTAGCTAGTCACACGAGCACAAATAGAAAAGACACACAACAAGACGGTAAGCACACACAAAGTCAAAGAACCCCGATGTCCCAATGACACACAAAAGTTCCCACAACACACCGTTAAGTTGCATACTATGTTATTATTAATTGTCAGGCTAACACATGTTTTTATTCTTCACTGTTAAGCGCGACCGCGAAGGGGGCCGACCGCTTGAAATAAACGTGCAGAAGATAGACAAAAACGGTTTTACTGCAACACAGCAGATGGTTGAAGTTCATTTTATTCCTCCATGTTTGTTTCATGGTAAGGCCACACTTGGGGGCAATCCAAATGAATCAGATGAAAGCAAAAAGGTATACATTTGGTTTAAAAGTATAATTAAAGATTATTATTGGTAGCTAAACAGTTAAACCGTCAAGCTCATGTAATTTGAATGATTTAGGGGAAATTAGCACGAAAACCACCTCGACAGGCGCTTTTAATATTCATATGTATTCCAGTGAGCCCGGGTACTAGCAGACTAATATTTGCTTCTCCAAGAAACTTTGCGGTTTGGATGGATTGGCTTGTACCCAGATGGGTGTACCATATTAATCAGAATCTGATTATTGATTCAGATTTGTATCTTGTTCACGTTCAGGTAATAGTAAAACGATAACGACCAGGGTTTTGAGTTTTATTTAAAAGTTGTTAAACGAATAAACGGGTCGTGTACTCGTGTTCATGGGTGGAACCTGACACGTCGGGAGTTTACGTGAGTTTACACGAAGATGACCTGTCCAACCTGAAGTTCAATATTATTGCCCATTAGTACTTTAAAGTTTACAAAAAAAAGGTTGTTCATAAAATAATTATGCTTAAAAATTACAATGCCTCATTTTCTCTTTTACCTGTTAAATGTTGGCTTAAAATAACCAACCAGATTAAGTTATGGTGAAGAACTGTTTCTTTTATTTTAATTTATGAAAATAAATGGGTTAGACAGGTCAATCCCCACCCGCTTGACTAAACGTGTTCGCTGGTTCCACCAGAAACTGAACCGAACCCGTTTAGACTAAACACAAACCCGCGAATTCCGTCTTATAACTAGATATTTCATATTAATACTTTAAAATTTATAGCAAAAAAGTTCAAATGTATAGATAATTACGCTTAAATAACCAATCTATGACACTTTTTTTCTTTTAGATAATCGGGTTAGACAAGTCAACCCGCGTATCTGCCATGTTGACCCAAACACGACCCTTTTAATGAAATGTGTTTGTGTTTCCACCCAAACCCATTTATTTAATTCTCTATATGAAACTTGCAGGAGAAGAAGATTCTAGAAGCCGATCCTTCTAACTGGCAAAAACTAGTTTTCGTGCCAACCAAAGCGGATGCTAAAATAGTTGCATTTAGAAGGTGGTTAAAGAAGTATTCAGGTGGTCAACTCAAATGGGGCAACAGCTTTGACCTGTCACTTCCACCATGCCCACCGCGAGAACAACTCATGGACCGGTACTGGAGCCATGTTGTCAACTGCAGCAGTTGCAATGCAGCATACAAAGGTCTAAATACGCTTGAGGTGTCACTTCAAGTGCTTTCGGTTGCATCAGTGGCTATTTTGGCTGCAACCAAACAAGGTATGATATCGGTTGCTATGAGAAATACACTCGCAGTTGCTGCAATCTTGTGTTTTGTGGGATCAAGATGGTTGGCTCATTATGTTTACAAAACCTTTAGGTACCATGATTATAATCATGCGTTTCGTTGATAATTGTTCTCATACTTATAGTTGCTTTTATGTATTGTGATAATGGTGGTAAAAGTGAATAAAAGCATATTGTTTTTATATACGTATAAGAGTTTAATGTCTCCGTATTTGTGTCTCTCGTTTTGTTTGTCAATATACTTATACTCGGTACTATTGTAGTTAGTCTATATTTGGGTGACTTAAAATAGGGATTATCCTTGTAATTACAAAACTATGAACAAATGGGTTACATATCAACCATGACATATCTGAGCAAATTATATGTCAAAAGTTTGACTTTCAAGTCAATTAAGAGAGTTAATTAGATCTATGAAGTAAAAACAAATATTATATAAACATGATCAAAATGTTTGAAAATTATTCCCAAAAAAGTGGTGGACTTTGATGAATCATCATCATCATCATCGTACTCAGTATATCCCACCAATAGCAAAGCTATGGTAGGGTCTGAGGAGGGTAAGATGTAGACAGCCTTACTTTGATGAATGAGAAGAGTATTACTTGAAAGAAATATCTGAGTTGTTCAAAACTTTATTTTAGACCAAGTGATGATGACAGTTGACAACTTAAGAAGATAATGTAAATTAATGGTTTTAAATACCAACTAACAACTTGATTGTAAGTGTAGAAAGTCATAAGTCTTCCTGTATCAAGTGTAACATTTCTGAAATATTCAAAGGCCAAATATGACTTTAGTTTTAACTTTCAACAGCAATAAAACTGGATTGTAAAGGTGGCCAAACTAGAACCACACTCACTACCATGCAGAGTCTTTATATATATATATATATATATATATATATGCAAATCTCTAATACTTCAAATTATTCACCATGGAAATTGAAACTCTAAGAACTCTCTCCACTGTTACACCGCCGTCACTCATCAGAGCTCACATCTCCAAACCCATTTTCACTCTTTCATTTCCTCACAAAACCTACAAATCATCCTTACCCAACTCAACCCATTTTACAAAATCCAAATTCAAAAACTTTACCGCGGTTTCTCCATTCGTTTCAACCGAAACCGTTAATCAAGATGAGCAATTCGACTGGTTTTCTCAGTGGTACGCGATCATGCCGGTGTGTGATCTCGACAAGAGGGCTCCCACCGGGAAGAAAGTGATGGGACTCGACGTTGTGGTGTGGTGGGATAAGAATGAGAATGCATGGAAGGTATTTGACGACATGTGTCCACACAGATTGGCCCCGCTTTCTGAAGGACGGATCGATCAATGGGGCCGGTTGCAGTGCGTGTACCACGGCTGGTGCTTTAACGGCTCTGGTGACTGCAGATTAATCCCTCAAGCTCCCCAAGACGGTCCTCAGGTTCACACGTTTCAGAAAGCGTGTGTTGCTGTTTATCCAAGCACCGTGCAAAACGGTATCCTTTGGTTTTGGCCCAACACTGATCTGCAACACAAAGATATTGTTACAAAGAAGAAACCGCCTTGTATACCCGAACTTGATGATCCTTCGTTTACTTACCAAATGTTCAACCGAGATATACCATACGGGTATGTAGTTAAAATATTGCTTATGAACATTATAAACATCATGGCTTTTGTTGATGAAGAGTGTGACACTTGTAGGTATGAAGTGCTTATTGAAAACTTAATGGACCCTTCTCATGTTCCTTATGCACATTATGGTATATTAAAGTCAGAACAGCCTAGATAAGTATTTATAGATTTTTACAATCAAATAATTCTTGTATTTTCAGTTTTCTTGTGTTCTTGATTATTACAAGACTAACATAAGTTTCTTGCACTGTTAAGCTTGATCGCGAAGGTGGTTCACCTATTGATTTAAACATACAAAAAATAGACATAAATGGTTTCAGTGCAACCGAGCCAGATGGTATTTGGAAGTTTGTTCCTCCTTGTTTGTTTCGAGGAGATACCACAATCGGGGAAAGTCCAGATAACACAGAGGTAACAAATAACTGAACCGGATAACCGAATCCAATAAAAAACCAAAGGTTTGGTATTTTGTTTTCAAAATGCTGATCTTTCGGTTCATCTTCGGTTTGCTATCAACCAAAAACCGAAAAAACCGATGTAAAGTAATTAAAAGGAAATTAATAAATAGTGTAACCAACGTTTTTATGCCTCAATGTGTAATAAGAGTTAGTTATTAATTAACAAAAAAATCAGGCCCAAATTCGTTATTTTAGGCCAAGTTTTCAAGCCCAATTGGTAATACCAAAAAAAGGCAAAACTGAACCGAACGCACTGTGAAAACCGAAAACCGAAGAGACCGAATAGTTTTCAAAAATCCAAAAAGCGAATTTTCGGTTTTTGGTTCGGTTTAAGCCCAAAAATGACTCATGCACACCTCTATTTTATAACTATAACTGACCAATTTTTTACCGGACCCCACTGTATTTACTCACTTGCTACATCATCCCTTTAATTGAATTGATTCAGGGGAATTTAGCACAAAAACCACCTCAAAAGGTGCTTTTGATCTTCATATGTATCCCAGTGAGCCCGGGTAGCAGCAGACTAATATTCATTTTCCCTAGAAACTTTGCTCTTTGGATAGACCGAGTTGTTCCCAGATGGATACAACATATTCAGCAGAATTTGATCATTGATTCAGATTTATGTCTTCTTCATGGTCAGGTAAAATCATTACACTTAATAAACGCTGATCACGATTCAAACCGTTGCATTCAGTTTTCTTAAAAATATTTTGCAACTTTCAGGAGAAGAAACTGATGGAAGCTGGTCAATCGAATTGGCAAAAAGTGTGTTTTGTGCCAACTAAATCAGATGCTAATGTGGTTGCATACAGAAAGTGGTTAAAGAAATATGCAGGCGGTCAAATCCATTGGGGAAACAAGTTTAATGAATCTTTAACACCTACACCGCCTAGAGACCAACTTATGGACAGGTTATTTGCATATGAAGTAACCGAAATGACGTTATGAATATGCAAGTTAATTTGTTTTTTTTTATTGATTTTGTTTGTTATAGGTATTGGAGTCATGTGGTGAATTGTAGTAGTTGCAATGGTGCATATAAAGGTTTGAATGTGCTTAAGGTGGCTCTTCAGGTGTTTTCGGTTGCTGCAGTGGCTATAGTGGCTGCAACCAAACAGGGGATGGTATCGGTGGCTGCAAGAAACGCACTTGCGGTTGCTGCAGTTTTGTGTTTTGTGGGGTCGAGATGGTTGTCGCATTTTGTTTACAAGAACTTTCGTTTTCATGACCATAATCACGCCTTTAAATGAGGTTGCTTTGAGCTAATACTTGTGTTTGCCAAGCCTGTATGGCTATATTTTCACCTATTTTGTGTATTCTATTGTGTTTTGTTTGTTTGGTCATTTTAAAAACTCGAAAGTACAATAACACCATACTTATTAATTGTTATATTTCAGTATCACTGTATAATGTATCAGTGTATCATATGTTCCTCTCAACATACATTCATACATATTCACATGTTCTTATATACTTTACTCGCATTTGGCTGTTGTCAGGATGAAGTGATGAACTTACATGGAGAAATCTTGATCTTTGGCAAATGTGATTATCCTACTAATATAAGATAATCAATGATTTATTATTAGTCCACTCCACACTGTATATCATATGATCTCAAACATAGTATCTAAATAATGCAGATAATAGAAATAGTATACTGAGTTTATAAATTTCTATTCTACAAGGTTCATAGTTTTGTGAAAAATCATTTTCCAAACATTTTAAAATCAGCATTTTCATTTTATACATTGTTTTAGGTTCATTATTAAATATACGGCAACAATTTATTAAATAATCTGAAACTACAAACATTAAAATATTAGTTTAGAAGTATATATATCATGAAATTCAGATTTGCTAAATAAAAATAAAAAGTGGACGGCAATTCTTGACACGACCCGTTTTCAAACATGTAAACCCGAAGGGACATGAACACGACATGATTTAATAGATGGTTCGGGTTCTAGAAAAAAGAACATATAGGGTCTGAATTGTGAATATCTACTAAGTTAAAGGTTAGTTAGTAATTCCAGTTATTCAGTTGCCTGTAGTTGTGTCTTTAGCTTGTGTTCAACTCAAACCAGTCGGTGTAGTATCTCTGTCTTCACTGCATCAATCTTCAACCTCCCACGCGATTATCTTTCACCAGATCCGATCAAATTCAATCGGACCATCCACAGATCCATTTCAAACCCGCCGGTAAGCACATCAATTCAATTCTTGCAATTCAATCTTTAAATCACCGTCAATTTTGTTGGGTTTTGTTTAATTGAGTAAAAATATGAAAGAACCCAATTCCTCCACAGATCCAATTGGCCAAAATCTCATTAAGCTCATTAGCAATGTCTGTTTCTCTGTATTTGTATTCACTGTCCTTGTCATCACTGTCATTGCCATCACTTACCAACCCCCTGATCCCTGGGAGTCCTCTCGTGCCCTCACTCGCCTTTTCACCGACCTCGAAAACGCCACTTTCCAAATCGACACCTCCGTTTTGAAAACCGGGGAGGATGTCGGGATGGCCGTACTCAGCCCGGCTGCAGCCCCTTCTGAGGCTGCTGATGTTGACCCCAGTGACACGCTAAACGACCCGCAGGTTGTTCAGAAACCGGATGAGTTGAACACGAATACGAGCTTAAGTTCTGTTACCTGTGATGATTCGAGATTGGTGAATTGTTCGGACCGAGGTGTTTTGATGGCTATTAAGAAGTTTAACCTGAGACATTTTAAGTCAATAGTGTTTCTTGATTACCAACTGCCGGTCAACGGGTCGAGCGCAAACGAGTGTGACGTGTCATGGAGATTCAGGAACAGAAGAGAGAAGTCTTGGAGAAGGTACAGAGATTTCAGACGGTTTAAAATCGGGTACACTGATGACTGTAGTTACAAAGTGGCAAACGCAAAAGGATGGCATTCGGGTGTGAATGCGCGTCGACCTAGATCAAGATTCAACGCGACTAGAACCGAACGGACGGTCAGGGTTTCTCCATCTTACCGTGATGATGAGATCAACGACACGATCCCGGTTTTGGGTTCGGATCTTGCGTTTAGGAACGGTAAGTATCTTTATTATTCACAAGGCAGGGATTACTGTAAGAACATGAATCATTACATTTGGAGCTTCTTGTGTGCTCTCGGTGAAGCACAGTATCTAAACCGCACGTTCGTTATGGATTTAAGCGTTTGTTTAGCGTCAACTTACACTTCTAGTAAAAAAGACGAAGAAGGTAAAGACTTTAGATTTTACTTTGATTTTGAGCATTTGAAAGAATCGGCTTCGATAGTTGAAGAAGACGAGTTTTTAAAAGATTGGAAAAGATGGGAAAGGAATCATAAAAAGAAAGTTCCGGTAAGAAAGGTTCCAACTTACAAAGTTACGCCGATGCAACTGAAAAAAGATAGGAGTACGATAATATGGAGGCAATTCGATACACCCGAGCCTGAAAACTATTGGTATCGCGTATGTGAAAGTAAAGCTGCAAATTACATTCAGAGACCATGGCACGCGCTTTATAAATCAAAACGACTTATGAACATTGTTTCTGAAATTAGTGGTCAAATGGACTGGGATTTCGATGCTGTGCATGTGGTTCGAGGCGAAAAGGCTCAAAATAAAAAATTGTGGCCACACCTTGATGAAGATACGTCTCCGGATGCTTTGGTGGCGAAGCTTCAAGGTGTTATTCAACCCTGGAGGAATCTTTATGTTGCTACAAACGAACCGTTCTATAATTATTTTGATAGGTTAAGGTCTCATTACAAGGTTCATTTGCTTGATGATTACAAGGAGTTATGGGGGAATACGAGTGAGTGGTATAACGAGACGACTGTTTTAAATGGGAAGCCGGTTGAGTTTGATGGGTATATGCGAGTTGCGGTTGATACTGAGGTGTTTTATAGGGCGAAGACGCAAGTTGAGACGTTTTATAACTTGACCAAAGACTGCAAGGATGGTATAAATACGTGTTGACCAGCGTTGACCGGGTTTGTTATAGTTGTACTATATTTTGTTAAGTTGAATATGTTTGATTGTTTGTTATAATGAATTCCATTATCTTTTTTTTTTTTTTGAGATTTATAGTGATTTGGTTTTAGTAAGTCCCACTTTGGCGGGCTGGGGAATGGGTTTGGGTCAAAACGGATAATTTTTGTATAGTTTGAAACGGGTTCTTTCCAAAAGTTTATTTTATGGCTGATGTAGTTGGTTAGTTTATATGTTTGCGTTTTGTTTTATATATTACAAAGTTAGCCTATACATGGTATGATATGAACAGTTTATGTCAAGCAGGATCCCTGGAAAGGACGAATATGTTTTGCAAAACACTTATGCAGTTGTAATGGTCTTAAGTCAAAATAGTTACGGATTTGGTCCATAGGTAAACTTTGGTACTGTTTTCTCGCTTGTAACGTGTTTGGTCTTACCATCTGTTAGTTTAATTTTTATAAGTTGACTAGAATACCCTTACTATTGATGACCGTCGTTAATATTTAAAAAACCTAATTAACCTAGATAGTTAGGGTAAGAAGAGTATCGTATTTACGATAAATACGTAGTTGGCGAGCACATTTTGTTTGATACATCAATTGAAAGTCTAAAGATTTTGAATACTATGAATCAAACTAGTTTGTAAATAAACTAAGAAACGAGAAACACAAAGCAAGCAAAAAGACTAGATAAACATGTAATAACTTCGTGTTTCAAGGTTTAGTCAATCAGCTACAAAAATTGCAAGAAAAACTATATAAACATGTCACATTGTAATCCTATACTACTCATTACACAATTTACACTAAGCCACACCAACAACGACTCAACAAAACATCGGGTAGTTTCCACCAAGTACACCAATGATAACACATATCCATGGTTTAAAAGATTTTCAAAGGTAAAGCGTACGCAACTTATCAATCCTTCAATAATCGTGGTGGTCATTCTCTTGACACTTGTTTACATTTCTTGATTAGAGGATATGGTTTTACAGTTTCAGACCTTGTTTTAAAACGTTAACCTTGTTTTATAGTTATTTTTCAAAACATTATTCAACCTTCCGTTTGACTAGTCATTATTCTATTACTAAAAAGAGACGTTTCTTCATTATGAAATGAAGAAACATACACTTATTAATACATTTACATGAAAAACTAATACCAATAGTTTTAACTTTCAAAGGTTTGGCTATAGCTCCATCTAAGGTCTTTGCTTAGATAATAATTCACTAAAACAATAACGATTACCTTAACAAGCTAACAACTAGCTATTCGGTAGGGTTATGGCATTGGTGATCTGGTAGAGCCTTCGCTTAGACCAAGCATTACGACTCTGAGAGTTCTTGGGGTGGAGGTAGCGCTTGGTTGAGGCTCGAAAATGGGGCCACAGACATCGAGAGAAATCATCGGGAAATTCCCACCTCTTGATTACATTTTTTATTGGTTGTCCCCGGGACCTCTAGCAGATCATTGGGCTAAGCGGAACAGCCTCCAAGAATCCACATCGTAGGTTACGTGTTAACACCCGACAATGTTAGAAAAAATCTCGTCACCAGTGTAGGCGTATGTGGCATTGCCAGTAGCCTGCTGGGGTGCCGAGTCATCAACATGTGTCACAAATCAATGAATCATCATCTACCACGTGTCATTACTTGACTTTTTTGCTTCACTGGGTCAATAAACCCTTAGCGATCCGCGGGGGGGATTGGATAGTGGTCGGCTGGGCCAAGTTTTACATAATTACATTTTAAACCCTATACTTTAACTTTGGATTGATGACTATTTGGCCATTGAACTTTCAAATTTGTCTAATTTGGCATAAAATTTTCGAGATGTTACACGAGGTCAGAAAGTTCTTCGACATCATGGACGACCTTAGAAACAAGTGGAGATTGTCAGCTACAAACTCCGTGTTGGAGCACGTGGTTGGTAGGAAAACAATCAAGACATCCTATGGCGTCAAGGACGCATAGCGTTTTTAGAGTGGCAATATATGAAATGATAAAAAGCAGATTTCCCCCCGAGCTATGAACAAGTTTATATTATATCAAAATTGTGTTTAAGGAGCTTGATCATTATTGATTACACCACATATATATCTTGGCGCCAATTAGAGGGGCTGACTATTAACGAAGAAAGGGTTAATAACGAAGAAACTAATAAAAAGAGGGGCTGACTATTAACTGTCTAAGTTCTAACTAATATCAAATACTCCAATTAGAGTTATAAGTGGACTACGCTTTGTATCCGAAATGTACGTACGATCACCAATCAACAAACAAGCTCATATTTTTGTTATTCAGATTATTCTTTAAACAGCAAACAAGATATTCGGAGTTCATATTCTTTTTTCAGGTAATTCAATCACTTTTCTTCAGTTATTACTTGTTTATCAGTTAGTTATATACTGGTTCATCATGAGTTCTTAAACAACCACCATTAATGGCGGTCTTCCTTTTAAATAACTAACTAACTTCCTTCTGGGTTAGTTAATACGGTTCAAGATTAATCAAGATTGCCTTCTTTTAACTTAAACTTGGGTGTTTATTGATATATGTTTTGATTCGATTCTTGCATTTTTTTTTTACGTAAAATTGTGTATTTATTGATGTATAATTTTTATGATGATGATTTTCTTTTATTTTAACGTTTTATAATGCAATTTCACTTCTGAAAATTTAACATATTTTTATATAATCTTTTATATTTACATTTCACGGATGATATATTAAATTAAATTCACAAAGCAACACCTGAATAGTTTTATGCATGTAGCTTTTGAATTGTGATGAACTTATTCATAGTCATTGATGAACTGGGCTGAAGATATATGGTTTAGTGGTTTATTTGCTCCTGAATTGTTTTTATTTAAAGAGATTATATCATTGTATTAATTACATTTAATGCAACTATATTATATCTGTTTTTTTTTCATGCAATTCAATAGAAAGGTGTTTATATTAGTCAACCTGATCCGAAAGTGATTCGTTTTACCCGTTCAAACTTTCATATATACGATTGAATAGTCGGGCTTCCTTAATTTGTTAGCTGTTGTTAAAACAGATTTGGAGTAGTTTGGTTTTGCTTGAAATGTCTACCGGAGAGTGCGGAAAGGTTACTGTTGAAGAGGTTGAGAAGGTAAGGAGACTAATTATGTTATTTGAAATGGTTGTATAGCAATTATTTTGGTGTCATTTTAGATGACTCCTAATTAATTTTATTTTGTGTTGTATCAGGTAAAAATTCTAATAGAAAAGTGTATACTGAAATACATGAAAATGAAGGAGGTCATTGATGTTCTCTATCAACAACATAATATTGAGACTTGCTTTACAAAGATCAGTAAGTAATTATGTTTCCTACATTAATCTTTTAACCATTAAATGATCAGATATAATTAGTGTCTATAATAATAATTACATTATAACTTATTCTCTTAACATATAATTTGTTTCTTTCAGTTTGGAAGAATCTTGAAGAACAAAATAAAGACTTCTTCAGGAACTACCATCTTAGGCTGGCACTGATAGACCAGATAACAAGGTTCAATAACCTTCTTGACAAACAAGCTTCATTAATGAATCAGTTGAACCGAAATGAGGTGGTTACTTGTCCACCAAGTAAGCTGCTTTCCGTTTAAAAATCTTCTCTTTTTAGATTTAACTTTATTATTTTTGTTATTATTGGAATCAACATCTTGCAGTGCAACCAGTTCCATCTGATTTACCACCGAGTGGCTTCAACAATTATGCTGGTTATCCGTTTAATACGTTGTTGGCTCAGAACCCGAATACTGGGATGACAGAACAAAGAATGAATAATAATGGAATTCGGATGGTAGAACAAAGAATGAATAATAATGGCATTCGGATGATAGAACAAAGAATGAATAATAATGGAATTCCAATGAATAATGGATCTGCATCCGTGTCGTCATCCAGCAACATGGATTTAAATCCACATCACTTAGAAAGAGCATTCACAGACGACCTTAATGCATATCTGTCACAACATCTAGGGTACAGCTACATTGATTCGAATGGCATCACAGTACATAACCAAGGTAAGTTAACTGGTTTTTGATTTTTAGCCATTAATGTTTGAAATTTATTTTTCGTTACGCGTCCCGCATCTTTTTAGTTTCAAGAGAAAACAATGGAGTAACAAATATATCAAGCCACTTGAATTTTCAGAACTCTGGATTCATAGAAATGCCTCAAAGGTACTTCATTTAACTTAATTATTTCAAAATTCCTAATTGACTTTAGCTTCATGACCTAAGTTTCATGTAACTCACTTAACTAAATTCAAGTTAATTACGACTAATTCTGTGACTTATCTGTTTGTGTCACTGTAGGTCCAATATCTTCCCGAGGCAACTCGAGAATGGAAGCACTTAGCTAGATAGTAGTAGACTTTGACTTGTAATTACTAATTGTTGGTTGCTGCAATGGATACTGACTTTTTTACAGCAGTTTTATATCTTGGTGTTCTTGTTTTGGTTCCTACTAAATGAATTTGATAACAAGATGTAATGAAACCTGGCTGATACATTTAACCAGACAAACTTTACACTTTCCTTCTATTGTCATACATAATATTTTTCTGCTGCGCAATAGCTCTAAACAAATAAAAAAGTACTAATTACTGTTGGTTAATTATACGTTTAGGCCCATGAGGTCAGGTGTGACAAATATGAGACATGATATCAACCTGTCGCTTATGGTGGATGAAATTAAGTAGATTTTGACAAAACTTTTGATTCACTTGATTTAATGTGCTTGTATACCATCTTTATTAAATTGGAGAAGATGTGTTGTCTAAAAATAACTTATGGGTAAGATGCTCTAGTTGCTTATATTATTGATTTGATTCTTATAACTCAGCTACATGCTTTAAAAAATTTTCACGATCTTCAATTTTTTTAACCTTTCTTGGTGATGCCTTGTCTCGTTAGGATACACATCAATATCTTGGTCTAATGATGTGGTGGGCTATAGGGGGCATCACCATTGCAGTTGCTGAATCGTTGCTTTGTATGTTTCTCATTGATTACATGCCTCTTTTAACTCGTGAAAGAATAACTTCTTAAATAAAAGTACTTTGATTTCTCAAACATAACTCGTTAATTTTTATGACACTAAGTTAGTTCTGTTACATTTCCTGAAGCTATATGACAATATAAATTTATTGAACAATAAACGCTGACCAAGCTTTTTTGCATCAATGAGTGATGCTGTCGTTAAAACTCGGGAAGGTTGATGATGATTCTCCATAAGTTTTCATTGATAGTTCCTCCCCATACACAGTGGGACTGATTTCCGTTTGAATCGTAGAGGGAATGTGTGACATACGTATGGTTTCTAACTCTATAGATACTTCTTTCATTGTTGGTCTATGCATTCCCTTCATATTTAAACATCGCATTGCCAAGTTAGCTAAACTTAGAACCTCGTCCATGGTACCCTCTTTAATCACAATTGCATCAAAGATAGACATAACTCGCCCTTCTTCCATGGCCGACATAAAGTGTGTGACTAAACTTCTACTTTCACCATCTCTAGTTTTGGAAATTGGCTTTTCTCCGGTTAACAATTCGACCAAAACAACTCCAAAACTATAAACATCACTTTTTTCGGTGAATTGGCTAGATCGATAATACTCGGGATCAAGGTAGCCGAATGTACCTTTAACTAAGGTAGTAAAATGTGTTTGCTCTACTGTGACCAACCGTGAAGTTCCAAAGTCAGAAACTTTGGCTCTGTATTTGTCATCTAAAAGTATATTGTTAGTTTTGATGTCTCTATGGTATATTGGAATGAAAGTTGCTGAGTGCAAGTATGCTATTGCTCCTGCAACCTCTGTAGCTATTTGCAATCTCATGTTAAGAGAAATTGGAAACTCATTAGTTTCTTTGTGAAGCTGATCATATAATGTACCATTCGGAATGTATTCAGAAACGAGTAGCGGCACCTCTGTCACTAAGCAACATCCCAATAGTTGACCACATTCCTATGGTTGACTTGGGAAAGAATTACCACCTCATTGATGAACTGCTCTAACTGGTTTTCATCAACCTTTTTTGATTTCTTAACTGCCACAATCCTTCCATCCACCAACATGCCTTTATAGACGGTACCTTGACCTCCTCGTCCAAGAATCCTATTCTCATTGAAGTTGTCAGTTGCCTTCTCCAACTCACGTGACGTGAAAAGTATTGTTTTATGATTTTTATCAACTAAAGACGGGTCAACTTCTTCTTGTTGTTTTAGAAGTAATCCACCATTGCGTTTAAAAAATCTCTTTCGTCGCCTCCTTTCTTTTGTTTTCTTAATCAACTTGTACAAGAAATAGCTACTTGCAACCAAAAAAAGTACACCCATGCTTATACTAACACCTGTATGAAGGCCAATATAAATGTCAAGCACCCGATTGGAGGTTAGCCAAAACCAAAGCAACATGGTAATTTAGTTCGGCATTAATAAGAAATATGGCATTGTAGGGGTATGTTACTAAACCCGGTTTTACGACCCTAAATTTATTATGTTTGGCTTATTTTATTATATGGACTAATACAATGTTATTGGGCTGAGGGGGTTTTGTGGAGGTAACCCTAACTGGGCTAGGCCCATTAGGGTACCATAATGGTGGCCATGAGGCTCTCTATATAAGGAGGTCTCCACCTCCTTGTTAGAGGGTCATGCTCAATAAGAGCCACCACCCTATTTTTGTGTCTGTGAACAAGAGATCCTCAGGATTTCTTAGCAGTCACCTCCACACCCCCGAAAAGCCATTGCAGGTCTCAAGCAATCGAAGAAGAAGATCAAGTCGCGGTTCATTCATCTCGAAATCCTTGGAAACATCGTCATGGATCAGGTCAGATTCATTTCATGCTTCGACATTGGCGCCATCCGTGGGACGGCAACGAACTACCCTTCGATTTTCGTCTCGGCTGTCAGATCTCTCCCAGGAAAAACCCAGATCTGGAAGTTTACAGAAAAAGGCTTCAAGGCTTGTTCTATTAAAGCTCAAAAAGATCCATAGATCTAAAAGAGGCTTCCAGATCTGTGCAAAAAAGAAACTACCTGATTCGGATGATCAAGCCCCCGGATTTGTGATGGTTTTAAATTCTCTCCGCTACGAGCTTCAGATCTATCTAGATCTGATTTACAGATCTAGATCTAGATTACAGACCTGGATTTTAGGTTTAAAATTACAGATCTCTCAAATTGTAGATCCAAAAATTACCAGACTTCCGCCGCCATGCACGCGCGCTCGCGGATTCTCACTCCGCAGCCATGCATGTGCCACCGCGGGAACCACCATGCGGGTTTCGCGCAAAAGACCTCCACCATGTGGGTTTTGCGCAGAAGACTGCCACCACGCATGCTCGCTGGTGGGTCACCATTCCGCCGACATGCGTGAGCGCAACTCTCCGCCATGCACGCGCGCCCGCGAGTCACCACTCCGTCGCCGTGCATGCGCACATAAGGCCACGCGCCAAACTTAAAGGTTGGGAATCCTCATAAACCCATAAGGCCAAGCGCCAAACTTAAAGGTTGGGAATCCTCATAAACCCATAAGGCCAAGCGCCAAACTTAAAGGTTGGGGATCCTCATAAACCCATAAGGCCAAGCGCCAAACTTAAAGGTTGGGAATCCTCATAAACCCATAAGGCCACGCGCCAAACTTAAAGGTTGGGAATCCTCATAAACCCATAAGGCCAAGCGCCAAACTTAAAGGTTGGGAATCCTCATAAACCCATAAGGCCAAGCGCCAAACTTAAAGGTTGGGAATCCTCATAAACCCATAAGGCCACGCGCCAAAATTAAAGGTTGGGAATCCTCATAAACCCATAAGGCCAAGCGTCAAACTTAAAGGTTGGGAATCCTCATAAACCCATAAGGCCAAGCGCCAAACTTAAAAGGTTGGGAATCCTCATAAACCCATAAGGCCACGCGCCAAACTTAAAGGTTGGGAATCCTCATAAACCCATAAGGCCACGCGCCAAACTTAAAGGTTGGGAATCCTCATAAACCCATAAGGCCAGGCGCCAAACTTAAAGGTTGGGAATCCTCATAAACCCATAAGGCCACGCGCCAAACTTAAGGTTGGGAATCCTCAAACCCATAAGGCCATGCGCCAAACTTAAAGGTTGGGAATCCTCATAAACCCATACGGCTTCGCGCCGAATACAAGACCGAACGCGGCTCCGCTCCGCTCAACACGCCGTCATAATTAAACCTATTAACACAAGCCACGTCACATGCGCGCCACCGCGGGTCAACCATTCCGCCATTCTACATGCGCGCCGCCATGATGCTTGAGCGCAGTCGCATATCACATGCTCATGCACCACTTATGCTCGCGCATCACATATGCTCACGCATATTACATATGCTTACGCATCACATGCTCACGCATATCACATCAGCGCACGCAACATCTGCGCATGGCGCATGACACAAAGTCTACGTGCACGCGCATGCAACATCTGCGCGTGGCGCATGACACAAAGCCAAAGCCTATGCGCAAGCGCATGAAACATCTGCGCATGACACAAAGTCTACGTGCACGCGCATGCAACATCTGCGCGTGGCGCATGACACACAGTCTACGCGCACGCGCATGAAACATCTGCGCGTGGCGCATGACACAAAGCCAAAGCCTATGCACAAGCGCATGAAACATCTGCGCATGACACAAAGTCTACGCGCACGCGCATGCAACATCTGCGCGTGGCGCATGACACACAGTCTACGCGCACGCGCATGAAACATCTGCGCGTGGCGCATGACACAAAGCCAAAGCCTATGCGCAAGCG
This sequence comes from Bidens hawaiensis, assembly GCF_021521415.1. Classification (NCBI taxonomy): domain Eukaryota; kingdom Viridiplantae; phylum Streptophyta; class Magnoliopsida; order Asterales; family Asteraceae; genus Bidens; species Bidens hawaiensis. Next base: position 1,334,518 of record NW_027491042.1, read on the forward strand.
CATCTGCGCGTGACACAAAGCCAAAACCTATGCGTAAGCGGCACAACAAATGAGAATAGTCTAATCCCAAATCAGGATAAGGACAACTTTATTCAGCAGCAATGAACTAGGGGACTATCGTGGTATACCACCACTACATTATCGCAATGGAAGACATCCGAATCTTAGGGCGGGAGCCTAACAATATCCCAAACGACCACGCGCTAATTTGATATGTTTTTGCAGGTTCGGCTACGAGTCGCACAAGCACATATGACATTATTATTATCTGGCCGACTGCGCCTCCATTATTATTTTGAAAACAAGCTGGGATAGTCATCCTGCGTAGAAGAGGCCCTTGTAGGCCAGTCATTATCGTCATATTATAGCTCATAAGCCGCAACGTGCGCAAGCTTCATTATTTTATAGCTCGTAAGTTGCCTCGCGCGCAAACTATTGAGCATCATTATCGAGATGCGCGCTCTATCTTTTATCAGGCCTCGCGCCACTATCGTAAGTCGACATTGAGCGCAAGCTTCATTATTTTATAGCTCGTAAGTCGCCTCGCGCGCAAGCTTCATTATTTTATAGCTCGTAAGTCGCCTCGCGCGCAAGCTTCATTATTTTTATAGCTCGTAAATCGCCTCGCGCGCAAGCTTCATTATTCTTATAGCTCGTAAGCTACCTCGCGCGCAAACTATTAAGCATCATTATCGAGATGCGCGCTCTATCTTTTATCAGGCCTCGCGCCACTATTGTTATGATGTGTGCTATATCTTATTCATGCCAGTGCACCATCATTATCATAAAAATCACAACATGTCACCATCATGGAGAAAACCTCCCAAAACTCAAAGACAATAAAGACAAGGCCGAAGAAAAAGGAAAAAAAACCGCCTCATTTCCTAACACACCTTATAAAGTCCAGCGCTCCACCTAAACGCTTGCACGCCTAGGAGCAACACTGGACTTGGGGGGCAATGTCGAAGCATGAAATGAATCTGACCTGATCCATGACGATGTTTCCAAGGATTTCGAGATGAACGAACCGCGACTTGATCTTCTTCTTCGATTGCTTGAGACCTGCAATGGCTTTTCGGGGGTGTGGAGGTGACTGCTAAGAAATCCTGAGGATCTCTTGTTCACAGACACAAAAATAGGGTGGTGGCTCTTATTGAGCATGACCCTCTAACAAGGAGGTGGAGACCTCCTTATATAGAGAGCCTCATGGCCACCATCATGGTACCCTAATGGGCCTAGCCCAGTTAGGATTACCTCCACAAAACCCCCTCAGCCCAATAACATTGTATTAGTCCATATAATAAAATAAGCCAAACATAATAAATTTAGGGTCGTAAAACCGGGTTTAGTAACATACCCCTACAGGCATATTGGCCTACATGCTCTAATTTTTTTTGAACGATGCCAACATGCAGTCATGCACTAGTGAAGGACCAGAAACTTCATTACAGTTAAAATAAGTAATTTTAAATATCGTTTTTTAACTTGAAGTTTTATCATCTAGACACCCCCCCCCCCCCACACACCACCACACACACACTTTTAAATAATTAGTTTTGTAACTTTATTAAATTGGTAGTTTAATTATTTAATTTATTATGCCTATTAGTTATTTTGATCAAAATTTATATATGAAATTTAATTTAGGGGCAATTTTATAGAATATTATGTCATTCAAATCGCTGCTTAGTACGACGGTTACTTTGCAAAAATTAATGCTTTGGTCATAAATGCTGCCCATAAACAAAGATTTCCTTTTTTTTTGGAACCACCAACTAAGTAACGCCGGGTATTCCGTACGCGGTTCCCATTGGCTAAAGGTAGTCCGAGCCGGCCACGAGTTCGGACGGACGGAGCCCCTAGCGGTCCACCTATTGAGGGATTCCCCAGATAAAAACCGACCCCCACGCCCGCCACGGATAAACAGAGATTTCTATCTAGTATTTTTGCTGCATTTTTTAACTAGTCGTGTATTATACGGGCTATATCATAGTATTTCAACATAAGTGTTGTACTTAGAGGTGACAATCTTGACCCAAACTCTTTCAAATGAGTAAATTTGAGTTGTTTTAAAACTTAAATGGGTTGGTTTGGATAAATGTTTTTAACTGAATGGGCCAATTTGAAATTTCATCTTGTTATTTTCGGGTCAAAATTGGTCGACAAGTTCAAAGAAGTGTAGGTTAGTGTCCTAAGGAAACGTGACATGCTTCGGACCGGAACGGGTTTTTGTAAAGACAGGTTTCGACACGAAACTGGTTTCAGATTGGAAAAAGTTCGGTTCAAGTTTCAAGTCAACACGAGTTTTCACGTGGGACGGGTTGAGTTTTGATTTCTTTTGTTTCTTTTTGGTCGATTCCGGACTCGTTTTTGTCCGTTTTTTCAGCTTCGTTTTTGTTCAATTTGAATTCTTTTAGTTTCGTTTTGATTGTTTTTTTTTTGGAACGAGCAGAACGTAGGAAACATTTTTGGGTTTTTACTTTTTTTTTGTTTATGATTATTTTTGAATATTTTTAGAGGGTTTTTGATTTAAATAGAAAACCTCTAAAAAAATAATAAAAAAATCATAACTCAAAATATAAATAAAAAACAAAAAATCTAAAAATTTAAACTGTTCCGTCATTATCCTCTTTACAAAAAAAGAAAAAGAAAAAAAGAAACCGAAACTTGTTCCAACCCTAACCTATTATGATCCAAACCAAAACAATCATTTTTTTAACTGACCCGTTCTGACCCAAACTCATTTTGACCCATGACTCGTTTCGACCCATGACCAGTTCGACCTAGCCCAACCCATTTGCCAGCTATAGTTGTACTCATAAAAATGTTTTGAATATCAAAAGTAAACTGTAAGACTGACTGCGCGAATCTTTCAAATTCCAACTGATCGATCCCCACTTTGATTGTTCGTAATTAAAGTCAGATCGTTCGAATATATAGGGAGTAAACAATTTTAAGCATGAAGAAATTAAAGACATTACGTACCTAGAATTACACCCAGTGAAGTTCCTTCTCCTTCAGGAACTGAGATGCCCATTACTACCGTCATATTTCGCTTCCCATTTACAGCGGCCTCCGCTTTGTTTGCACTTTGGACACGGATCATCCATAGGGTCTTTTTTAACGATAAGATTAATTAGGAACTTCCATGTCACAATAAAAATAAACAAACAAATATATAACCTTCAAATGTTAATATTATACATATATACCAGCTGGCTGAACTTCAGAGCATCCATCTATTATATAAATGCTTCCTTCTAATGACCTTGAGCCGTAGTCGCATTTCCATGTATCCACTGTAGTACCATTGAACATATCCAATGAGTATATTACCCTGGATTCGTCATAACAACAAGTTACTTGATCCCAGTCTGAGTCCATTAAAACCCACGTAAGTGATATGGGAACAAAAGAGGTATTCCTTCGAATAATAGATGGGTCATATGAAGCTTCATCCACCAAAAAGGCAGACCAACTAGCCCCACCATCATGTACCAAACCGGTGTGGTGAATGTTGTACGAATTGAAAAAATTAGGAATTGCGGTTTCACAACAACCAACTCCAAAACAGTTGTTTCTATCCCGAAGTGTAACATCATGACAAGCCGCATAACAAGCTGTGAGCACACGATCATTTTCCATCACAGTGGCCATACCACAACCGTCAAAAACAAATATATTGTGTTCTCTGGAAAACAAGAAGGGGCTCCCACCAAGATTGACACCCATAATCTCACTGCTATTAAGAACTGGGTTTTGGAAATTAGTGATCTTAAGCGAACTAACAGTGACTGTTTGATTTTCCAAACTCACACCCAAGAGTTCCAAGTGGTTTAGTGCAGGTAGATATGGCTTTGAGGAGTTGCAATCAACTGTGTACCATTGGTTAAGAGAACAATTCTCACCAATTCCAAAAGGGTATGGAATCATCACATCCCCGCATGTATCATTACATCCTGTCTTGGCGTATTTTGGAGTTTCTATTGAAAGACAAAAGAGTAATTAAGTATGCTTGTTATTCATATTTGTAAATAACGATTATAGCAGAAAATGTAAGTATGCTAATGTGTATATAAATTATAAAGGTGGTTTTGGCGAGCCCCACATAGCGGAGGGCCTAATATATATAATATATAGGGAAAGGTTAACATACAGATAAAATTAACGTGCTAAACGTGAGAATCAAGTAGTGTAATTATATATATAAGTAGAGTAATTATGTAATTACATCATAGAGTAATTACATAATTACTTTACTTGTATACAAGTAGAGTAGTTATATATATACAAGTAGAGTAATTATGTAATTACATCATAGAGTAATAATTACTCCTAATTATTACTCTATGATGTAATTACATAATTACTCTACTTGATTCTTACAATTATAACATGTTAATTTCATTTGTATCTGATTCAAACCCTATATGTATGTGTATGTATGTATGTATGTATGTGATTTTGTTCAAATAAAAACGAGCTCCATAAAATAATATTAATTAAAGAAAATCAAGACTCGATGACATTTTTTTATTTTGCTTATGTTAGTAAAATGACCAAAAGGGACATTGTTACATATTATTACATATCTTATATTTTATATGTATCTACTTTGTTTTTATGAGTTATACCATCATTTTTTGATAAATTTATATCGAGGAAGACGTAAAACTAGGCCAAACGAAGAGAACAATTTGAAAATTAAAACAAAGAGAAAACAATATAATAAGTAAAAACAAAAAGAACAAATTACCTCAGTATATGAAAACAAGTTCATGTTACTCCACTTTAAGTAAATTTTTTGAACGCTTGATAAATGGTATATGGGTGTTTGATAAATGAGATTTTTTAAGGTAAGAGTTAATGGTTTGAGAAATGGTAGATTGATGGTAAGAGTTGATCTTCCACCAACGTATTAATCAGTATCTATAAACTTCGACCAACTTATTAAATCCACCAACTTGTCTCTTTTATGAAATTCTACCATTTGTCTCTTATTAATTATGCATATTAATAAATTGTTAAATTCACCATTCTTTAATTTGTTACACTAATAAGTTGCTTCAAAAATCATTAATCCACCATCATTTGAGGGCAAATAAGTAATTTACACCCTTACACAAATAAGCTAAAAAGCCATATTCATATAAGCTTATTCACATTAGCCTATATAAGCTAATAAGCATAAGCTTAAAAGGCTAAACCAAACACTAAATTAAGCTTATTTTATATAAAAAAAAAACTATAAAAGCTATAAACTTCACTAAAAAAACTAGGAACACCCCCTTAAAGTAGGGCTTTATGCCTTCAATTTAGACTAAAGTTAGACAAAAAATCATTCTAAGTGATAAAAATGACACGTAAGTTATTTGAAAGACTAGGGATGGCAACGGGGCGGTTTCGGGGCGGGGAATGCTAATCCCATACCCGCCCCGGTTTATAAAACTCATTACCAAAACCGTCTAAAAACCCGCGGGGACTAAACGGGGAATCCCCATCGGGGATTCGGGGAAAACCGCGGGTATTCGGGGAACCCGTCTAGCATAAATGGTTTTTAAACGGGCTAAATTCCCCGTGGGGATCCCCATTTAACCGTCGGGTTCACCGTTTAAAACCCGATTGTAAGAAAATGATACAAAATTACAATACAATATTAATACACAAAAAGTTCAATATCCAAACACATTACACATACAAAAGACATTATTAATACATAAAAATGTTTATTTCTCCCATCACAACGGAAATTAACTTCATGATTGATCCTTCTTACACGTCCATACCGCACCCATTCAACCATTCAAACACTTGTCACGCCGGATTGCTATGATAATCAAACATTAACATATTAATTGGAAACTATATAAGAATCAATGTTAAACCATATTAAAATGTAAACGATAAACCATATATATATGTATTACCTCAATACCATCGTCACAATCATATTCAATAGTTTGGCAATATGCCTCGGATTCTTCTGAACAAGTTGCTATATTCATATCACAAAAGTCAAAAGTTTATATAGTAGCTAAGTTAAAAATAAAAAATAAAATGTTTGTTTACCTTTGATTTCATTCAACAACCAACTTTGGGCGCACATTAACGCTTCCAATGTTTTTGGATGAAGACGGCTACGATGTGGACTTACCAATCTACCACTTGTACTAAAAGCGGACTCGGAAGCAACGGTAGATATTGGAATCGCCAATATATCTCGAGCAATCTTTTGCAACCTTGGGTACTTGACACCATTTGTTTTCCACCAAGCTAAAAGGTCAATCTCAGTTTCTTTTATCCAAACTTTCTCTTGTAGATACAAATCAAGCTCCGTTGTGACACCTAATATATAAATAAAGTTAATACAATTAATGAATAAAGTTAAATTAATGTAAATAATAAGTCATACCCGAATATAAAAATTATATTTAATAAATAATATATTATATATAAATATAAAAATTATATTTAATTAAACGGGTTTTAAACGGGTTTTAAACGGGTATACGGGGCGGGTATACGGGGCGGGTACAGGCTATACCATACCCGCCCCGAACCCGATTAACTTAAACGGGGAAAACCCGAACCCGGACCCGTCCCCGATTAAGTGTCCCCGAACCCGCCCCGTTCGGGGCGGGTTTCGGTTTTCCCCATCGGGTTTGGGTTTTTTTGCCATCCCTATGAAAGACAGATATAAAATTGTTAGTTGTTTTGCTTTGTTAAATAAAATTTAAAAAATAACCTGAATTCTCGTTTTGTGTTAGGCTTTCAAAAGGGTTGGACAGAACCTACACCCATCACCACAATCATCTGCCTCAAGCCCTCAACCCAAACATATTAATAACGATGAATGTGGAGCACGTGACCCAATTTCCGGGGGTGGGATGGAGCTTTCACAAGGCAAGCAAAGGCTTCATGCAGCGATGGTTCTACGAAGGTGGCATACCGGTAGAGAAGGTGATAAGAGGGGGTCCGATGGAAAAACGTGGGTAGGGAACAAACAAGATGAGTCACTTTTCTCTCATTTTCATTATTCACCCATAAACTTTAAAAAGATTTCAGTATACACCCATAAACATTGAAAAAATAATAGAAATCCCCTCCCAAATTTAAAAAACAAATCAAAAAGACTATTATTCCACTCATTTAACGTTAAAAAATAGACAACGTTATTGATTTAGACAAAATTTGGCGACAATTGTAAAACCAGAAAGGTCCACTTGCACCAAAAAACCATTTTGGATGAAAGTCACGAACTAAGCAAACCTCAGGGGTAATTTTGACACATTACTATATAGTAATCATGTAATTTTGTTCATTTTTCACATGTACATTGTAGTCCTCATATCATACCTCATACCCCAAATAATATGGGAAACTAAAGTAAAATCTCATATTTGGGTGTTCACTATTCATCCCAAATTATATTTAAGTAAGGTTGTGAGTAAAATATGTATTATTTAATTGAGTATGAATATATATTGAAAATCAAATGTGAAATATGAACAAATTTTATGCATAAATAGGTATTTTGATTAAATTATATGAATGCATTTATAACTTTTGGTCATAATTTTTTCTTAAAAAATAATATTAAGAGAAACCAAAAGAGTAAGAGGGCTATTACTCCAATAGTCAGTTTGTTTACAATTTATTATATTTTTAAGAAAACAAAATATATATTTTTAGTAATTAGCCCAATACCAATATTTTTTTTTTGAAAACATGTATCAGTTTTAGAACGAACCATGAAGGTCGAACGTCACATCAGCAATCTTGGTCGAACAACAAGGTGTGTGGCGGTGAGGGCGCAATTCATGAATCAATTGAACAACATTGCGTGAGGTCTATTTAAATTTGGGCGGTTTTAATATATGGATTATCACTAAATAGAGAGTATAATCTACTGATCAACAACTTTGTTTTGAAGAATTTAAGGAGGGTCATTCGATTTGTTTGACTTTGTTTTTGTTTATCGTTTGCTTTGTATTTATTTATTGCTATAATAGTTTTGTTTTGTTTATCGTTAGCACAATTATAGTTGATTTTTAAGGGGAATTATATATAGGGGTCCGTTTTTAGTACTCACTTGGGACAATACCCAGAATTTCACAGACGTGCCAGACCCACAAGTTTACTCCAAAACTTGGAATATTTTTAGCAACGACGTGCATTCAATATTTATTTAATTTAAATTTGAAACTAATTAACTAAAAGTCATAAATCTTGAGAAGCAAAATAACGAGATAACTGATACTGTATCTAATACTGATTTACATACCATAGCTATAGCATCCGTCTTTCAAATAAGGGTTCTCTGTGGCATGGTACTGGCCGCAATTTCTTGTATCTACTGGAGTACCATTATATATATATCCACTGTGCCTTCTTCTGGGGTCGCCTCATTACAACATGTAAAGTTATCAGAATTTGTTAGAATCCACATAAGTGATACAGGAATAAAAGAGGAATTCCTGAATATAATTGGGTCAGAAGATCTTCCTTGGTTATATGAAGTTTTATCCATCAGGAAGGCATACCCACATGATCCGTCCTCTCCTTTTCCTTCGAAGCTTGTCAAGTTAATGTTGTATGACTTGAGATAATGAGGAACTGCAGTTTGGCAACACCGGTTTCCAAAACATTTGTTGCTTTCTTCAAGTGTAACATGCAAGCCGTTGAACAGCCTGTGAGTACACTCCCATTATCCATCAAAGTAGCAGTACCACACCCCTCATAAACAAATATATTGTCTTGTTTGGAAAATAAGAATGGACTGCCACTGAGATCAACGCCCATAATCTCACTGCTATTCCAAACTGTGTTTTTGCAATCCGTGATCCTTGGCGTACTAACAGTGACTGTCTGATTGATCAAGTTTATATTCAAGACTTCAAGATGGTTGAGTGCGGGTAGATAAGGTGTGGAGGAGTTGCATTCAACGATGTACCATTGGTTCACGGAACAGTCTGCTCCGATTCCAAAAGGGTATGGAATCTTCACGTTCCCGCATGTATCATCGCACCCTGTCTTTGTGAACTTCTGACTTGCAACGTATGTTGATGTTATTGAAAGGAAAATGAGAAAATGGTAAGCTTTGAATAAATTCATATTTTCGAAAAGAACAATGACTATACCAGAAAACATAAATTATAATGGTGGGAATGATTGAAGGAATCTGCCGAGAAATAAACAGACTTGAAATGTATATCTTTTTATTTTTTAAGTTCACGTACGAGGACGGAAACAAGGGATTGGTGACAGAACTACTTATATTGTTTATATTATAAAAAAAGTTGATGAAATTGTTTTTTGTGTCCCATTTTCAATGCCACTTTGCAGGAGTATGGTTTTTTTAATTTGATAGCCTCAATATAAAAAATGGAGACTTAATATATTTTATTTCCACGTTTTCTGTACTGCAATGTAAACCGAGATTTCACAATATGAAAATGCTTTCGGTCTTTTTTCTTTTTAAAAGTAGGTTTTGAACCATCTCCGGCCAGTATCATTATATATATGTAATCAAGGACTAAAGCAATCGATGCGCATGCATGTATACGAATGGAAAACTTTAATTCGTTTCTATGATTTTACTTAGGTTTCTCTTGGTGATTATACACACACCGTATAGTGCACACATAGTGAAGGATCCATATAAATTTTAGTCTGTGGAGACAAAAAGTAAACAGTGAAATTAAATTAAGTAAAGAAAGATAAGTAATAAAATAAAAGATTCAGGATTAAATATAAATACTTCTTAACATGAAAACAGTGAAACCAATTTGATGTTATTATAAGGTTTGTTTTAATAACTGTTTGTTGTTATATTATTTTTCGTATTTGCTTATTTGCGATTATGAGATATTATAAATATTTGTTGATTTATATTTGTTGTTATTTAGGTTTTTTTTCTTTTACTGTTATAAATATTTTATGTTATCGTTTTTTTTTTGCTGGATCTGATTCTTCTCTTATTATTATTAGGTTTTTTTCTTTGTTATAATAAATATTGCTTATGTAGATTAGTATTATGGTTGACATTGTTTTCTAGGTTCTCATTTTTGATATATTATTATTATTTCATATGTTAAGATTATTTTGTACATGAACACTCCCCTAAAATAAACTAAGGGGGTGTTTAATTGGGATGCTTATTTTAGCCTACTTATAACCTATTAACTTATTGAAAAGTAATAAGGTGTTTGATTTGGTTTTTGCTATGAGAGTGATAAGTTAATAAGTTACATTTTTATAACTTATTAACTTATTGAAAATTTATAATGAGTTTTCATAATTAAGAATCCCAAACACTCCCTAAGTAAAGAAACATAAGCAATAAATTTATCTGCAGATAAACTAAAACAAAACACATATAACAATTGTCCACATTAATGTCTCGCCAATTATTCGCCAGTTCTGTATCCATTGAATATTTGAATGTTACAAAGCATTAAATTACTTTCAAGAACTCCAAACACACCACACAATAGAAGAGTAGGAAAAAGCAGAATGCGTCTTCTAACGAAGGCAGGATATATCATCCCATAATTCTTTCTGGAGTTAAACTATTGAGTGCAAAAAATTCAGTTCTTAGAAATAAATTCTTAATACCCAAGTAGACTTATAAAATAGATCGTGATCTGATCAATTGGCTTTTGCCTCGTCTTAGACTTTAGGATTGGTGTTTATGTCCAAAAATTTTAGAGACCTTTTATAAACACATAATGGATTTACTTGTTACTAATGCAACCCAGTCTTTGTTATATTATATCTCTATGATCAGTGTACTGAGGTGTGATTTAAGATGCATTTAATAGGCATAATTTGGCAATTGTTATGCAAGTGTCCATCAACCCCTTTTTTTAATTCGGCCACCCAACCTGTACATGTGATTATGCAAAAAAACACAAAAGATAAGCAACAACATCATGTTCTAAAGGAATATCCATCCAATAAGTAAGCCAAACAATAAAAATAACTGGTCGGAAGGAATCTCTAGGCAAAAAGGACACAAAGTTGGAGCTAATTTTTGTAAGCATAAATTACTGGAAAATTAAAGGAATTCAAATGAATTCTTACGGGTAGAAAAAAATTGTAGAAATACAGGACACAAAGTTGGAGCTACCGTTTTTAGGCATAAATTACTGAAGAATACAGTGCTGCAGACTGTGGTGTGATCAATGTTTTAAAACCGTATTTAGCTGTACCGGATTGGGTGAAAAAAATGATATAGCCGAGGTTTAACCGGGCTAATTGTATACCTTTGTAATATCATATAAATGTAACTTCAACTCAAAAAATATATCAAAAGTATATGATTCCATAATAAAACATAGTCAAAAAGTTAATCCATAATAAAAAAAATAATACAAAAGCATTTGATTTTCAAAAAATAATCCAAAAGTTTACTTGTTTTGATGTTAATCGCTAGGTTAAAAGTAGTTTTTAAAAAATATGGGCCGAAAAATATCTAATATCGCTTGGGCTTAGAACTGGTTTACCGATTCCAACCGGCATTTTAGAAAAAAAAAATAACCGCCGGTTCGATGTTCTAGCAAACCGTCCAAAAATACCGGGTTCAAAATAACGGTCTGATATGCAAAATCCGGTATGTTTTAAAAAAACTGGGTGTGATGTTTGAAGATTCCTAGGTAAAAATATGGGAAAATATTCAAAATAGCCAAGGTTGACCAACTTTTCTAACAATGGCCATCAAATTTAGTCGGATCCGACCCGATGGATTAATCTACCTTAGAAGAAGTCGCCACGTGTTCTAATGTATGATCTTTCAACGAAAAAAAAAGTTTTTCCGTCGTTTGTCGTAATTTTTTTCGTCTTCCAGCATAGTTTTTTCCAACTTTATCTTTTACATTTCAACCCCTAAAACCTCCATAACCAACCCACATCTTTATCTTTCTTATTTCTTCACATAATGAAGCAAATCCATAGTGTAAATTGCATAGTATTTCAGGAGAACACAACCATAGTGTTTATTTTCTATGAATCACATTTGCTTTTGAGAAATCCGCACAAGAAAGTCACGAACCCATGAGTTCAATTTAGAGAAATTTGATGGAAGATTAATCCGTTGGTAACGGAACTAAACTGTCGGACCGACTTTTATTTTTGTGTCAGCTCCTTCACGAATGCCTCGAAAAAAAATCCAATCAGTCAGACCCGATGGAAAAATGGAAGATGTTACGACTTCTGATAGATCACATTAATACGTTGCATCAGTTTTTTGTTTACGTCGGATCCGATGTTATATTTTGACTATTTTGGGAATTATCTGAAAAGCATGGATAAAAGTGAAAAACCTTGATCAAAATTAGCTATTTTGGATATTTTCATAAAATAAAAAAGAAAAAGGTTTTTACAATAGGGAATGCATTAAGGAAGTTGCAAAGAATAAAAGACAAAATATAATGAAGTGGTTAGGAATTGTGATTGAACAAATATATTTTGCAATTCGTATTAACAAAGTTAAGTGATAACAAAGTTTAGCAATAGAATAATTATAGCTTTAATCGAGTCCACCAAGATACCACTAGCTCCAATATTTAAACACTTCCCAGTGAATATAACATTGCATGCCTGAGTATTATTAAATAATTTCACACTTTGAAGCCTTAGTTTACGTGTTCCCTTCCCTTTATCCGAACACATCTTGACTAATTCAACAAAGGCGACCTCCAAAAGGTCTTCAATTCATAACTACACGTTTCAAGATTTCACAACCAATTGACTCTTTCTACACAAAAACAATTGTTTGATCATGCTTTTTAGAAAGTCCTTTCTTCATAACATAAAACAAAAGCAATTAGAAACGAATTCCCACCCTTTTACCAGCTGAATTTGTTTATTTAAACATTAAATGTGTATCTTGGTTGTTATGTGGTTCTGGATAGTATCTAAAGCATATCTTTTGCATTAAGACAATTAAGATTAGACTATCTTCAATGTTACGTGCTCTTTTGGGCGTCCTTAACTGCCAGCTCATCTACCATATAATATGTTTACAAATTCTTAAAAGCCTCAATTTCATCTTCATCCTTACAAAGATCCTTACGCTCTTTAATTTCCACCTCATCTCCCTCGATTCCACTCGCTCCTCTTTATCCGTGCACCTCATAAGTTCCCTAAAACATCCTTGTTTGTCCCTTATCTTGTCTTGTATGGCCTCATTCCACCACCAAGACTCCTTATGCCTACATGTTCCTGTTGTGACCCCGAGAGTCTCCTTTGCTACTTGAATGATCTTTTTCGCCATAGCTTCCCATATATGAGTTGAGTCCCCATTTAGTCGAGCTCGTGTATGCAGTATGAGTTTATCCTTAAACAGTAGGAGATTTTCATCCTTCAAATTTCCCCATCGAATTCTAGGTGTACATTTCTTCTCTTGAATAGCTAGCTTATTTCTGAAGCCTATATTTGTCACCAGCAATCGATGTTGAGCAACAACTGTCTCACCAGGTATGACTTTGCAGTCCTTCCACCAACGTCGGTCTCCTTACCTCATCAAAAGGTAGTCAATTTGCGTGTCGCGTCCGCCACTGCTAAAAGTGATCAAATGAGAATATTTTTTCCTAAAATAAGAATTTATAATATTTAGGTCATGGGCCACCGCAATCTCTAGGAGATCTGTTCCGATCTCATTCCTATCACCAAAACCAAAACCCCCATGTAAGGCTTGAAAACCATCGTTAGCCTTACCAATGTGTCCATTAAAATCACATCCTATACAAATCCTCTCACCCCTATGTATGCCTCCTACCATTGCGTCTAAGCAAACCCAACATCTTATAATTAAAACATTTCTATATTATCTTACTTATTTATGCCTTTACATGTTAAGATTTTAGATATTGAACCGAATAGTTTGGTAAATGATGAGAGTGAAGCGATATCAAGGGATTTCAAGGTGCGCATGTTTAGTGTCAAAGTATATTTTTGCTTGTTGTTTCAACATTTTCGCTATTGCTATTTGTTGAGGGTATTTTATTATGAATGACAATTTATACACGAGACACGATTACATGACACGTACCTACACGCCCTTAATAGGTAATAGGTAAGGGCTTAACATGTTTCGTGTATTAAACAGGTAGACACGAAATTACCTGTTAATTTTCGTGTCTTAACAGGAAAAATACTTGTTTACCTGTTAGATACATGTTAATACATGGTTATTTTTGAAATATTATATATATATATATATATATATATATATATATATATATGTAGTTATATTATATCCTAAGTCCTAACCCTAAATTCCATTCTCAGTTAATCACTTCTCTCACCGTCCACAGTCCACTACCTCTCACTCTCAGCCATTACATCTTCAGAGTTCAGCCCGTCGTTGGCCATCGGTTTATCATCAGTTCATCACTCTCCGGCCATCTTCAGCCCTCGTCATTGTCCGTTATCGTGTATTATCGTGTCTTATCGTGTATACCAGGTAGTAACATGTTCGTGTTCGTGTTTGGGTTACATGTACACGATTAGTTTTCGTGTCGTGTACAGGTATACACATTTCGTGTTCGTGTCTTATTGTGTTCGTGTCTTATCGTGTACGGGTATACACGATATGCCAGCCCTATATTTTATTTCAAATGACAAGATGAGACCGACAAGGATAAAGAGTATGAAGACATGGATGATATGACAATTGCAAATAATAAAAATGAGGATGATGATGACAACAAAACAAGATAGAAGCACGTACCTAAAAATATTCTGCTATGAAAAACAGGATGTGTTGTAATTTGAATAGTAGCAGGTTCATAGGTAGTTTTTGAAAACATTATTAAATCTTGTAAAATTGTATATAAACCCATATAATGTTATGTTTCTTACATTCCAAAAGATCACCGACCAAGTCAAAAAAGACCAAAAGTACTGTTAAATCTCGTTTTACATTGAGAAGCACATCGAAAACGTGGAAATTATATATACATCAAATTACTTAACTAGCCTACAAATTAGTTATTAAAATAAGTAGTTCTATCACCAATAATTATATCCCTTGTCAAATGTTAATCCTCCCCGTTGGTAATTATAATCTCGATTCGTTAAAGATAAAACCGAGGGGTGGCTAGGTTGATCTCATGGGGAGGATAAGGAGGAGATCAAAATTCAAATATTTTATTATTTAAGTTTTATTTATTTAAATGTTTATGTTTATCTTTTTAGTTTCCTAGTTCTAGTCAAAGTGTGATTGTTAGGTTTATAAATACTTGAGTTTGTTTTCATAATAATAATAAGAAAGAGAAGAGATTTGAGTTTTTTGAAGAAACCTCCTGTGCATTCCTTCCATTATCGATTATCACCACATCTCCTATTTCAATATTAAATCTTTACAACACTTTATTATTAATTCTTCTTGTTTTACCACCAACGAAAAGTCAACAGCAAAGGTATATGTGTTCTTGTTCACGTACGGTGTAAAATAAAGAATACGATCAACTCAAGTGAAAGAGTTATAAGTCCAATTTGGTTCTCCAACACCCGTGAACTTAAAGTATAAAAATATATATATATTCAAAGTTTGGGTTTATTTCTCGGTAGATTCCTTCAACCATACCCACAAATCCACAATTAATATAAATATAAGCACCTCTTACATTTTCTGGTATAATCACTGTTCTTTACAAACATGAAGTTATTCAAAACTTACCGCTTTCTCATTTTCTTTTCATTAGCAGCAACATCCATTGCAACTCGAGAGTACGCGAAGACAGGGTGCAATGACACATGTGGGAACGTGAGGATTCCATTCCCTTTTGGAATATGTGCAAATTGTTCTGTGAACCATTGGTATATCATTGATTGCAACTCTTCCACGCCTTATCTACCAGCACTCAACCATCTCCAAGTCTTGAGTATAAACTCGATCAATCAAACAGTCACTCTCAGTACGCCAAGGATCACGGATTGTCAAAATGCAGTTTGGAAAAGCAGTGATATAATGGGTGTCGATCTTGGTGGTAGCCCCTTACTGTTTCCCAAACATCAAAACAAATTTGTTTTTGAGGGGTGTGGTACTGCTGCGTTGATGGATAATGGGAGTGTTCTCACAGGGTGTTCAACGGCTTGTCTCAATGATACACTTAAAGAAAGCAACAAATGTTTTGGAAACCGATGTTGCCAAACTGTAGTTCCTCATTATCTCAGGTCGTACAACATTAACTTCACAAGCTTGGAAAGACAAAGGGAGGACGGAGCTTGTGGATCTGCCTTCTTGGTGGATAAAGTTTCACATGGCCAAGGAAGGTTTTCTAACCGAAATGCCTCTTTTATTCCTATAACACTTTTGTGGACTCTAACAAAGTCTGATAACGTAACTTGTTGTTATGGGGTCTCCTCGGATGGACGCGGGGTGAATATATTTAATGGTACTCCAATCATAACAATGATATGCAGCTACTACCATGAGGGAGACAACCCTTATTTGGAAGATGGATGCAATGACTATGGTATGTAGTATTTATCTGCAATTACTTTGCTTGTTAATATTTAAGAACTTGAATTTGAAAGTAAATATGATATGCAGCCCGTTGCCAACAATATTCCAAATATCTATTATGATCCTTGTTGTTTACAAACATGAAGTTAGTTCAAGTGTACCATTAATTACTCATTTTTCATTTCTATAGATATTCCAAAATATGCAAAGAGGGGGTGCAAAGAAACATGCGGGGGCGTGAGCATCCCATACCCTTTTGGAATCGGTGCGAGTTGTTCTCTCAACAAATGGTACATAGTTGATTGCAACTCCTCAAGGCCATATCTCTCTGCACTCAATCACCTGGAAGTCTTGGACGTGAGCTTGGAGAATCTAACAGTCACTGTTAGTACCCCAAAGATCACTAATTGCCAAAACCCAAATCTGAATAGTAGTGAGATTATGGGTGTTGATCTTGGTGGGAGTCCCTTCTTGTTTTCCAAACTAAACAATATATTTGTTTTTGAGGGGTGTGGTACGGCTGCTTTAATGCACAATGGGAGTGTGCTCACAGCTTGTTTAGCGGCTTGTCGTGGTGTTACACTTGGTGACGAAAACAACTGTTTTGGAGTCGGTTGTTGTGAAACCAAAATTCCTAATTTTCTCAAGTCATACAACATTCACCTCACGGCTTGGAAGATGAATACAAAACATGTGGGTCTGCTTTCTTGGTGGATGAAACTTTGTATGACCCATTTATTTCCAGGAGGATTAATACCTCTTTTATTCCCGTGGCACTTCTGTGGACTCTAACAGACTCGGATAACGTAACTTGTTGTCATGAGGACCCCCGGGTAAGACATACGTTGGATATGTTTAATCATACTACAGTCGACACGTTGACATGTGAATACACAAGTTCGTATTCAATATATAGAGGAAACATTTTCTTAGTAGATGGATGTCTTTTATCATTTGACTCGGGTATGTAATAGGATATATAGTCTTTATTTTTGAAGAAACACGGATCCACTCCCCTTAACGGGTCCTAGATCCAATGAGTCAACAGGGTAGGATACGGTTAACTGCTGATATGATACACTTGATCTTCTTCTCCGGTTGCTCAGATTTGTCTTAGAAAAGTGGGGGAGTGGAGGTGACTGCTAAGAGAATGAACTCTTGTTTATAGACACAAAAATATGTGGGAGCCAAGGGTCCAAGAGAATGTCCTTTCAATGAATGATAAAGGCTCCTTATATAGGACTCCATGGCTACCATCATGAACCCTAACCTTTATTGGGCGAGGCCCGGTTAGGGGTTACCTCTACAAACCCCCAGCCCAACGGGCCTAATTAGTAGACAATAATAATAATGTAATAAACATAATATATTATGTAATAAATAAAATGTCATACCGGGTTTGACGTACCCTGCACCTACAAGTCCCCCCAGTCCAGTGCTTCTCCTGGGCGTGCAAGCGGTTTGGTGAAGTGCTGGACTTATAAGGAATGCTCAGGGGCGAGGAGTAGTGCTTTTTTGACCCAATGCTTTCTTTGTGGACCTTTTTGCACGTGCGTCTACTTTGTTTTGGGTGGTAAGAGGTTTTAAATCATGATGGCGATTTTGGCGCGCGGGCCTTTTTATCATAAGATGACCCGCAAGTCATTAATTCGGCGCGTGGCCATATGGGTTTATAAGGAATCCCAACCTTTAATTTAGCATTGGCGTTGGCATTAGCCTGTAGCCGTGGCATAGGAATTATCATGTGGCTCTGGCGTTGGCATTAGACTGTAGCCGTGGCATAGGAATGATCCTGTGGCTCTGGCGTTGGCATTAGCCTGTAGCCGTGGCATAGGGATGATCCTGTGGCTCTGGCATTGGCATTAGCATGTAGCCGTGGCATAGGAATGATCCTGTGGCTCTGGCGTTGGCATTAGCCTGTAGCCGTGGCATAGGAATGATCCTCTGGCGGACGTCCTCCATACAAAGATGACACGCAGGTCACTTTCGGCGCGTACACCGGGTATAATAGGATGTCTTTCATCCTCGGGCGAATTATGAGGTGTGCCCAACTTTATACTCGAATGTCTTTCATCGCGCTAATGTAGTGGTGATATACCATGATAGTCCCCCAGTTCATCGCTGCTATATAATGTTAGTAGCATTGAACTTGTAATAATAAACTTGTTAATAAAGTTTTAATCACATGCGCATACGAGTATAAACAACTTTTTATATCATTGACAAAAAATGATATTTGTTTTTTTAAGATGTCATACGAAATAAAATAATTACTCATAGTCATTTTACTAATAATCATTCC
This sequence comes from Bidens hawaiensis, assembly GCF_021521415.1. Lineage (NCBI taxonomy): Eukaryota > Viridiplantae > Streptophyta > Magnoliopsida > Asterales > Asteraceae > Bidens > Bidens hawaiensis. The sequence goes on from NW_027491042.1 coordinate 1,353,294, forward strand.
AAAGATTTGGTAATATTTACGTTTATTAGTAAAGTCTAAGACATCGTCCATTTCATTTCATAAACAAATATGTAATATTAGTTTATTAATAAAAATGGAAATTGTGTCAAGACATGACTTGAGTATCCGCTTGTTTTAAAATCTGTGAAGAAATTCACTTACCTTGCTGAGAGGATTCCAAGCCTTTGACATGAACATTTCGCGTCTCTGACGCAAGACTTCCTCAATAATTGACCTCAACTTTGTTATACTTGCAGTAACCCGAGGGGATAAATTGTCAACAATTTAAACCCTTATTTAAGATCATAATAAATATAATATCAAAGTTGAGTTGAGGGGGTTATTTTAAAATTTTGGAAATTAATTCATTCCCAACAACCAAGATCTGCACCCCTTTCACTTGTTATCTCCATGTATCTATACTGCCATTTTCATTTTGTTAACTTGAAACAGAGCATCCATGGTCGTCGCTTTAATTGAAGAAATATAATTTCGTCAGAGCGCGGAGTACAGTAACGACCCGCGATGACGGGCGTTTAGTCCATCGGCATGCGCAGGAGTTCTCATATAGCTCGCGATAATCGCTATTGGCCGCATCGAATATAATCAAACGACATGCAGTGGTCGATATTATTTTGCTTAGACGCGGATGGGGCCCGCATGGTTCACATATGGCGCGCGGTTATGATTCGTACGTGACCCGCACGGAGTTTCGCGGAAGCCGCGGCTGACTAGTAACAGCTTTTCTCGCTGTCCGAGGAAAGCTCGAATCGACCCGCCATTGTTTTGCTAATGACTTTTTCGTGATCTGTGGGAACAGAGGATGACCCGCAGTTGTTTTATATGGAGCTTCACTTGTCCGCGGAAACCGGGGTTTAACCAGCTGGAGCTTTCTTAATTAACCGCGGATGTCGTAAACGACAAGACATTTGTTGTAATTATGAGGACCATTTGAGTGACCCGCCGGATCTTGCACGGAGGGATTGGGATTGACACGTGGATGTTCCGCGGGGCGGGAGTGACCTGCCGGAACATGCATGCGGGGGTTGGGATTGACCCGCGGATGTTCCGCGGGGCGGAGTGACCCGCCGGAAGTTGTATGTGATCCGCCAAAGCTTGCTTGAAGCTTTTTAAGTGATCCGCGGAAGATGTTAGAAGATTACGTGGAAGCCAAAAATTGACCCGCATGAGATTATAGTCAATACGCGGGAGCGATTTCCATCCGTGGTTGATTGAAGTTGACCTTATTAAGGTACCATAGCTTTGGCGTGTGGGTAAAGGCCCAGTGGCGAACCCAGGATTTTTTGTCAATGGGTCCCAATTTTTTCGGTTTACAAAATTTTTGGGTCGGTCGTTATTCGGGTCGGGTCGAGAGGAGGAACATAATAAAACACGAAAATATGGTGTCATCAGAAACGAGTAAGTAGAAAGAATATAGATTAGAAACTAGATAGAACATACACTTTTAATTCATTTTTATTCATACCCGAAAAACATAAGCGTAAGGTATATATATATGGTCTTACATGAATAACCAAGACATGAAAAACTAACTCTTACACAAATAAATGATTAATTATAATATAAATACACAAGATAAATAATTTAAGTATATGTAAAACCCATGTTGTCATTATATATGTTGCATGATGATAATGGTTATATGGGATAAACTAGAGTGATAATGGTTATATGGGATAAACTAAAGAAAAAACACAAATACCCTAACTAAATAACTAATATTGAATAGAATATTAAAAAAACAACAAAAACTGGGTATGGTGAGGCTTGAACCTGCAACCTCTCAAAGAAAAAACAAGGGACTTTTCACTAGACTAGTTCAGCCTTAATAGTATGGAATTCAAGTATTAATTTTTATGGGGTACTTACAAAATTTAATATATCGTCTCTAAGTAATTTTTAAAAAACATTGGTGTCCCGGGACCCCGATGGGAACTATGTGGGTCCACCCCTGGGTAAAGCGACACTGATTTTTAAAAGCTTTTTCGCGGCTCGCGGAAGACAGAAAATGATCCGCCATCTTTGATCGGAGCTTTTGTATGAACCTGCGGAAGCTTTTCTTGCGACCCGCGGGAGCTTTTTTGCGGCTCGCGGAAGACAGAAAATGACCGCCAATGTTTTGCTTGAAGCTTTTTAAATGATCCGCGGAAGCCGTATGTGACCCGCCAAAGCTTTTCGCGGCCCACGGAAGCATTGTTCTTGCTGAGCGAGTAAGTGTTGACGGTGCATGTTTCCGCGGTGGTGGAGTTTATCATGAGCCCTCATTTACTTTAATTGCTCCGGTGGTGATGAAGGAGCCCCGTTGTGCATGTATGGTGTACTTATTTTCCGTCATATAAGACAAATTACTTTGGGAATGATTAAAAACTTAATTAGTCAACAAATTAGTCAACAAAAATAGTACAATTAATAAACCCCTAAGTCAAACAGATTGCGGACATTTTATCAACCTTCAACTCAACTTTTTGTAATGTTTCTCCGGTCAACTCGCTCAACAACTCCCTAAGCCAAACAACTTAGCATGCAGTTGCGGAAGCCGCCATGTACTCAGCTTCACACGAGAAAAGTGTAATTGTCTCATGCTTTTGCGAGCACCATATAATTAGAGATTCCCATAATATAACACATACCCGGTGGTACCTCTTCCATCATCCTTGTCTATGTAATGAATGATGTCACTATACCCGAGAAGTCGCGTTGACATGTTCATCACGTACTTGATACCATAACTCACAGTTTCTTCCAATATGCCAGTAGGTGTCTTATTACTATACCATGAGATTCATGTGGGTTTTATATATATCGACTAACAATGCCCATCGAGTACACCATATCAGGTCGGGTGTGTAATAAATACCGCAAACAACCCCACCACTTTTTGCTACTCGGTTGCGTTGAGTTCGATTTTTTCTCAACTTTTGAATGTTTCAAACAGCGGTCCATTGGATCTTCAGCCGGATTACACCCATGCATGTTGATCTCTTTTAGAATTCGTTTGGCACGTTTTTCTTGTGTAATTTCTCTCACGTCATCTCTTTGAATTACTTCAATTCGAGATAGTAGGTTAACTTCCTAAAGTCCGACATCTCAAACTTTGTTGGCATACCCTTCTTGAAATCATAATTTATACTTGTGCATGTACTTGTTACAAATAGATCATCCGCATACATGGCTACGATCAAAAGAATGTTTCCCCGCCTATCTTTCGGTAAGCCAACTAATTCATGGAACATTTTTGAATCATTATGAATGTTATCGATCTTCGTGTTCCAAGCTAGGGAGCTTGCCTTAAAATGTACAGGGCCTTTGACAACTTGTAAATTTTTGCCTCATCACCCTTTTTCTCATATCATTTGGTTTGTTAAATGAACACATTTCTTTTAATTCATCATAAAAGAGGTTGTTTTAACATCAAGATGGTGGATTCCCGCCGGCTATTTGATGCAGCTAATGCCACTAATTGCCGAACGGTGTCTATTAAGTCTACTGGAGCAAAAACAACATCAAAGTCAATCTCGCGTTGTTACTCGTAACCCTTTGCAACAGACTGAGGTTTATATTCTTGATCGATTGATCTACATATCGTTTAATTTTAAACCACTACCTCAACCAATATATTTAGCCCTCTTAGGAAGTTCGGCTAACTCAAGGTTTCTTTCTTGTTTATCGAGTCGATTTCGGCATTCATGGAACGAATCCATGCTAATTGGTTATATTTTGCCCCAAAATAAATACTCGGTTCACCACTTGCTTTTAAGAGGAATTGCTCATAGTCAAAATTTCGTTGTAACACGCGATCATCATGCTATATTCTTGGTGAAACCGAGACCCGAATTGCCCACCTTGGACGTGTTTCGACCACGTTTTCACCGCGATGGACCTGTGTATCATCATTAGTTGACTTGGCTTGAAAGTGTGTCGACGAATCAGACCCATTAGTGCTTAATCCGTCTAAATCATTGGGATCAATCTGAATAGATGGTGATCTATCAGCGCTTGGGATGTTTGTGTTGTTTTCAGGCGCCTCATCTGAGGTAGGATTGATTTGCCAACCGTAACCCATGCCCCCAAACACACACAACACCATATAAAACATACCAAGCTCATAGTCGCTCATATCGAATTTCTTATCGTAATTCCAACCTTTGCTTTTGTAAAAGAGGGTGTGCCGGTTAACAACTATTTTACACGTGTTCAGGTTGAAAAAGGGTAAGCTTTTGAACCCCTCTCGGACATGACATAAATAAGTTGTCTGGTCTGTCATCAAGCTTCTTTAGATGTGCACATGCTATTTTAGCAAATGCTATGTACCCAGAAACTTTTACGTATATAGTTTCTTCTTCTTGAACTGTTTATAGGGCATTTGATCTACTAGGGCTCTTTTTGTGACCCGATTGATAAAAAATGTTGAATGTTGCACCATCCCCATTACAGTTTGGTTTTGTCTTTCGACCATGCCTTTTTCTTGTGGTGTGTAAGGGGCATTTAATATCGAATATTTTCATTTTTTTACGAAACAATTGAAATCATGTGAAATGCACTCCCCCTATCAGTTCTAAGAGTTTTCATTGGTGAACCCACCTTCTTAATCACTAGGGTTTTAAACCTCTTAAAACTTTCAAATACTTTACCCGTTTTCTTTTCAACAGAAATGTCCACACTTATCATAATAATCGTCTATAGTAACAAATACATACCCTATTACCGAGGATAGTGCATGGGATTATTGGACCACACAAATCACCATGAACCAACTCCATAGGCCGAGTTTCTCTAAACATGGTTGTGTTGTAAACGAGATCCATGTTTGTTCACTCATCGAACATGGTTCACACAATTAATTTTCATGTTCAATGTGGTAACCAATGTACTAGATCCTTCTTGTCCGACCATCTATTACATCACCTTGAAGTTGATGTGCCCGAAACTTGCATGCCAACGTCTTCACTGTCTTCAATCTTTGAATGCAAACACACGAGACCTCCAACTTAGATTTCTATATTAAAAATCTGGTTAGTGGATGTTGTGACATTTAAGTGAGTAACCTACCATTCTCATTGTGCGTGGTCAAAAGATTTCCGGACTCCGTTGGGTGACATAAACTCAGCATATTATTTTTCAACTCCGAAATGTAATAAATCTCGAATAGCAAATCTTGTTCACCCCATTTTCTTGGAAAAGAAACGACCTACTTCCCTTGATCGTAGCCTTCTACCTGTCTCCAAACTTAACCTTCCTGGTTATGTTTTCATTTACTTCCCAAAAAAATATGATCGGTTTCCAGTTGTATGATTGCTAGCACCATTACCCAAATTTCATACATCGTCATTGATTGGTTCAGCCTTGTATTTCTTTGGCGTTAGGTGTTGTTCATTAGGAACACGACCTGATGCATATACGTTGCTTCATCAGTCTTTTCTTTGGCTTTCGGTTTTGTTTACTTCTTTACCCTAATGATCTTGGTTCGGGAAAGATGTGAAGTGGACTCAGTTGTCACATCAGTAACAAAGAATCTTGGAATGACTCTTTTTATCCTTTTTCTTTTTCTCGACTCAATGATCCTTGTTCGGTGCTATGAGTTCGGTCTTGGCCATTCGATCGACCTCGACCTCCACGTCCCGGTCCCCCGTCTGAACAAAAACTACTTCGACCTACAACATTTTCAAATCCCAGCTGTTGAGAACCAACACTTACTATCTAAATATACTTTGATCTCAACATACTTTTAAAAAACTTATTAACCAACCTACTTCATATATAACTTCACCAAGAGCTGCGGATTTTGAGGCAAGGCTCAATAAATTGCCCCTAGAATCTGACTCAATCATCCTCATGTTGTCAAGTTCTGTTATCAAGGTCTGGAGATATGCATCCCTAACCCAATCGTCGCCAAAGTGTGAGGTTTTTAATCTAATACCATATGATTTAGTAGTTTCTTCAACTTCAATCAACATGATCATGGTTTCAGGTCGGATTGAAGTAACAAGGTCACATCTATGTCGTTTTGGTATAGATCGGTGATATCTAAGTCGATGGTATCCTAAACCTTGTGAACTCTTAGGACTACGTCCATTCGCATAGCTCACACAGTGTAATTCGTGGAAGCTAACATCAAAGAGTGAACAGGAGATAACACACTCTCTTTGCCATATGATGGTGTTGGTTGTGCTGACGAATCCGACATGTTTCAATTGGTGGTGATTATTGAACCTACTTGTTCAATCATGAATCACAATAACCAGACAACACTTGTTCGATGTGACCCAACCCAACTACTCAGTCTCTCTCATTCTTGGCGGAAACTAACTTGTGATCGACCTGGAGACTCAGTCATTGATCGTAGGTCGCCCACTAGTGGCGGCTTGGATCCAAACACATTCGACTAATTTGTTAATTATCATTAGTTCAAGATTAGAGTATGATCCTTAATGAAGAACACACAATATTTAGTAAACACACTTTCATTATACCATGGAAATATAAACTTTCACAAATTACCCTAATTTGGTTATGTATATTTATAATGTTAACACGACTTGTAAAAAAAAACCTAACACCACTTTGGCCGAATCCCATAAGTTGAAAACGGTGAGTCAACACGAATTCGGTCGTATCGACTATGTTCGTTACAATATAAACAACGTTGATAAAACCCGAGAGTTGAAAACGGCAAAATAATTGTAAAATCAACATATAAAATAATAAAGTATTTAAATCATCGTTTATTTGGTCATTAAAACATGGGTGTTGGTAAAACTTGAGCATTGTCGGCCTCAAGCTTTGAGGCGGCGAGTCGGTAAAACAAGTGCTGGTAAAACTTGAGCATTGCTGGTTCCGGGCATTGCGGAAGTGAGTTGACACCAGGGTGTTGCGATGGTGAATCGATGTTAATCTGGTCGATTTAAGCTACACTCGTTATGATATTAGAAAAACAATTAATAATAATAATAATAATAATAAGGTGACGACTTGAACCAATGGTAGCCTTGCGTCATCCAAGTTCTCCTTTATTATATTGTAAGAGTAATATTTAATATCTATGGGTATCTTAGTCATTTTGTTAGAATTTAACAGAATAGATAACATGAGTTAATGTTAGTACTCAAACTCGTTACAAAATTGGAAGAGTTAAAACTCAAACTTGTTACTTTAAAACCTGTGTACCCAAATGTCTAGAGTTTTGTGTTTGTAACCTACATTAATACCCTGTACCTAACCTAAAAGAGACTAATTTTTTAACTTTAAAAGCAGCCGGTCCGGTCCGGTCCGGTCCGGTTAAAAACCTTTCATTTAACATAAAGGGCGGACAAAGTTAGTCAAGTGGAGTCTAATAGCAAGATTTGAAAACCATAACGTATTGCATAAGTATTCAACCAAATGACCAATTCATTTTTCAATTTTCACAATCAATTACAAGAAATAAATACAAAGTGTGGACTTGATTACAAAGTTTGATTATAACAATAAACGGAAACTAACAACTCTGAAATACTATCTAAAAATATGTAAGAAACTAATAATCAAAATATATTATTCTTTGGGAGTGATCCATGCATGATTTAAACTATCGGGTGCAAGTGACAATTTTCACCAAACACAAGCACGAAAAATTAATAAACTTAACTCAAAAATAAATAATAATAATAATAATAATAATAATAATTAATAAATTTCATTATTGTAGGCACCATATATCTTATTAACCGTTTTAAATCTTAGGTCATGGGGTATACTTTAACCCTAACATAAATTAAGATGAATGACACTTTAAAAATTGATTAAACCACTCCTCATTTGTGTTAAATTTGTCAAAAAGGGGCAATGGATTATGCTTTTAACGGGTTAAAAGGCAAAAAAAACAATATATTAAATTAACAGTTAATAGGAGTGGGATGGAGTTAAAAGAATTAAACCATTTTCTTTGAGTGAGATGAAGTAAAAGAGAGAAAAATAAGTGATGTGATGCTTATGTGGAGTTAAAAATGATTAGAGTATACCCCATGACCTTACATTTGTGATCACAAAGAATCCACAAATACTTAAAGGTAACTTGTAACATAGTTGAATCTGACTTCAAAACGGATTAAGACGCAATTAGGAAGTTCAGCAGCCCATTAGTCTACTTACTAACGGTTGACATTGTATTGACTTTCATTCAGGTGTGTGCATAAGCATAGGTGTACTTTTTCTCGTCGCAATTAGCTATTTCTTGTACAAAGTGATTAAGAAAACAAAAGAAAGGAGGCGAAGAAAGAGATTTCTTAAACGTAATGGCAGTTTACTTCTGAAACAACAAGAAGAAGCTGATCCATCTTTAGTTGATAAAACAATACTTTTCACATCACGTGAGTTGGAGAAGGCAACTGACAACTTCAACGAGAACCGGATTCTTGGACGTGGAGGTCAAGGTACTGTCTATAAAGGCATGTTGGCAGATGGAAGGATTGTGGCAGTTAAGAAATCAAAAAAGGTTGATGAAAGCCAATTAGAACGGTTTATCAATGAGGTGGTAATTCTTTCCCAAGTCAATCATAGGAATGTTGTCAAACTTTTGGGATGTTGCTTAGAGACAGAGGTGCCTCTACTCGTTTCTGAGTTCATTCCAAATGGTACCCTGTATGATTGGCTTCACAAGAAAGCTGAGGAGTTTCAAATTTCTCTGAACATGAGGCTACAAATAGCTACAGAGGTTGCAGGAGCACTAGCTTACTTGCACTCAGCAACTTCCATTCCAATATACCACAGAGACATCAAAACCACCAATATACTTTTGGATGACAAATACAGAGCTAAAGTTTCGGACTTTGGAACTTCACGGTTGGTCTCAATAGAGCAAACACATTTGACTACCTTAGTTAAAGGTACATTCGGCTACCTTGATCCCGAGTATTTTCGATCTAGCCAGTTGTGATGTTTATAGTTTTGGAGTTGTTTTGGTCGAATTGTTAACCGGAGAAAAGCCGATTTCCAAAACTACAGTTGGTGAAAGTAGAAGTTTAGTTACACACTTTATGTCAGCAATGAAAGAGGGGCATGTTATGTCTATTTTTGACGCAACAGTTATTAAAGAGGGTACTAGAGACGAGCTTCTAAGTGCGGCTAACTTGGCAATGCGATGTTTAAATATGAAGGGAATGTATAGACCAACAATGAAAGAAGTATCTGTAGAGTTAGAAACCATATGAATGTCTCACATTCCCTCTACAGTTCAAATCAGTCCCACTGTGTATGGGGAGGACATTTCAATGATAACTTACGGAGAATCATCAACGACATTCCCAAGTTTTAATGACAACATCAGTCATTGATGCAAAAATGCTGTCACTATTTATTGTTCAATAAATTTACGTTGTTATATAATTTCAAGACATGAAATGGGTTAAGTTGTTTCATTAGTTTCTAAACAAATATTCACTTTCATTTCTATTATTTTAGATTTTTAGATATGTGATGTTTGGAGTTTGGATCATACTTGTATTTAAGCGGTCGTTTTATCACAAGTAAAACGATGAATAAAGTCATTTTGAAAATAACTTATTAACTTATTGGCTTTTTAAATAGTCATTTTAATAAGTCAGAATTTATGGCTTTTTGAAAATAGCTTTTTAACTCTTTCAAAAAAAAAAAAAAACTATTATTAGAGGGACTTTTGTGTTTGCTAAATACTTTTTTTTATCTTAGTGGCTTTTTGAAAAAACAAATTGAAGAAACACTAAATCACCATTTGGCCAAATTAGTTAATCCTTGGGTTAAGATCAAGTATCTCCCACGGGGGTTAAATGTAATCCGCCATATTTAAGTGTAACCACCTGCAAAACAGAACACCGTTATCTCGTTACAAAAAAGAGGGGGGGGGGTTCTCGTAACCACCCTCCGACGTGAGAATAAGTATAGGAGACTGAATAATTAATCACGGGGCACTAGTGAGTATTTTCGCAAGAGAGTTTGGATCCTTTTACCGTTGGAGGTTGTGTAGTATTTATAGCTGGATGGGAGGAGAGAATGTATGGGTCGCCTGCTGTGTCAGGAATTCAACCAATTAGAGAGTTTCCACGAGCGTCTGGAGGGTTGGTGAATAAAGTGGTTGACTGATGGTGATGTTTGTACTACGTAGTACTATTGACTATCCGTAGTCAATTCCATATTGGTTGGGCGTCCTTTTCAATAAGATACTTCCTTTTTGCACCATACATAGGAAGATCTTTGGTGCCACACTTCCCGAGATGTCAGGGTTTGTTTGGCGCCTGACGGGATGTATATCAGCGCCTACAGGCGCATTTTGGCGCATAGGTGGGTTTGGGACCATACCCCTTCAAGTCCCCCAGTCCATTTTTTTCTCATATGATAACATTAAGGAGAATTATGGACTGATCAATGAGTTGTTTATGGAGTTTCTCCCACTATTTTCCTCAGTGGGTAGAATCTTCTTTTTTGGGAGCGTACTGTGGATGAAGGTTGCTGAAGAACTTTCTTTTAGGCGGAGCCTTTCTGGCGGAGGGTTGTGATGACCCTTCTTGGGCGGAAGTATTTCTTGCGGAAGGATTTTGGAAACCTTCCTTTGGCAGAAGCTTTTCTGGAAAATGGTTATTGGAAATCTTTATAAGTAGAAGCTTTTCCTGCGGAAGGTTTTTGAAAACCTTCCGTTGGCAAAAGGTTTTTGGAAACCTTTATTAGGAGGAAGCTTTTCATGCGGATGGTTTTTGGAAACCTTCCTTTGGCGGAAGCTTTTCTGGCGAAGGTTATTGGAAACCTTTACTATGCGGAAGCTTTTCCTGTGGAAAGTTTTGGAAACCATCCTTTGGCGGAAGCTTTTCCGGTGAAAGGTTATTGGAAGCCTTCCATAGGCGAACCCACCCTTATTCTTTTTGGCAAGTTTCCTTGTGTTAATGTGGCTTAACATGTAGACTTGGGTGGGAGATTTTAAATTTATTGGTGATAAAGATAAGGGAGATTGGGTGATGGGACGTGGAGGTGACGTTTACGTTCTTGCAGGAAACTTTTTCATCTGTTGCAAGCGCGTAGACGAGAATCTCAGTGACGCACCCAGCTGTAACACACCTGAGGATTTGTTCCTCATATGTAGCGCACGTTGGTTAGACCGCCAGTTTTTCTTACCTCGATTACCCCCCATCGTATTAATTGCGATGAGTTTATAAAGAGGAGTTGAGTATCACTTCCTCACTAATCCTTCTTTCTTTCTCTCGTTCTTCCTTTCAACAGGTGATTTTCGGCAAATATTTATCTACACTGGCGAATATTTTCCCAAAATTCCTCTTTGTTTTCTAGAGCTGTTATAACATATCGGACACCACACGATAAGACACGATGACATGTTGTACCAAACACAAACACAACACTATAACTAATCGTGTCATTTTTTTCAAAACACGAACACGAACCTGTTTAGTAACAGGTTAACCTGTTAAAACATGTTAAGGGACCTGTTCAAACATACAATGAATACATGTATAATGAAACACAAATTTTCAAAAGAAGCATAAAAGTATTAATTAATACATAATCCACAACATCTTTGAAACAAAAAAACCACAATTCTTAACATATATGAAACAAAAAACCACAAATCCATTTTGTAACATCTCGAAAAATACCATATTTATTTTGAGTTAAAAATGTCAACTTTGAAAATAAAAGGACCCAAAAATATTTTAATAATAAATATGGTAAAGGAATAATATATACAAATTATAAGTTGAAAGAATTCCATAATTAAGGAAATGGTGGAATGGAATTCAACTCACATGGAAAGAATAAAGAAAATGAAACTCATTCACATGGGTATAAATAAGATAAATAAAGTTCATTCCACATTGAAAACGAGAAACTTTTGGAAGCTCATTATAAGGATAAGAGTTTTCATAGTAATGTTCTTTTATGTCATGCATGCACCAGTGGTCCTAACGGAGGGTGCGAAGCACCCGACGCGCACGGGATCGGGCTCGAGCGATGAGCGCAATGTGGTGCTTTGATGACACACTTTGCACTTCGCATCGCTGCGAGGCACCTTAATGTTTTTGGAAAGTGGAAGCGAGACCAAGAAATGCCAAGTATTCAAAGTAAAAGACCAAAAATGCAAATTCCGATTTCTTGACCTATCGCGATACGCGATGATCAAGAGACAACCCATCGCGTAACGCGATGGGTATGTCACAGAACCCCATGATGGGAGGTGTCGCGATACGCAATCACCCAAAGCCTCTACGTCATCGCGTATCGCGATGACGTGGTCTGACAGGCGGTGACACATGGCACCACGTGGCAAGCCTATATATGACGCGACAAGGCAAGTCGCGATACGTAATGACCTACAAACGGCCCATCGCGTATCGCGATGAATTATTATATTCAGATAATCTGTCGCCGATCCACGCGATACGCGGTGGATCCTTTCCAAGACTCATCGCGTATTGCGATGGGTCAGTTGGGCAACGTCTATAAATAGGGCAGCCAACCTTCATTATACATCACGCATCTTCTCTCTCTCTAGAATACTCTCTCACTACCTCATTTTCCGTGCCACCGAATCGACGATCGTACCTTGAAATCTGTGCCAATACTCGATGTTTCCTTGAAGTGCGTGCCATCACAAGGTGAACCGACGCTTCATCTCGAAGTAACTGCAACATGACAACCATCGAGCGTCACCCCGATTTGCGTGCCAAGAAGTGTTGACTAAAGAAATCTCGATAAGCGTGCAAGTGCGGAAGTGCTGCCGAAAGTACTAGGTGTTTATAAGCCAAACAAGGTAGGGGTTTCGCCCGAATAAAATATTGTTATAATATTAAATAGACTTAGACCATATTCGAGAGTATACTCGATATCTCGAAAATATAAACAAAGAAAATATAAATAAAAGATATCAAGATAAAAGTAATTATTTGTTATTAATATTATTTGAGTCTCTTAAATAATAAATAAAGAAATAAAGTATACGTTTCTTCTTTGGAAAATATAAATGATCGAACTATAAGTTCCTGTTTCACCTTGTGCTCGTTTGATTCTTCACCTGCTCATTGATCGCTTGTTGTTCCTTCACAAACTTGATAATATAGGTTCGCGTTTCACCTTGTGCTCGTTTGATTCTTTCACAACGCTGGCAACCTGTGATTGGCCTGACGTGCAATCGTGGCTTTATAGGAATCTTGGGTTGTGATTGGTTTCTACATCACCTGTTATGCGATGTCCCGCCTTTTATGTACAATGCATCCTCCGCTTAACTCTTTGAGCTATTGTATGCTAAGAACTTCTTTCGCAGGTGACGTTGCTTCTTACGCTGCGTATGGCCCTCTGCGTTCCGCAGATAGTCAGCTTTGCCTTACCTTCGGAACTTTGTGGTACCTTGTGGACGGCTTATGACCCCACCTCCACACTTATTTATCCATTTATCAGGACCTTATTATTGATCAATTTAATTAGATTTAAAAATCCAAGTTAGCAATACAACAACAATATACAGATATTGCTCTACATTCCAATTTTCATCATACTACAAATTTTACAACAAAAAAAAACAAGAAAAAAGAAAGGAAAAAAACTGGTGGCGAACAAATATACATTCAAAGATAAAGGGAATATCAATTCATGGCCAAAGAAAAATAATAATAATAATAATAATAATAATAATAATAATAATAATAATAATAATAAACAATTGACCATCTATATACATTACACATAAGCTAGTAGTGTCTCTCACACACACAGAGCCGCTGCCCTGAATCTGAAACCCTCACTTGTTTGAAAATGGGAGATGAGAAACCAAAGCCAACCGGCGGCGTCTGGCCCACCGTCAAGCCTTTCGTCAACGGCGGAGCTTCCGGTATGCTTGCCACGTGTGTCATTCAGCCAATTGATATGATAAAGGTACCTCATTTCACTTCAATTCAATCTTTTTACTTGTGGGTACTCTTCAATTGCACTTATTTTAGGGTTTAGATCTGGGTTTTTTATTTTGTATGATTTGGCATTTTAAATTAGTTTTTTTAGGTGTTTTATGCTTTAAATTTACATAACATAGTATTATTAATGTTTAAGGTATTTGGGTTGAAGATTTGGGGAAAATGGTATATGTGGGTTTGTTAAGTTGTGAACTTGGAGTTGTAATGCATTATTATATTTATTATGTTAAAAGTTTTTTTTTGATTGCTTGCAGGTGAGAATCCAGCTCGGTCAAGGATCAGCTGTATCGGTGACGAAGGAAATGCTGAAAAACGAGGGTGTTGGTGCTTTTTACAAGGTTTGCGGTTTGCATTACTCGTATATGTTTATATGTGTAAAGTTGATTCGTTGTGTCTTTTTCGTTAACATTTTCTATTGTTTCACTATTATTATGTTTAATATATGTACTATCATACTCTGCGTGGATATCTTATAAGTTTAAAACTTGGGTTGAATCTTTTGATGTCTAGGTGTTTCGTAATGAATATTTTTTAACAAATGTGTCGTGCGGTGCAGGGTCTGTCTGCCGGGCTGCTAAGGCAAGCCACATACACGACTGCCAGACTTGGTTCATTCAGGTGAGTAATCATTTGATAAATAAACCATGTTTGAAAATATGTTATATCAGTATGAACCCTTGATTTATTTGTTGTTTGATAACTTACAGGATCTTAACAAACAAGGCACTTGAAGCGAATGAAGGAAAGCCGCTTCCTTTATACCAAAAAGCTTTGTGTGGGCTGACAGCTGGCGCAATTGGAGCAAGTGTCGGGAGTCCAGCTGATCTGGCACTCATTCGTATGCAGGCCGATGCGACCCTACCCTTAGCCCAGAGGCGTAACTACACAAACGCGTTTCATGCTTTGTATAGGATCACCGCAGATGAAGGTGTGTTGGCTCTTTGGAAAGGTGCGGGTCCCACTGTTGTTAGGGCTATGGCTTTGAACATGGGAATGCTTGCTTCGTATGATCAAAGTGTTGAGTTTTTTAAGGATAATTTGGGTGCTGGTGAAGCCGCTACAATTTTAGGTAAGTTACACTCATACCTTAATGATAGTGCAATATATGTATATTGGTATGCGTGTATGTATGAATTAACACACGGTTTTGCAGGTGCAAGTACGGTATCGGGTTTTTTTGCTGCAGCCTGCAGTTTGCCTTTTGATTATGTGAAAACACAAATTCAGAAAATGCAGCCCGATGCAGAGGGGAAATACCCGTACACTGGATCTTTGGATTGTGCTTTGAAAACCCTAAAAGCTGGAGGACCTTTTAAGTTTTATACAGGATTCCCGGTTTATTGTGTTAGGATTGCCCCTCATGTCATGGTACTCTTTCTCTCTTCTCACACGTAGGCTTGTAAACGAACCGAACGAAAACGAACAGGGCACGCTCATTTTTGTTCATTTGCTTTAACCGAACAAACGAGCGAACACGAACAGAGTTTTATTTTTCGTGTTTGTTTGTTAAGAAAATGAGTGTGTTCATGTTCGGTCGTTAATGGCATGAACGAACGGTTCATGAACATAAACGAGCTTAAAGAAATGGAAATAACTAAATATAGATGAACAAACATAAACGACCATAACTGAACAAACACCAGTTAAAAGTAAACGTGAGCGGTGAGCATAAACAAACAAACTTGAATAAATGGTATGATCCCGAAAAATTCAGATGAATATATAAACAAACTTAAGCAAATGTAAAGTAACAAACATAAATGAGCATTTACAGATTACAGACCAACGTAAATGAATTAAACTGGACGAACATAATTGAACGAATTAGACGTGTCCGTGTTCGTTTATTTAACTAAATGAACTAAAAGTTTTGTTTATGTTTGTTCGTTTGCTAAATAAACAAATCACACCCGCGTGTGTCTGCATGCAATAATAGTATGATTTGATAATAAATGTTTCTGATATATTAATTTCTGGTTACACAGATGACATGGATCTTCCTCAATCAAATTCAAAAACTAGAAAAGAAGGCAGGATTATAATAATATATTCGGGCTGGGCTGGAACCAAAGAAGCTGCTGGATGAACTGAAATAACACTGTTGTACTTGTTGCAGGTTTTGCGCACTTAGAATCTCCAAGTATACTTATTAATTCTGAAAATTCTATTTTTCAAATGATTATACTATTTTGTTGTTCAGACCTTTTAGGGTAGGGTTAATTTCATTGATTTTGCTTAGGTTCAGACTGTCATTTCAGCAAATAAATCTGTGAACTTTTGTCATGCTTATATGGTCTCGAGTCATAAATAACGTTTACCTAAACTGTAACAAATCTATTCAGTTTTCATTACTTCATAGAGAGAAACTATGTACAATGAACAAATTAATTCTAAAAGGGATAAAACTGGGAGTAGGGGTGATGTTGTGTTTGGCTATTTAATCCTTGAGTTTGCGTGTACCGTGGGTCTTGGTAAGTATTTGTTCCATACCTTTCAAATTTGCTTCTGCCATTCGTTTTGTGGTTTCTTCATCTTTAGAAAAAACAAAGCAAAACATAATTAGCCGGAAAGATTCAAGTTTAAAAACACGATACTGGTCACTAAAGGTGCCAGGATAACAAAATGATTGCAATAGTAGTCTAAACTTTTGAAGATTTAGGATGAAATCGCCGCATCTTAATGTTGACAATGAACATAAAGAGAAACATACCAGGAGGGCATCCTGTGGGGCTGTTGGGGCACTTTTCACAATTGATAACACAGTAGAAGTAGCATTCGATATCTTGGGCCCCGGTGTTGTGCTTCATGCACTGAGTAGGGCATTCGCGCATACATAACGTGTCTGCATGTGCCTTGTGGTGCAAGCAAGCTAGCATGATTAGGGCAAGGAAAGTCATGGTTTTCATGTTTGTATCTCTATATATCTATCTATCTCTATTTCTGTTGTTCTATCTATGGTTTCAAAATGAGGAAGAGCATAAGAAGGGGTAATTTAGTCTGGTTTCAATTCTCTTCCTGGATTTTTCTTCATAATAAGGGGCTATTTGTAGTTGGGTTTGATGGTTTAAGGTTTGGTTGAGATTGTTTGATACTTGTGTTTCTATACTTAGAATTGTTGTCTTCCATGTTTTATGGAGGGACCTCTAATAACTTTGTTGTTAACAAACTTTTGGTTGGTGATTCTCTAAAATCTTTCCAAAATAGAAACCAAAGGAAAAGGGTGGGTTGTAAACACAACTCATTGATCCTCATCAACTAGTGGCGTTCAGGGTTAGGTCGGTTTTAGTTTAAAAAATGAAAAGTTTATCTCGGTGTGAAGAATTTTTATATCAAATTAAAGCTTTGTAAATGTATTTCACAATAGAGGTTTTATGAAGCGACTAACCATCTAAACCGAAGTAATTTGGTCGTTTGGAAGATTTGGTATGTGTATGCTCGTTTACATTTTTAAAAAAACCAACTTTAAAAGTTAGCTTTCAGTTTGAAACTTAAGGCCGAGTTGTTATCTTTATTACTTGTTTCCCCTCTAATCGTCATAACAAAATCGTTTTGGTTAGTCTGGTTGCCTACTAATTTAAAAAGTTGGGTCATGGGTGTTGTCATTTATCAACAAAAAAACCAATTTCACTATACTGTACAAATAACAGACCTCTAAACGAGTAATAAAATTCACTATATCATTACACGTATAAACGTGAATTATCTAAATCGTCACGTCTTCTCAAAGCTCACCAGGCGGTATATTGTACAAACACACATGCATATGATGGTGCAGTGGCAAGTTCTTGTCAAAGTCTATCTGCCATTTGCTCACCAAATGGTATATTGTACAAACACACAGATGGATGCATAGGACGGTGTAGCGGCGAGTTCTGCGACAACTCGTTGGACTGCGGTCGCAAACAACCCACCTTCGGCCATCCATAGCCCTTCATACTTGCGATGCCTAGGATGAAAAAATAAAAATAATGAGCTGATTCCTTGCATTTTCCTAAAATAAAATAGAGAGTTTTTATTAGTTGAGATCGCAAAAGAGGACACGTGTGAAGGGCGGCCGGCTCTAAGCACATCCTGTTTGGGATTTCATGTTTAAAAAGTTACATACCCAAGTTTAATCTCCATACAAAGATAGTCAGGTTATCGTACAAAATCCTTAACGTACAAAGGCGTGCGTAAATCACGCTCAAGGCAAAAACAAAACGCTCAAAGCCAAAATACAAAAAGGCTCAAGCCAAATACAAAAACACTCAAGAAAAATCATAATACGGTCAAAATGAGTTTCGTGAAGAAAAGTAAAAATTGATCGATTAACGATCCAAATATGTTTTTTTCGATGAATCAATGATTAATCGGGTATGTATTGATGATTCCGAGATGTTTGGATGTGATTTCATGGATCAGTTTTGTGAATATACGTATTTTTGTACGTTAAGAATTATTGTATTATATTCTTTATCTATCTATCTATCTATCTATCTATCTATCTATCTATCTATCTAGGTATTTCGTACCTTAAAGTAGTTATGTTATTCACTATTTGAATTGATTAAACTGATTTTTCATTTCCTTCTGTAAATTATGTTTGTGTTAGATACTAAATATGTGACAAATGTGTAAACTGTAATATATTGAAATAAATAGGTTAAATTTATAGCATACATTAGGGTTTTTTTAAATCTTTTTGAGAAGGCAAGATTCAAATTATTTGATATTTAGAAGACATTTATGATCATTTTGAGACATTTACGTCTTCAATAAACAAACAAACTAATATAATATACATGAAAAACAGTAATAAAAAAGGAAAAAAAAAAAGAAAACCGACACATTATTCATGAAATGAGGCCCAGTTAAAAAAAGCCTTGGATCCCATTATAACCCATGGGACCAGAATGAATGTATCATGTATGCATTAATCAAGTGTTTGATGAACATCTCATTCATTAATCAACTTTGTGAGTCTGTGACATACCATTTTCATTTTCTTGAATCACAAGTTTCAAAGTTAGTTAAGATACCATAAATTGTCTTACAAGCATTAATAATGGTATCTAATGTATTTACTTTATAGGTTTTCATCATAGATGATTATGTAATTATTAAATAGATGGATGTACCACATGAATCTAATCCGTAAAAGAGATTCTACATTTATAAACATTCTGTGTAATTATTTCTTTTTAGATGTCATGGAAATGGTATACCTATGTACTAGCATAAAATCATAAAGACAATCACCCCGTTATTCGATCTTTTTTTGTTTACCCATATTATTATTACCCAGTCTAGTGGTCTTCAATCTATCAAGCCAAACACACCATTTGCATTGTTTGATTAAAAATATTATAAGTGTACATAATTATGGTAGTAATTATAAATATTTTCATATTTTAAATAAAAATAAAAACTTTATATTTTTTATTTAATATTTAAAGGACACTATAAATAAAATAAATAAATGTTAGAGGGTGCAGCATGTCAAGTAAAATTATTAAAGGAATTAAAAGTACAGGGGATAAGGTGTAATATGTATTGAAGATACTTTTAGCCAAAGCATTTCATTTACACCCATGATCCAACTACCTAAACTTCTTCCTTAGGCTATGTATGGTGGGCGAATTGTTTGGACGAAATTCGGCGAATTGGGGCGCAAACACCGCCCTCTGGGTGATTTTTGGGGCGAAATGTGGGGGGGGGGGCTACAAATAATTGCGCATGTTGTGTGTGTATGTTTAATATTATTATATATAGGGCTACAACACCATTACACCCCAAAATACAAAACACATCATTTACTGACTGGGCAACAAATGATGCAAAACGCCCATTTTATAACCCATCCACTACACATAGCCTTATTCCTTAACTATTTACCACATTATTTAACCATTTAACTTTTATCATTTTTTTTATTTCCTTATTAATTCCACCTTGTAAATTGAAACTTAGTTGTTCAAAAAAGCCCATGCACTCACATACATCTTTGTCTAAAAGCCCTTTAGGTTTGGAGCATCCATAAGAAACAACGTTTGACTTTTGAAAAGTTACAATTTCAACCCTTTAAACTTTGGTACATAATCTGAAACCCATTCATTCATTCAACTTTATGAGTAACAAACCACTCTAAAAAGAACATAACTAAAACTAAAAAATAAAAAAAGTACAAAACCCATATTTTAAAAGAAACATTACCACATCCTCTCCATTCACTTAGAATTAAGAGAGCACTTTTCAAATACAACCCAAAAAGAAAAAGAAAAACCACCAAAACTTCCTACTACATAAAATGTCACATGTACTATCTAAACCCTACAAATTGACCCAACAAAAAGAAAAATCAAAGAAAAAAGAAAATCATATATAACATAAAGGTAGATTTTAGATTGAGGTTAAAACTTAAAATGAAGGGGGTGTTACTGTTAAGGGCAATTTGGGTTTCTTCCAGGGCCCCCATAGTAAAAGTAGTGACCCCAATCACTATTGCTCCCAGTTTGAACATCATAACAGTTGGACTGCTCTGTGAAAGTCCCTATGTCTTTTGGGGACTTAAGATTGTTTTCTTTGTCCACAACTTGAATGTTTCTGAAATAGCTTGATTTCCCAAATCCTTCCTCCGGGAACCGCCCGCTGCCCATTTGAGTTGACGTGTGCTGCCCGTCTGGCTCTGAGTTCACCACCTCACCTCCCCATTCGATCATTGACGCGCTGTCAGCGAGATAGGAAAACAAGAACGACGGCCAGTAGCCCAACACGTAACCGTTCCCAAATTGCATCCACCAGTTTCCCTCCTTTTGATCCTGGAAAATATCAACAAAATGTTAGAAAAAAATAAACAAAAGAAATACATTTGCGGGTCAAACCCACCTGACCCGTTTGACCCCTTTCCTGATCCGTTTGACTCATTACCAATCCAACCTATTTAACCCATTACCTAACGTGTTTGACTCATTACCCATCCGAGTCTTTGACCCATTACCCAACACAGCCCAGTTGACCCATTACACAACCCGATCCGTTTGACCCATAAACCGACCTGGATCGTTTGACTTTAACCCGCCGTGATTGACCCATTACCAACCGACCCGTTTGAGTCTTTACATAACCCGACCCGTTTGACCGATTTAGGTCCACTTCATGCAAATTTGACCATTTTTTTAATACTTGTTGTCTTGCAGGCAGCAGATTCAATTAACCACAAAGACACCACTAATTATGTCAGTAGTGGAGAAACCAAAGAAGATGCCAAAGATTCTCAGAGCATTTGTTCCAAGATAATATTTTTTTATCCACATATTCAATAACTTTAGTTTTTTAAAATCAAGAAACAAGAAACACTACAAAAGGTGCCACTTTTACCAAGTAAGAATGAATATAAAATAATGAATAAAATCAAGAATTCAAGATAAGTGAGCCATTTCTCAGTTAGTGCTGTAATAAACAAATATCAGTGGACCAAAGTCATTGGGTTGAAATTGGCAGTTACCTTCCAGACAAGAATACTGATATCATATTGTGAATTCCTATATGCAGAAACAGGGGAGATGCTTGCGCCCATTGCTATGTTGTTGTTGATTTGAATGAAACCCGAGCATAGAAGATTGTAGCAACCCGTTGCTTGATAAGCGTCACTCTGTAAAATCAAACAAATTAATAAACAAACACAAACGAAAGAAGCACGCTCCCATTCAAATCGGTCACAAGTTGTGTACTTACAGTCCAATAAGTGAATAGTCTTGTGTTATTATCACCATAAAGATCCGGACTGACCTGAAAATTATCAACATTTTGAACATTGAAGTCGAGCAAACCGACACATAAACACGCAATTATCGAAAAATGAATTTGACACTTTCATGGTACCTGCCAACCGGCCTCAATGCTGTTGAGATCTTCACCAAAAGAACCACCCAAAATCCAAATTTGAGACAAGCTAAATTCGTTCGGTTGTTGTATCTTTGGTTCCCAGACATTCATGGTTGCCTTTGCTCCATAGTATTTGTCTCCTTCAACATAAGCTATTGCATGCTACATGTGACAAAAAAAACATTTGTAATTAAATCGATAGCCGAAAAGAATTAAAACTTTAATAAACATAAAGAATGGCAAATTACATCATTCTCTAATCATTTTACCTAAATAAAATGCATGTAATTAATTCGATAACCGAATATAACTAAAACTTTCATAAACATAAAGATTGGCAAAGTAAATCATTCTCTAATCATGTTACCTAAATAAAATGCAAGTAATTGATTCGATAATCAAATAAAATTAGAAAAACATAAAGATTGGCAAAGTTCAACATTCTCTAATCATTTTACCTAAATAAAATGCATGTAATGAATTCGATAACCGAATATAACTGAAACTTTCATAAACATTAAGATTGGCAAATTACATCATTTTTTAATCATTTTACCTATATAAAATGCATTCAAGCTAATATAAAACATACCCATTAATGATTTGGTACCAATTTTAGCTAACCATGTGGTAATTACTAATTACTTAAATAAAGGTTGCATTCAAACTTAAAAAGGCATACTCATTGAATAATTAGTACAAATACAACATGGGTGGGTATTTTATATTTTGTCAAAAAAAGATACTAGATTATCTGTTTTTCTTATAAGCTTAATACCAATTTGCCAAAAAAATTGAAGTTAATTTTGAGTTTAATTTTTGTAACTTCAAAACTCAACAAAGCACACTTTTTAATAAATAGCACAAATGAAATATGTTTATTTTCTATTTTGTCAAAAGGTTGCTAGTTTGTGTGTTCTTTTACAAACTTCATGCCTATTTGTCAAAAAAAATGTACCAATTTTGAGCTTAAATTTATAAATCTCAAAAAGATATGCTCATTGAATAATCAGCACAAATAAAACATGGGAATTTAATATTTCTCCATTAAGATTCTAAACTGTGTGTTTCTTTTTTTATAATTTTTTTACCAATTTTTAACCAAATCTTTTTACCAAATTTGGTGTTAGCTAGCTCACCTGATGACCACTTTCATTAACAAGATCTGGATCTGCAGATTTGGGCATGATTCTAGGAGCAGCAGTGCTTTTATACTTCTTCCCATATCTTTTAACAGAACTTGCTCTCAGAACATCTTCCTCTTTTGTTCTTCTGATAGGTATTGTGTCTTCAGGGCACATGCCATTCACGTGCCACAGCTGCTTGAGTGTGCTTTCTCTCTCATTGGTCTCTGACTTCACTTTGTTGTCATCATAAAGCCCCTCTGGATGATAATTAGGCCTCATCTAAAAATACCCCAAGTCATAATTTGTTTCAAAATGCAAAAAAGTTTAATAATTTGATAAAATCTTGAAAATAAAAAAAAAACCTGAATTTTGTGGTCTTTGAGAAATGGGTGATCAAAAGCTGGTTGTTTTGAGATGTGGACACAATCAATCATATCCCCATCTGGGCTCTGTGAAATCATACAAATAAATGTCATAATTGTCAAATAATAACATAAAGTTCATATTTTTATTCAAAATAATATCAAGAAACCAATAAATTAGGGTTGAAGAAAACCTGAATGGTCTTGACAGGGGTTTTATTGAGGCGCTTCAAGTGCTTATGAACCTTCAGCTTCTGTGTCTGTGGCTGTCTAGCGGCGGCGCAAGATAGCAAGGAGATGGCAAAAACGAGCAAGAACACGCCTTTGAGTGTTATTCCCAACTGGGTCGTGCTAAAATGCGCAGGTGCCATTGATAAGAGGTGTAAAACCAAGAACCCAGAAGAAAGATGAAAGCTTTTTTTTTTTTTCAGAAAAACACCATTACCATTACACACACAGACTGGTTATCCTACGCACCCGTGAAAGTGGTAGCAGATTCTTGATTCTCTCTCTCACACACACACAAAGATTCTCTCTCTAGATTGAAGCTTTTGGTTGAATTTGGATATATAAACACGAGTGGTAAATAAAAGATGAAAATATTATTATACTGAGGAGTGTGTGTGTTAATGTACGGTAGTAAGAGAAGATGGGTGGGGATGTATTAAGCGCATCTGCGGCCACTCAATGGCTTTCTTTGTCGTATTATGATTTGCTTTTCCTATTTTGCCCCTGACCCTGACCAATTTCAAATTATTGTTTTTACTTTTTGACAATACTACTCTCCTTTCTCTTTTTCTCTTTTACAGTTTTACCTTGGTAAAACATTGACTAGTATTTATTTAAGAAAAGCTCGTGTTTCGACACTTGTTTAAAATTGGCTCGTTTGTAAACGAGTTGGTCGGGCTAGGTTTAGTTTGTAAGCTCGCTCACTCATTTAAACTAAAGCAAAAGTATTGATGTATAGTGTAAGATTAAGCCCATAGTTTTATATATAGATTATATATTTTATAGTCTGTAAAGTTCTACGTTATATGATATAAAGCTAACGGTATTAACTTTTTCATGTATACCAATACTTGTAAAGTTATAGAATCTAAAAATGTGTTTAAAGAGACTAGTATGCTCGTCTACAATCCTAATTACATGTTAAGTAAAAAAAAACTTATTAGTAATTTATAGGGAAAATTTCGCACCTAATAATAAAGACTATGTTTTTAAAGTTTTTAATTAAAACTACTTAGTTTTTCACCTTATAAATTCACTCAATTTTTATTAGGTGTTTTAATCTTGTAAAAGCTTCTATCAAAATAAATATTTAAAAATTATTGTGTGTGGTGTGTTGTGTTTTTCAAGTTTTGTAGTGGTTTGGAAGTTGTAATCGGACTCATGGCTTTGATAAAATGACACATGAGAACCGAAGCACATGTCGAGAGTCGGGCCACCGATTATCCCTTTAGTTAGAACTTTCAAGCAAGCTTTGTTGTTAAGGGAAGCTGCCACATGTCGAGAGTCGGGCCACCGATTATCCCTTTAGTTAGAACTTTCAAGCAAGCTTTGTTGTTAAGGGAAGCTGCCACATGTCGAGAGACGGGCCATCGATTATCCCTTTAGTGTAACACCCCGACCGATGGCGGATTATACATCGGAGCGCCACGTATTGTTTCATTACTCGTGACACTATTTGGGTGTCAATATTTAATAAATACATTTACCGCGTACGCGCAACACAATTTGTAAAGTAACATAAATCATAACATAAATCAAAATATTCAAATAACATAAACTTGTCTTGTTACATTTTAAACTAGGTCCAAAAGAAAAGAAAACATCCTATGTGTCCTCAGGCTTCCAGAAACAGCTACAGCAAACCTGAACATGTGTTAAAATAAAACGTCAACACTTGCGTGTCGGTGAGAAATCAAGTTTAATACATATAAATAGATAACAATATCTGCGCGCATCATGTGTATAACTGGTGTTCAACAAGGGTGTAATCAGATTGTGATCAAGCCTAATAGATCATAGCTCATAGTTCAACCCGTGCTCCCAATTGAGCACAAAAACAAGAAAACTGTGCATGTGTAAACAAAAGAGAAATCATAAACGATAGTTCTCCCGTGTTCATCTAATGGATCCATGAAAACTGCGGAATAGGCCGACAAGACGGTTAATGATCCACACATACAAATAAACAGCCAAGTCTACGTCCATAACACATGGGGTTTTGCGCGACAAAAGTTTATAAACAAGTTTAAGACTCAAGTTTGTACGAACACATGAACATCCCAAAACATTAAAAATAAAAAGGGATTAGGTACGAGATTACTCACTTGTAAACGGTGCGTTGAAAGCTAAAGCAAGAACCAACTTTTAAACAAGCACAAGTTAACCTATAAATAAGAGTTTATTGGTTTAACGATTGGTTTTTATGTCTTGAATATATGTTAGCATAGCAATATGTATCTTTAACAAATTATTTAAAAGAAAAATTATATATTAATTATTTACCGAGATCTGGGCAGAGCAGAAGAGAAGACGGAGGCAAAGAGAAGAGTTGGAGGCGCTGCTGAGGAACTAGGGCAGAGAGCAAAAGGGAGAGAGATTTGGGGAGTGTCTAAGTGTAGTGTGTGTAGTGTTAATAAACAAGAAAATAGTTTTATTTATAGGAAAACCCTAGGGAACACAATCCCTTAAAAGGAGGAAAAGATCTTATCAAATCAAGCAAAAAATATTAAAAAGATATGCCGGCAGCTGCAGGGGATGGGGAAAAGCTGACAGGTTACAGATCAAAGCATGGGAGGTGTCAGATAAAACACTGTTCAAGACATGCAAAAGAAGATTTCAAAAGATTATGTCACTCACTTTTTCTGCCAACCAATGGGGTTGGTGCGCATGCTGCGCCGAAAGTGGCTTTTCGGACAGACGTCGGAACTGACCTAAAGTGTTCAAACCAAAGATAAGATATTTCAAAAGTATACAGGCTGACCTAAACAGAAGAAAGACTTTAGGTCTAGCGCGAGAAGACTCGAGCGCGAGAGCGAAGGCAGACAGAGAACAATCCTTAGCGCGTCGCGAGAAAAACTACAAATCCTTAGTGCGTCGCGGGAAGAATTATAATTCTTAGTGCGCCGCGGGAAGAACTACCATTCTTAGCGCGCCGCGGGAAGAACTACCATTCTTAGCGCGCCGCGGGAAGAACTATCATTCTTAGCGCGCTGCGGGAACAGTTCGCCTCGCGTATCGCAGGAACAGCTGGTCTTCGCGCAGGCTTCCTTGTAAGGAGTCTGGCGCGTGGAGCTGCGCAGACCTCCTTAGGCGGGAAGAACCAAAGGACAAACAAAGAGTTAAGAGAAAAAGGGGTTCAAGGCTTAAGGGTTAAGCAGAGGGGCGGGACGGCAACAAGAGAGAGAAAGGGCGAGATGGCGACAAGAGAGAAAAAGGCGGGACGGCGACAAGAAAGAGAAAGAGGCGGGACGGCGACAAGAAAGAAAAAGAGGGAGGCGGGAAGAAATTAATACTATTATTATTATTAAGTAATATAAAAATATATATATAATTTATTTAATGTTAAATTTACAAAGATTAATAATCAAATTTTAAATCATAAAAAGAATCGGATTCGAAAACGGGTACCTGGGTCGGGTCGGATAGGGCAGTTGTCACATTTAGTTAGAACTTTCAAGCAAGCTTTGTTGTTAAGGGAAGCTGCCACATGTCGAGAGTCGGGCCACCGATTATCCCTTTAGTTAGAACTTTCAAGCAAGCTTTGTTGTTAAGGGAAGCTGCCACATGTCGAGAGTCGGGCCACCGATTATCCGTTTAGTTAGAACTTTCAAGCAAGCTTTGTTGTTAAGGGAAGCTGCCACATGTCGAGAATCGGGCCACCGATTATCCCTTTAGTTAGAACTTTCAAGCAAGCTTTGTTGTTAAGGGAAGCTGCCAAGCTTATTTCTCACAGATCAAATGGTATCCTTCATTCAAGTGTCGAGACAAAGCCATACAACTTCATGTATTGTTAAAAGAGTCCTGCAATGCAATTAGGGCTGTTCACGAGCCGAGCCGAACCGAGCGAAGGCTTGCTCGTTGCTTGGCTCGTTTACAACTGACCGAACCGAACGACTGAAATTCGAACCGAGCGAAATCCGAAACGAGCCAAAATCGAACCGAGCATTTTTCGATCGAACATCGAGCGATTTCGAGCATTATTTATTTTTTTTTTCACCTTAAAATTTTCAATAAGAAACAAATTTGAAGGTTGTAAATAATATATTTTATAAATAAATTAATAGTTTTTAAGACAAACGTGTAATATATTGTAAATTTTATATTAAAAATAAGTTTAAAGTGAGATATAATGATCATGTAAACAAACTTTTAGTATTCTAAAAACTTGAATCGAACAAATAAAACTATAAAATTGATGGAATATGAAAACTTTAAAGGGGTAAAAATAATTGTAAGCTTATATTTACGTGTTTTGTCTATATATTTATATATTTATTCATATATAATTATATATAAAATAAATTAAAAATATCCGAGCCGAACCGAACCGAGCAGACCTTTGCTCGTTGCTTGGCTCGTTAACAAACCGAACCGAGAAGAGCGGCTCGTTTTCAATCGAGCGAAAAAACGAGCGAACATTTTCCGAGCGAGTGGAGAGCGAGTTCGAGCGGCGAGCGAGTTCGAGCGACGAGCGATTTGAATGGACCTACCTGCAATGTCTTTCAATTGTAGTTGTCACTGTTAATGTAAATTAAATGACTTATTTAGCTCGGGCTATAACTAATAGAATGTGTGTGTGGTCATCCACGAGATACCTTCTATTATGAAATATTTCACATTTAACGTAAATAAAGGAAACTATTTAAATGACAACAAATAAAGAACATGGATTTTTTTTCCAGTTATTAGTAATTTATTAGGAAATTTTCACACCTAATAATGTCTAAGTTTGTCAATGGTTTTTCTTCCTATAATTTCATTTTCATTAGGTCTTTCAATCCCGTTAATCAAACATCAAAAATTAACAAAGTTAATATACGATTACTTCTATTAATTCTCATTTGTCTACACTTGAAGTTGTAAATCACTTGGCGTGCTCATGGCTTCGATAAAATGACACATGAGAACCGAGGCACATGTCAAGAGGCGGACTACTGGTTATCCTTTTAGTTAGGACTTTCAAGAAAGCCGTGTAGTTAAGGCAAGCTTGTTTCTCATGCATCAAATAGTTTCTTTCATGCAAGTGCCAAGACAAAGCCATATAACTTCATGTGTTGTAAAAATAGCTGTAGCTTAAAATATCTTTTATGTATTCGTGTTACCGATTCTGTAAATTAAATGACTTATTTAGCCCAGGCTATAACTAATAGTATATACATGCATGTCGTCCCGGAGACACATTTTCGTAGTGAAATAGTTCACATTTAACAAAATAAACCGGAAAACTTGAAATGATCAACAAACAAAGAACGTGTTACGTTTTTCTACTTAACTAATACACGATGTCTGATAGAGATGCATGTACTCGTATTACTGTTTGCTAGAGCACCAATTATTATTGGACCTCCTTGAATGGCTCCTTAAAGAGCACTTTCACAATTCACATGTCCGGTTTGGAAAAGTTTTCAAACGAAAGTCACTTATTTCCCTTTAAAGTTAATAAAATAATTTCAATCTAATAACTGTAGTTTTGTATATCAAAAATTGTTTGTGGTTTTTAAAATCAATTAATTATCATATGTTTACGTTAATTAGTATTAAAATACAATGTATCTTTTACAAAATAAAAGAAGTAACATGGAAAACAACATACTTGTAAGACTTAACGATAATAAAATAATATTTTATGTTGTTTATATTCTTAAGACAAAGATTCGGTTTTTGTAACCTCGGACTTCTAACAAAAATTAATTTTTACCTCCTTATATTTTTATAATCCCAAATTTGCAGTGTTGTATAGGGATGGCAAAAAAACCCAAACCCGATGGGGAAAACCGAAACCCGCCCCGAACGGGGCGGGTTCGGGGACACTTAATCGGGGACGGGTCCGGGTTCGGGTTTTCCCCGTTTAAGTTAATCGGGTTCGGGGCGGGTATGGTATAGCCTGTACCCGCCCCGTATACCCGTTTAAAACCCGTTTAATTAAATATAATTTTTATATTTATATATAATATATTATTTATTAAATATAATTTTATATTCGGGTATGACTTATTATTTACATTAATTTAACTTTATTCATTAATTGTATTAACTTTATTTATATATTAGGTGTCACAACGGAGCTTGATTTGTATCTACAAGAGAAAGTTTGGATAAAAGAAACTGATTTGTATCTACAAGAGGTAATACATATATATATGGTTTATCGTTTACATTTTAATATGGTTTAACATTGATTCTTATATAGTTTCCAATTAATATGTTAATGTTTGATTATCATAGCAATCCGGCGTGACAAGTGTTTGAATGGTTGAATGGGTGCGGTATGGACGTGTAAGAAGGATCAATCATGAAGTTAATTTCCGTTGTGATGGGAGAAATAAACATTTTTATGTATTAATAATGTCTTTTGTATGTGTAATGTGTTTGGATATTGAACTTTTTGTGTATTAATATTGTATTGTAATTTTGTATCATTTTCTTACAATCGGGTTTTAAACGGTGAACCCGACGGTTAAATGGGGATCCCCACGGGGAATTTAGCCCGTTTAAAAACCATTTATGCTAGACGGGTTCCCCGAATACCCGCGGTTTTCCCCGAATCCCCGATGGGGATTCCCCGTTTAGTCCCCGCGGGTTTTTAGACGGTTTTGGTAATGAGTTTTATAAACCGGGGCGGGTATGGGATTGGCATTCCCCGCCCCGAAACCGCCCCGTTGCCATCCCTAGTGTTGTATGAATAAGAAAACGTAAAAAAACAAGATATCCCATAAGCATGAAGACTAGTCAGACCATTCTGTCACTACAATATAAAAGAATGTGCTATTATTTTAAGAATTATAGTTTCTAATTGTTAACTTAAAATAATACTTATATTTAAAGCTTAAACCAAGCAACATAAATAATATTTGATGAATTTTAATCTAATGTAATCAGATTATACCTAGTATACTAAAACTTTCAAAGTTATTTAAATTATACATCTTTATTATATACTTTTTTTAAATTTACTTGTTATCTTTTTAAATTGACACTTAAAATATGTAAAATAATAAGGTACATAGTTTTACTATTTTATGAGAATTGTAGATAGTTTCTAGTTTATTGTATGAGATGACATTAAAATATTAGCAAGATAGAATTTCACGTGAGTAAAATAGTCGAAGTTAAATTTACATCTTAAAGCCGCATAAAATGATTGTGTTTGATATTTGTCGATAATTTCATGTCATGTGAAATTCTGACTATTTAGGATACGCAAATTGAATTTATATTTTCTTTATAGTTGGATTTTATAATATTAATTTTACAGCCAGTTGATATAAATGTCCATATACTTGTGTCAACATGAGATGGACACAAGTCTCCATATCTTAAAAAACTGAATTTTTCATATGTTACTTGTTAGTCCAGAAAAACAAAAGATGGACAAAATTGGCCGACGTTTATCGACAAAGAAAAGGAACTAGAAGAATGGATCACCTATAAACTAGCTTACAATTTAGAGCCTAAATTATCATCTATCTTATATGTTAATTCGTGCTTGTTAATATCAATGAATATTACTAAAATGTTATGTTAATGACACATAAAATTTTTTATAAATTTAATAATTATGAAATAGATGATGAAATTAACAAACTATTTAATATTCTGTTTCTTATTCTACTGATTATGTATTTTTTTTCTAGAATACGTATTTATTAAATGACAGTTTGAACGAATGATCTAGTTGTATGATTACAATATATAAATATGTACATAATTTGTTTTTTTAACATAAAAACAATGTGAATTTTTGATACATTTGGTTTTCTGGTCCCAGAGGTTGTAAATTTTTTTAGTAGGGTTTAGCGTGTCGTACATGAAACCTTTTCGGCTCCTTGGTCCCAAAGTTTCGTTTTTAGTAGGATTGACTTTGCTATTAAAAAACAGTTTGTTGCTCGTTTACCTACCACTTTGTTGTAATCGTTTTGTACTTATTATGCAACAAAAAAAAAAGAAAGAAAGAAAGAAAACAATGTTGATTGATACAATTTTTATTCATTTATTTTGGTTATTAACATATTTAGTATAAACCTTAATACACTTTAGTGACATATTGACATATAAATAGTTACATTGGTTAAACAAAAGTTAAAAAAGACTAGGTGATATTTATACAATTCTGTTCACTCAATTATTAAAAAAAACAAACCAATTATTCTTTTTATCTATAAAGTTATCTGGGTTTAAAATAAAGGTGTATTATTTTATTAATCTTAACTATCAATTTTTGTTCATTGTCGGTCTCAACTAATGAATTAATTTCAGACGGCCTCATCTTTTAACGTATATGTTCCCAATGGTTCATTACTGACATAATCCTTACGCAATTACTTGCGGGTACCGAAAAACGCTATTTGCCGAAAAATGCACTTTTTTTTGCCCAAAAATTCAAACATGAACACCATCTTAACACCGCCATTACCACCACATCCAATTCTGATGATGATTTTAAGGTTCCGGCAACCTCAATAACTGAAACTTTATTAGAAAAAGGTTTTTAAAGGTTGATCCAAGGTTACAAAGATGTTTGGGACAAAAATATGATAAAGGTGATTTGTTAGTTGAGACTGTCAGCGACCAAAATATGATAGTCGAAATTAACAAAAATCAATACACCTGAACAACATAATAAAACCTGCATAATTTAAAACAATGTGGATTGGATTTATCATAAAAATATAACTAATTGGTCGATAATAGTTTTATTGACAATGACGATTGCCACTTATAACTTTCATTCTCATTGCCAACTACTACCACGCTTTGAATAGGAAGTAACTCCATTTTCCCTCGATGTGCACTTAATTGATTTTATATCAATTAGGATGTTGCAAATGAAACTTAGGGATAAACAAAGTTATTTTTTTGTTCGAGTGTGATTGTCTTTTACAACAAAACTGAAAATTAAAAGTTGTCGTTGATCTAGTTATCATAGTCATTTATTATCGATCGATAGGTTATATTATGAGCTATTAAAATATAGTTTACTAAAATCATATATCAATTTATTGCCGAGAAAAAGAGAATGTATAGAGATGGCAGTGGGTCATGTTCCAATCGAGTATTGTTAATCAAGTCCCATACTTGACCAATACATGCATGATATTTGTCAAGTAAGTACCCGTAGGGTATCGAGTATACTTGGGGTATCGGTGTACTTGATAGTTTGTTAAAAAAAATCATTTGAGATTTCCATGTGTATTTTTTACCACTATATTTATTGTATATCTATTTTTTAATAGAATTTTATATATAATTTACTATAAAACGATTACAATAAAGTGGCAGGCAAACGGGCAATAAGCTGCGCCGTAACCCCCTTTTGAATAGCAAAGCCAATCCTGCTAAAAACGAAGCTTTGGGACCTAGAAGCTGAAGAGGTTCCATGTACGACACGCTGAACCCTACTTAAAAATTTCACAGCCTCTGGGCCAGAATACCAAATGTATCAAAGGCAAATTGTAGAAAGACATGTTGATTATCTAAACAAGTTTTCTCGTGTTTAACAACTTTGCCCGATTCAGCCTTCAACGCAGCCTGACCCACAACAAATCCACGGTCCTTGAACCCAACAAGAGGAGACACTCCTGTAAGATCCACACAAGCGTGTTTCCCACCTGCCCACCCGAACACAAGAATATCAGCTGGTCGTAAAAGTAGACTTCCCTTCAAGAGGATCCGTGAGAAAGTTAACAGGGGCCTCCTTTTTAGCAGAAATCCCTGCCCGTTTAAGAACATCACACAGAACATCCCTAACCAAATCATGTCTGCATTTAAATCCAGGAAATTCTTTGCAATTGTCACACCCCGACTAGGTAGTTGCGGAAGCGTAATACGGGAATGTAACAGATAACACAGGTATCAACCACATTGTTTATAAAGAAATTCAACAAACTAATTTACATCATATTACATTGGTAGGTACTAAATTTACAAACTAGATGAAAATCACATAACCAGTTCATGGGCTTCTTATTCATTACTACGTATTTGCATCTATTCACAACTATTCAACTTTCCTTCTAACACCAAGCACGTAAGCAAATCATTCCAACTTCGGCTTACCTGAAAAGCATGTTAAAACGGGTCAACTACATCTAGTTGGTGAGTTTCAAGTTTCACGAGTACGAACAAAATCAGTATACGAGTTCGTAAAGTTCACAATACGTATGTATATAAGTATGTGTATGATGTATTATACTAAGCCACAAGTGAACCCAAGACAGCTCGCACTGCATGGCCACCCTTGCCCATGTACTCTCGTTGGCATTTAACAGCCACTTTGCCCCAAGTATGTACTATGTCTAACACCACATAGCAGAATGTAATAAGTATAAATGACAATGTGCAACTGCATAAACAAGTATATCCGGCATACCCCACCGGCGCCTTCAGTTGGGTTTGTCAAACCGATAGTACTATCCACACGTCACTGGCACGAAGTTAATCACTTGTGTTTGTGGGGACTTTCAAGTGTTAGTACTTAGATAATTCACATCACCACACGTTTTCAAGTATATAAGTATATGTAAACATGCTTTCCACCCCAAAAGTTCGTAAAACAGTTTAGAAAGTGGGGTTGTGAAACTCACCTTATCGTAGTTTGAGCAGGTAATATACGTCAATAAGTGTTATGCCTCGATTATAACTTGTATCCTATAATCGGTATCGTATTGTTAATACTAGTACAGTGTTTAAACCAAATTGGGCTGTATAACTAGTCTGGTTATAGCTGTTAGGCCCAGAACATGACCATAGTCTTAGATTGTGACATTGTATACTATGAAATGTTCAAAACCAGATTTGGCTCAGTTTCACCGTTTCTCAGGCCTAGCCAAGTTTATCGTTTATGCGTTTCGGGATTAGGTATGATCACATAAACTTAAGTAAACATATTGATTGATAAAATGATTTAATTTATGAAAAAATTTTGAAGTTACGATATCTGGTTTGATAGCAGGGTTCGTTTCCGTTTTCACACGGATTTGATTATACAAAACGCGTACAATCCATCCGAATTGTTCGGAATTCTCGTAAAAAGTTCGTTTTTATCAAATTCAATTAAAACTATGATATTTGACCATTTTTGACATTTCGACATACCAGTCAGTCCGTTAAACACGAAACTGCCGGTTTCGTTAAAACAAATATATTTAAATCTTTGATTAATCATAACTAATTATGTACTCATATATAAATTATGGAAATTTTTGTAAAAATAAATTAAAATATGGAGAATTTTATAAAAATATTTTCAGAAATTTTATGATTAATTATCTATTTATAAAAATTCATTTAATGTGCTATAATTGAGTAATAAATATCCCGTTTATACCAAACGATATCCGAAAAATCCGATAATTTTTCAAAATGATCTCAATATCATTACATAGCCCCTAAAAAATCTCCAGAATCTAAATCTTTGGCCAAAATGCCTTTTTGCGCGTTTTTCGGCTATTAAAACTCGGTTAAAACACAATTGCACAAATAATACTTAGACATTTCAAAATGTTCTCAAACTTTACCAGTGATCTTAATATAGAATTTATGGGTTCCAAACCAAATTTCATAATTTTTCATGAAGTTTACCTATTTTTCCCGAATAAACGCCAATAAACGGTAATAAATTCGCCAAATATTCTCCGTTTATCGAAAAATTACCAAATTTGAACAGGGACTCATTTAAATGATCCTAATGTCCCTGATAATTTTCACAAGCTAAAAACAAGCACGTCACAACCTAATACTAAACAGCCCCTAAACGAGTGTTACGGGTTTACCTTGTCGGTTTTCGATGAGTTTTGCTAGCTTAAACGACTTTCCGGGTCTCAGGTTGCAAACTCAATGTATCTACATATCATATAACATCAAACCAAGCATAAATAATCCATTGAACAGCCTTGTTAACAAGGGTTTCGGTTTTGGTTTCAACCCGAACTTTCAAACCGTAAAAACGTCGTATTCATGTTCTAATCCGCGTTTTTGACCAAAAATCAATATGTTTCTGCTTTGTAGACATGTTTAACATCCAAACATGATTTTACTTGATTTTTATGATTTTTGGATGATTAAACATGTTTAAAACTAATCAAGACATGTTTATAAGACTGTAACATGATTAAAACTCAATCAAAAGTTCATAAGAAATAAGGTTTTACCTTGGTTTTTAGGTTTTCAAGGCTGGAATATTTGGCCAGAAAGTGGTTTTTAGGATTAGTATAAAATGGGTCTTGAAGGTTCTATATATAATATATATATTAAGGGGGGAAAACCCCTTAACTTGCGGCCGGGATTATAAAGGGCCCATTGGGCCTCTTTTTGGCCCAATGGTGCATTGGTTTTCGTGCCACACGTAAACGTCGGTCCAAAATTTAATTCTGGTCCGGTTTTTCATAAGAAAATTAATTCGAGTGTGGAAAACAGCGCGAAAATGAGTGTTTTTCAGCTTCTTTTTGTAAAATAAGAAAAACGTACTGACTCATTGTAAAAATCCAAAATATTTTCACGCATTGCTTAGAACATGTCATATAAGTGTTTTATAAATCTTTTTCGGCTTAACGGATGCTACAATGCTCGTTTTGATGTTAACGATTGTGTTTAAACTTATAGCATGTCAATAAACGAAATCTTTTTCGTTTAAAGAGTTTTAAACGTACTGGGGCCTAAATATCATTATGTTAGCCTCTACAATATATCTACAACTCGTATATGACCCCTCAGTATATATACGGGTCATAATTAGTTTCGGTCGGTTACTCGTTTAAGCACTACGAATTAACCGATTTATCGTTTACTTGTTACGTAGTGAATATAGTATACCTCGTTTTGTCACGAATGTCACAGCAATGCACCGCATGGTCACCAAAAGAATCCAAACAGACCTTGCGACAAATTGGGCATGGTTCATCAGTCGAGAACATAGGGATCATTAACCGGTACTTAAGGATAGCCTGATACTCGAAACCCGACATACGTTGGCCTAATCCTTCAATGGGGATGGCCGTTAGAAAATCTTGAGCCCGAGGTGCCAGAAGGCATTCAAACACCGCCTTTTGGCGAGGGGATAGATCAAACTTCACTTCTAAACTCTTGATGATTACACTAAATAAGGCACTCTCCACAACATGTTAGGCTTTAAGGGGGCGGTGTCCTTATTAGAGAACCCGCTAAGATCAAAATCTGGAAGTGAAGTACGTAAACGATCCATCGCACACCCATAATCAGAGTCCAACCCATAAATATCACAACCCCGAAGAATATGGTCTTGCAAACACAATGACTGTGCTCTTGAAGCCACAAAAGCATATGTAGATACATCCTCGGCCGAACAGAGACCCAACCCCCCATAACGGGTCGAAAGTGATGCCAACCTACATTGGAGATCCCCAAAGAACGGACCTCCGCAAACCACGATGTCCTCAATCGCCCTTCGAAGACCATTGTCAAATATAGAAACAGCTTTCCCCACATACATAGGTTGTTACGTTCTCAACCCGAACAAAAGCTTGGCGACTCCCATACATGAGCGAAGCAAAAGAAGCTCGCATTGAGGATCCCGAAGTCTTGGGAGACAGCTCATTAGTTCCACAGAGCTAGATGCCCTTTTCATAGCCAAACTGCTGATAAACCCCGCATCTCGGCTTACAGCACCACCATGGAGTTTCACGCCAAGCACCGGCCTTCCAATCCCGCAAGGGAACAACCCCTCCTGTACCTTCACCCCATTGCATGTTGGCGAAAATAACTCTGTTTTCTTAACGTTTAATTCAAGACCCAAACGAGGCCCCTCAGACCTGATAATATCTAATGTTTTAGCCACCTCTCTAGTATCCCCGATAATCGTGCCATCATCCAAGTACCAAGGATGAAAGAGAAGCTTGCACCGATCTCTGATTTGGTGAACAAGTGGGTGCAAAACTAAGGCAAAAAGGAGAGGCCCAAGAGGGTTCCCCTGTTGTGTAACACCCCGACCAAAGGCGGATTATACATCGGGGCGCCACATATTGTTTCATTACTCGTGACACTATTTGGGTGTCAATATTTAATAAATACGTTCATTCGCGCACGCGCAAAGTAAACACAAGATAACATAAAGCAACATAATTCAATATATTATAAGGCAAAATATTCGAACAATAACTTGTCTTGATACATTTTAATCTAGGTCCAAAAGTAAAAACGTCCTACGTGTCCACGAGCTCCAAATGTAGCTACTGCAAACCTGAACATGTGTTAAAATAAAACGTCAAACACTTGCGTGTTGGTGAGAAATCAAGTTTAATAAATAATAGATAACAATAAATCTGCGCGCAACACGTGTATGTCTGGTGTTTAACAAGGGTGTAATCAGATTGTGATCAAGCCTAAATAGATCATAGCTCATAGTTCAATCCGTGCTCCCAAATGGGCACAAAAACAAGAAAACATCTGTGCAAGTGTAAACAAAGAAAACCGTAAACGATAGGTCTCCCGTGTTCATCTAATGGATCCATGAAAACTGCGGAATAGGCCGAACAAAGCGGTTAATGATACACACATACAAATAAACAGCCAAGTAAACGTCCTCAACACATGGGATACTGCGCGACTAAAGTTCATAAACAAGTTTAAGACTCTAAGTTTGTATGAACACATGAACATCCCAAAACATTAAAAATAAAAAGGGATTAGATACGAGATTACTCACTTGATAAAGATGCGGTGAAAGATAATGCAAGAACCAACTTTAAACAAGTACAAGTTAACCTATAAATAAGATTATTGTTTTAATGATTGGTTTTAAGTCTTGATTATAAGTTAGCATAATTAATAAGTAAATTATTATATATAATATATATTACCGAAAAAGCAGGGCAGAACAGGGAGGAAGACGGAGGCAGAGAGGGAGGCGACAGAGGATCAACGGCAGAGAGCAAGGAAGAACAGGAGAGTTTAAGTGCTTTGTGTGTGTAGTGTTAGGAAATTAACATTATTATTTATAGGGAAACCCTAGGGAACACAATCCCTAGAAAAGGGGAAAAGATTTCAAAAAGCAAAAGATTCCAAAAGCAAAA
Source organism: Bidens hawaiensis (assembly GCF_021521415.1). Taxonomy (NCBI): domain Eukaryota; kingdom Viridiplantae; phylum Streptophyta; class Magnoliopsida; order Asterales; family Asteraceae; genus Bidens; species Bidens hawaiensis. The sequence continues at coordinate 1,391,858 of NW_027491042.1, forward strand.
GATATCAAAAGATATGGCAGCTGCATGGGACAAAGGAAAAGCTGACAGGCAACAGTAAACAGGCATGGGCGGGTCAGATAAAGGTACTGGTCAAGCATGGAAAAGCAGATCTCAAAAGATTATGTCAGTCACTTTTCCTGCCAACCAATGGGGTTGGTGCGCATGCTGCGCCAAAAGTGGCTTTTCAGACATAAGATAGGTCAGGTCAACAGCACAGAAGATAAGACATCACAAAAGCAAACAGGCTGGATAAAACAGAAGAAAAGATAAGTCTAGCGCGAGAAAGCTGCGCGCGAGAAGGCTAAGGCGCGCCGCGGGAAGAATCACATTTCTTAGCGCGCCGCGGGAGGAACTACAATTCCTAGCGCGCCGCGGGAAGAACTATAATTCTTCGCGCGTCGTGGGATGAACTACGATTCTTAGCGTGCTGCGAGAAGAACTACAAATCCTTAGCGCGTCGCGGGAAGAACTACCGTTCTTAGCGCGCTGCGAGAAGAATTACAATTCTTAGCGCGCTGCGAGAAGAGCTACAAATCCTTAGCGCGTCGCGGGAAGAACTACCGTTCTTAGCGCGCTGCGAGAAGAATTACAATTCTTAGCGCGCTGCGAGAAGAGTTCGTCTCGCGTATCGCTGGAACAGCTGGTCATCACGCAGGCTTCCCTGTAAGGAGTCTGGCGCGTGGAGCTGCGCAGACAACCTTAGGCGGGAAGAAACAAAGGACAAGGAGAGTTAGGAGAAAAAGAGGGAAACAAGGCTGAGGGGTTAAACAGGAGGGCGGGACGGCGACAAGAGAAAAGAAGGCGGAAAGAAAAGAGGAAGAAGGAAGAAGGACGGGACGGCGGAAAGAAAGAGAGAGAAAGAGGCGGGAAGGAAAATATATTATTATTATTAAAAGTAAAATATAAGTATAAATAAATATTAAATCATAAAAGAAAGAGATCGGATAAGGGAAACGGGTACCTGGGTCGGGTCGGATCGGGGCAGATGTCACATGTTGAACCCCAGTTGTGGATTTAATGTAAGTATCACCCACATATAACCTAGCCGACTGCTCATATAAAAAATCCACCCTAAGAGAAATGGAAGGACATCGACTCTGGACCTCATGTAGAAGGGTCGTCCTATCTACTAAGTTGAAGGCATTAGAGAAATCAACAGTAAGTATAGCCAATGACCCATCCGAATGAAACTGATTTATAAACCTGTTCGCGTTATGGAGCACGGCCTCTGCTCCACTGGGGACTCCCACCCCAAATTGAAAGTCACCGAGGTATTTAGCCATAACCTTCCCGACACCCCTCATAGCTACCTTAGAAACCAACCGCATCCAAATGGCCCCAGCGGCAATAGGTCTAATCCCATTGTCCGGTTTAAGCAACGGCGTAAGTGGGGCAGACACAACAAACTCTGCCAACACCTTAGGACACTTTCCCTCCAAAAATAAATTAACCACCGCAGAGATAGCCTTGAGCAAACCATCCGCAATCGGAGACCCCTCTCCACACAACGCATCTAAAATGTGTTGGGCTCGCAAACCGTCCCGCCCACACGAAGTCCCTTTAGGGAAAGATTTAATGCACCCAAGCACACTATCAACGCCCACGACAAGGGGAGACTCAGAAAGCAAGGAAGCAGGCATAATCGGAGGTGCCATGATGGGATGCTTAGACAACAAAGCGTTCAAAGTATCCTTACCGTAAGGTGCAACCCCTGAAGAGCATAATACCTTGACCGCAGCAGTGAAATGCACGTCTGCAACTTTCCGCAAACATTGTTTAACATTGGCGCCCAACCCGGCGTTGTCAGACTCGGGGACAAACGCATCACCACTCGGGGCATCTCCTAGGGGTTGGTCAAAAAGCGATATAATGAGCTCAAAGAAACCGTCATGGTCACCCCAAGCGGATAACGACCGTTGAATAATTCGACATTGCTCAGACTTTCTATTGCCAGACTTGCGTTGCTGATGATTAGAAGGTCTGAAAACTCGTAATGTGCAACGTGGTAACAACAAAAGTTTCACCCACGCCTTAACCGCCACCTTACCCAGAGCACTCACTAAGGCTTGGGAAAAAGCTATACGACAACTACGAGGAATGTTTTTAACAGTCGTAATAGGAAGAGTGAAGACACGCTCAAGGAGAGCTACATCCACCTCAACCCTTCCCACGTCGACAACTTCCCTCCCAACATGTGGCTTCGCAATCCCCACTATAAATTCCTCCACATCTCCCGTGACACACTTGTACCAGACCGACCCGTCATCATGATGGCACCCTCGACGGAGAGCATGTGACTCCATACACGCTCCACACATCCACCTACGCGAGACCTTTAAAGCCTCACCAACCTAAATAAACAAATCCAAATTCGTCGAGATCGCCTCCCGTAAGGTCTCTTTCTTGTCATCCGATGACAAATGAAGCCGCTTAATATGTGCGGCCAAGTTACCAACTATTACAAACGCCATCAACCTTCTGGTCCAATGGCGTGAGAGTGATGGTTAAGGTGTGAGATGTTAAGATCTCAGGTTCAAAACCTGATTCAATGGGGGTTCCCCACGATGTTGCTTTCCTCTTTGTTGGTGTTCTTGTATGAGTCAGACATGGAACGTCAAAATTGTCATCGACGGTTGATATCTCGTCTCATGAATACACACTCGGGCATTGGAGGTAGTTTCAAAAGTTGTTAAAAGAAACACTATTACAAACTAAATTATGATACATTACATTCATATAAATGTTACCATTAAATAATATCGTTATAATTTTAATGTAATTTTATATATATAACATACAAAATAATAACAATATCACACATATATCAAAAGAAGAAAAAAAAATCGTATAACTAACCTATTAGAAGGAAACATTATTAGACAAGGGTAAGAGAAAAATAAAGTACGGGTATATGGTTTTGACTTTGGGTAATGGGTGGACTAGCACCTAATCACATACCAGCAAAAAATATTTAAAACTAATAACCTAGGCTCAATACGTGTCCCGGATGTTTCATGTTTCAATTACTCGTCGACTTTAATTTTTTTTTTGTTGCAAAATATAAAACAAGTAAATGAGAAGGGAAAGATTAATTGATCTATCATATATAATAAAATTATCTTATAAAATGTATTATTTAAGTTATGTTAATAACTTTATGTATTTCGTAATTATTTGTTATCACGTAATGGTTTTTAATAATAAGAAAAAGGATCCAGTTACAACAGAGAGACAGGTAAGCGGGCAACAAGCTGCGCCACCAGTGGCGGACCCAGGATTTTTTGTCAATGGGGTCCCAATTTTTTTCAGTTTACAAAATTTTTTGGGTCGGTCGTTATTCGGGTCGGGTCGAGGCGAGGAACATAATAAAACACGGAACTATGGTGTTATTGGAAACGAGTAAGTAGAAAGAATCTAAATTAGAAACTAGATGAAACATACACTTTTAATTCATACCCGAAAAACATGAACGTAATCTATATATATGGTCTTACATAATTGACCAAAACATGAAAAAATAACCCTAACACAAATAAATGATTAATTATAATATACATACACAAGGTAAATAATAAAAGAATATGCAAAATCCATGTTAACATTATATATGTTGCATGGTGATAATGACTATATGAGAGAAACTAACAAAAAGCACAAATACCCTAACTGAATAACTAAGACTAGGATATTAAAAAAACAACAAAAAGGGAGTATGGTGGGGCTTGAACCTACAATCTCTCACAAGTAAAACAAGGGACTTCCCACTGTACCAGTTCAATCATAATAATATGGATTCCAAGTATTAATTTTTATGGGGTCCTTACAAAATTTAATATACCGTCTCTAAGTAATTTTTAAAAAACATCGGTGTCCCGGGACCCCGATCGGACCTATGTGGGTCCGCCCCTGTGCGCCGCCATCCCCTTTTGAATGACAAACCCGATCCTACTGAAAACATAGTTATCGTTCTTTGACGTCGCTACCCCGCCATTTAAACTGAACACATGTTTGTCTTTATAAAATGGATTGTGGACAGTTAGAGATGTAAATCAACTATGCATATTCTTGCATTTAAAAAAGTAATTGACAATGTGAAAGGTACATAATAAAGAAGATTGGATATGCTAAAAGTTAACCTTTTTTACGTGTGACAATTTAATTCTCCCATTAATTTTTCAGTCCAAGAGAAGGGGTTTCAGCCATTTAACATATGTTTTCAAAGCTGGGTTAAAAGGAGATTGTTGAGGGTAAATTAATATAGCGGTTAAAAAAGGACATGATTGTATTTGAAACGTACAAATAATAATTATGAACGATGGAGATGGTCTGTCCCTGTTGAAGCGCACATGGGTCAATCCAGCCTTCTATTAAAACCATACATCACTTACCTTTCGTTTTTATATAAGATTCTCTTTTATTATATGTATACATTATGGAGAAAATTACACAAATACTATTTTTTTATTTAAATAAAGTGTTTTTATTATTATTACTTGTACGTTTTACATTGAAAATCACTTAATTTTCTCTTTCTTTTTCAAATAAATAATATCGTTTTATAACTTATATTTTTCTTCTTCTTCACACACAAATACTTTCAGAAAACATTAAAAAACTATAGGTGTTGTACTTGAACCTTTCAAATACACAGAAAAATCACTACATTTTCTCTCACATTCTCTTACAACACCATAAACCACTCCTTACATTACAAAAACTCCACTCACGATTTTTTTACGGATATGATGTGAATGCTCTAACAGAAAATGTCGCAAGGCAAGTTTGTTTTAGCAAATAGCAAGAAATCTGATCAGCACATAGGTAAGTCAACCTATATCAAGAAAATCTTCTTAGCAAGTAGGTTATGTTAACTGTAGCAAAAAAAAAAAATCCTAATTAACAAGTGGGACTAGAGCAAGAAAAACTGGTTAGGCAAAAAACTAATTAGAATGGGTGGTTTGTTCCAGATTAAACCATGGGTTTTGTTTTCAGCTGTAGGTTTCCTCTTAGGTGAATGGGTTTGGCCACCAAATTTGTTCTTCGATCGGAAAGGTGATCTATGTACTTACCAGAGTGATCCCGGATGTCCCGACCTTTTCTGTTTAAAAAAAGGTTATAGACGTTATACAACACATCTAAATATTCACACAAATAATTTTACAAATATCAACACTTTCTTAAAAAATTAAATGCCAAGCAACAACCAAAAGTTCATCTACAATTTCTAGTCCAAATATGTTATAAGATGCACTACAAGACATGATGATATTACAAATTTGGATATACAAAACAAACTCTATTTTCATCGTATTTATTAACTAATGTAAAGCAAGAGTACGATATGTCAATATGGTACACATGGAGCATTACTTGTGACTGTCATAACGAAAGCGAAACAAGCAAGTTGTTGAGTACTGCCAAAGTATCAATGCACAAATTACTTGACGGGTGGATGACCAAGACTAAAACCTAAATACGAAAAGAAATAACTTTTTAAAGTATCATGGTTATATTATCTTGAAACCTGAAAAACGTTTAACTTGATATGAATATCTAGCTCTAAGAACATCCACGATGCTAAAAATTCTCAAATCGTCTCATACGTCATATTCCAAACTTTCTTCAAAAACCCTTATTTTCTTCTATTATAACAACAAATTAAACTTCTACCTATATAATGTGTGTGTGAGAGAAAGAGAGAGTTGTGACACCATGGCCATCACCTCATGTCCGCCTCTGGTTTGCATGCTTGCTACAAACTTGCTCCACAATAGAAAGGTTGTGGTTGGCATGGTTTTTGATAGACAAACGCGGGCACTAGAGCCGTCACAGCGTTGAGGGTGCTCTATGTACAACTTGTTTTACCTGGGTACATATATGTAATTTTATCTACCGATAAGTGAAATAATAAATCACGAGAGGCTAATAGGAGTACCTTGGGTCCCCTGATTCACGTCTTCCATGTGAAATATCACTTTCAGCACCTTTTTTTGACACCATCATTACAAACGACTCTCAATGCATATCCATTCGATGTATCACAAAGGTAGTCGAGGGTACTTCTTTGGGATTGCTTATTTAAACACATGTGATCTATTGGATTCGGTTTGTTATATGTGATTGTCTGTTTATGCCAATAACATAATCATAAATGTTTAAATGAATTTGAAAGGGATGGCTTGTTTATAAATGTGTAAGTTCATCTTATATAGTCTCATGTTTAAATCCAACTTAACTAAATTATGTCTCTAAAGGCAATTAGAGGCCTTTTGTCTTGGATTACCTTAGGTAGCCAGACTTTTTTAGTTATTCTTTAATAAAAAAAAGACTCAAAAGACCTTTAGGTCATCCTATGCACGCCAATGAACTTGTGGTGGGGTGATAATGAAGAGATTTGATGTTGCATGTGACCCATGTTCGATTCTTGCTTCTAACATTTAGTTTCATCGTCACTAGGTGATGATGGGAGACTAACCGAGCCGGTGACGTTCATTAGTTGGATCATTGAACTAAAGGAATTTTTATCTCATCGCACTGTCATGCATTCGGGCGAGTATTCACGGACGTTGACCTTATAAGAAAGTTTTTATTTCAGATCAAATGACGAGTGTGAAAAAAAAGGCCATCCTATGCACGTAATAATGAGATGCCAATAGTGCCCTTGAAATTATCACTAGAAAGATAAAAAGCAAACGAGAGTGAACAGACCAGGGTCCTCGTGACATACAATTGGATGCTCATGTAGCATAATTTCAACTCACATATATGTAGATGTAGGCCAGGTATGCATGCTAGCTTATTTGGTTTGCTTTGGTTCATATCTTGTGGTTGGTTATTTACCAACCTTTTTTTATTCATAAGTAAAACTAGTTACTTTCACAGTTTAAATGCACTTATCCCGTCCTAATAAAAAAATGCACTTATCCTTTTATATTTAACAACCATCACTGCAATAAAAAGGATGATCGCATATAAAAAAAAAACCCGGAGGGTATTATCTGTTTGGTAATTATTAAGGGATTTTCATTGGAACCTAAAAAATTATCGGAGGGTATTATCCATCGGTAAGTCGGTAACATCTACCATAATTAGTAATCTACAACAACGTAAACAAAAAAACCGACACTCTTTTTGTCGGGTTATCATTCCCAATGGATTTGATCCCCACCGATACTCCTTTTTTTATAGTGCATGAGTACTATAAGCCGAGTGGCTACTTAACTTTTTTAATTATTTTTAAAGGCAAATTTGAATAATAAACACCATTGTTAACCCAGTCAGAAACTAAGTTTATATTCGGCTGCCTCTAGTCTTGGTTAACTCGTGGTCAGATAAGTTGACTCATTTTCAAATGAGGTTTTTTATATTACCCTTTTAATAAGTTAACAATAATGCCAATTATACCATCTTAAACATAAAGTAAGTTAAGTAACCTGCTATATTATACAACCAATCAACCCCGCGAGCCAAATCAAGTTGAGTTTTTATACGAATAATACGTACCTTTCGATCAGCTTGAACTTGGCTCAACCATTTATACGAGCCAGCAAGCTTCTTCGTTTAGTTTTTCTTAATATTTCGAACACGGTTCATGGTTTAGTTTATTTGTACCCAAATGATTATACAGAGAAACTAACTAAACATGTTTAGTTTATCAAATGAGCATCCTTAGGTAATATACTTATGAATAATTAACAATTATAACTGAAGATAACGATTATAACCGACGATACAGAGTCTTGTGACTAGTGGTGGTCCTGGAATCTTCTTGAAATGTATACAACTTTTAAGGGTGTGGGGCTCTTAGTCTATGTAGATAGTAAAAGTTTGCATGTATTTGAGTGAGGAAAAGTTTGCTAGATGGGGACTTCAATGATTTAATGTGTAATTTACATTTGTATATTTAAATTGTAGAATTGGTTAAATTTATGTATAAGTAGTCCATCTTGGTTAAGTTTATGTATAACATGCGTAAGTAGTAGGCATACAAGGTTTCGAGAAAATATAGCATCAATTTTTTAGACACCAAGAAGTAAATGTTTTTGAACGGCAACAATGAAAACTTTTATCATGAAAACCGATTAGCATGTCACTAATCACACCAGCAAATTTACAACCAGCTAAAACAAGACAACTAGAAATACAGTAATACACCACATAAACACGCCGAACCCCTTTAAGCCAAATTAAAAGATAACAAGCACACCTAAAAGTAAATGAGATTACAACATGTGGCGCACAAACACTATTTTACATCCTCATTGGAACAAATAATAATCACAATAAAATCATTTAGTCCTAGAATCAAGGGAGGTCAAGAGTTAAGAACTTAAAATGGTTTTTAAAACAGAAAACGTGAATTGAGCTGAGCCTTAACGCTTAAGGTGGAAGGGGTCGTGAACTTGGGCTGCCTACTTATACTCATTGCACATAATGCGGAGGGCAGGGCAATGATAAAGCGTCACTTTAGGCCGGAGAAATTCAAACGACACCTATCCAAGGGGTGTAGACGCCACACACATGCAAAAAGCATAAAGCACGCCTGGCACGACGTACGCCACCACCTGCACCATGAGAAGTACTTTCAATCGCATCTTTATCTTTCCTCTCTTGACCTAAATAAAGCTTTCTTCTCGAAGAAGCTACAAAAACTACTCCCGTAGGAACAACACCCCAAGATTTCACCCGCACAAAAACTTCACTAGTCTTTCATTCGCTTACTCACACGCGCGGGATAAACAATGCACTAGAGGACTTGAAGAGATAGGTTCCTAGACCCCGTGCCCGAGCCCAAGAAAACCACAAAAGATCAAGGATCGCACCCGTAGGTCTAACCTCATCGCCCCACAAAATGTCCGCAGACACCACCCGCGGGCAAGAGACTAGTTACGCACGGAGGAGACAAGATGTACACAATTGCATGCTCGAAAGCCAATCATAGTCTAAGATTCTCCAACGATGACAACCTGGTTTGCAAAGGATTAGAATTGCACGATGGACCAATAGTGTGACAACATTGTACCTCCTGCCAAAGGCAATACGCACGCGTCAGCTGCCACAGCCAATCATAGACCTCACACGTGCTCTCCCATGAGAATATAATGTTCTTCTAGATAGTGGCAACTCGACCAATTTGTCTCTACCTCCTCGGCTATTAATACCATACTTGGACCAACGATTTCAGGATCCTCTCTTTTGTACTCTCACTCATATTTACTTTACGATCGTACATTAATTCTCGCGTCGGATGGTGGTTACGAGAAGACCCCCATTCTCTTAACGTGGCTTACGTTGTTCTGTTTTACATGTTGCGGCTGGATTATGTGACATCTGCCCAATCCGACCCGACCCAGGTACCCGTTTTCGAATCCGATTCTTTTTATGATTTAAAATTTGATTATTAATCTTTGTAAATTTAACATTAAATAAATCATGTATATATATATATATATATATTTTTATATTACTAATAATAATAATTCCTTTCCGCCGTCCCGCCCCTTTTCTCTCTTGTCGCCATCCCGCCCTTTCTCTCTTGTCGCCGTCCCGCCCCTTTTTCTCCTAACTCTTTGCTTGTCCTTTGGTTCTTCCCGCCTAAGGATGTCTGCGCAGCTCCACGCGTCAGACTCCTTACAAGGAAACCTGCGTGAAGACCAGCTGTTCCTGCGATACGCGAGGCGAACTGTTCCCGCAGCGCGCTAAGAATGGTAGTTCTTCCCGCAGCGCGCTAAGGATTGTAGTTCTTCCCGCGACGCGCTAAGGATTGTAGTTCTTCCCGCGACGCGCTAAGGATTTTAGTTCTTCCCGCGGCGCGCTAGGGATTGTAGTTCTTCCCGCGGCGCGCGAAGGATTGTTGTTCTTCCCGCGGCGCGCTAAGGATTGTTCTGTCTGCCTTCGCCCTCGCGCGCGCTCGAGTCTTCTCGCGCTAAACCTTAAGTCTTTTCTTCAGTTTAGGTCAGCCTGTATTCTTTCGAAATATCTTATCTTTTGTATGAGCACTGTAGGTCAGTTCCGACATCTGTCCGAAAAGCCACTTTCGGCGCAGCATGCGCACCAATCCTATTGGTTGACAAAAAAAGTGACTGACATAATCTTTTGAAATCTTCTTTTGCATGTCTTGAACAGTGCTTTATCTGACACCTCCCATGCTTTGATCTGTAACCTGTCAGCTTTTCCCCATCCCCTGCAGCTGCCGGCATATCTTTTGATATCTTTTGCTTTTGGCTTCTTGTGCTTTTTAATATCTTTTGCTTGATTTGATAAGATCTTTTCCCCTTTCAAGGGATTGTGTTCCCTTGGGTTTTCCTATAAATTAAGCTCATTTCTTGTTTATTAACACTACACACACTACACTTAAACACTCCCCAAATCTCTCTCCCTTTGCTCTCTGCCGTAGTTCCTCAGCAACGCCACTCCTCTCTTTGCCTCCGTCTTCTCTTCTGTTCTGCCCAGAATCTCGGTAAATATAAATATATATATTTTGTTTTAATTTGTTTAACTAACAAAAATCGATACTTACTGCATATATTCAAGACATAAAAACCAATCGTTAAACCAATAACCTCTTATTTATAGGTTAACTTGTGCTTGTTTAAAAGTTGGATTCTTGCATTATCTTTCAACGCATCGTTTACAAGTGAGTAATCTCGTACTTAATCCCCTTTTATTTTTTAACGTTTTGGGATGTTCATGTGTTCATACAACTTGAGTCTTAAACTTGTTTATGAAATTTATGTGCGCAAAACCCCATATGTTATGGACGTTTACTTGGCTGTTTATTTGTATGTGTGAATCATTAACCGCTTTGTTCGGCTTATTCCGAAGTTTTCATGGATCCATTAGATGAACACGGGAGACCTATCGTTTACGGTTTTCTTGTTTTGTTTACACATGCACGTATGATTATTTGTTTTTGTGCTCGATTGGGAGCACGGATTGAACTATGAGCTATGATCTATTTAGGCTTGATCACAATCTGATTACACCCTATGTTAAACCCCAGTTAAGCACATGTTGCGCGCAGTGTTTGTTATTATCTATTTATATCTATTAAACTTGATTTCTCACCGACACGCAAGTGTTGACGTTTTATTTTAACACATGTTCAGGTTTGCTGTAGCTGCTTTTGGGAATCTCAAGGACACGTAGGATGTTTTCTTTTTCTTTGGACCTAGATTAAAATGTAACAAGACAAATTATGTTATTTGAATATTTTAAGTTATGATATGATTTATGTTACTTTACGATTTGTGTTCTGCGCGTGCGCAATGAAAATGTATTTATTAAATATTGACACCCAAATAGTGTCACGAGTAATGAAACAATACGTGGCGCCCCGATGTATAATCCGCCATCGGTCGGGGTGTTACAGATTGGTATCAGAGCTCCGTGACTTTAGGATAGGTGGTTAGACTTAACGACCTAGAATACCTAAGAGTCCCTTCTCGCGCATGAGAAATATCTCATGTTTGCGCGCTAATTGTTAATTACTCGATATTTATAAAATATGCTTGCGCATACGCAGCACATGATTTCGTGTTTTATCCGCGATCTTTCAATTTTTATTGTTAAATTTCAATTTATTTATTTACTTACATATTCGTTTGTTGTTGGGATTTAGCATTGAAAATCCGAAAAGTCATGGTGATACATGAATAGTTGATTTTCAATCCCCATTAACTTTATGTTTTAAATTGAAGATTTGAAAAGTCATGGTGATACATGAATTGTCAATCTCCAATATTCATTTACTCGATATTTTAAATTGAGAATTCGGAAAGTCATGGTGATGCATGAATTGTCGATTTTCAATTCGAATTCATTACCTGTATTAAGTTTGCATTTAAATTCATATTTTTACTTCAAAATTTGATAGCATTTAACTCCGCGAAACAAGCTTTACGACGATATACTTTGCGCTAAAACGATTTCCCATACCAAGATATTAATAAAAATTAAAACTTTTATAGAATGCCTCCGCTATCAGCTCGTCGTCATCAGAGGAGAGAAGCCGCGCGCAGACGTAGGCAGCAACGTTCCCAGGAAATGGCCGCCGCAATAGCCCAAGCCTTAAACCAAAATAATACCAACCCCTCCGGATACAATATTAAATCCTTTAATGCGGGTAACCCTCCGAAATTCACAGGGCTTGAAGGAGCCACCGTAATGCTCCAATGGCTCGAGAAAATTGAGAACACCTTCCTCCATACCCAATGCCCTCCAGACCGACGAACCTTATACGCCTCAAGTGTCCTAGAATCAAGGGCGCTTACTTGGTGGAACGGAGTAGCTCGCGCGCGTGGCGCAGAGGCTGCTTCTAGCATGCTCTGGGAGGAATTCAAGGAACTTTTGACTAGAGAATTCTGCCCTCCCAATGAAATAAAGCGCCTTGAGGAGGAATTTTGGAACTTGAAGCAGTACAGTGGCGAAGCGCGCGAGTACGCTACGCGCTTCCACGAACTAAGTTTGCTTGTCCCGCACCTAGTTACCCCTTCCCGCCGAGCCATCGAGAAGTTTCTTGGGGGTCTCCCCATGGAAATTGAAGATTCTGTATGGGCCAGGAACCCAGCAACCCTCTCTGACGCCATCGAGTTGGCCGCTGTGCTCAGCGACAACCATGTAAGGGCAGGAACCCTGTTCCTGCGGGGAGCCGAGAAAACCAAACTCACCAAGACTGTCCCAGAACCAACAGAAACCAAGCCAGAACCCTCAAACGCAGGCGCAAACCCAATCATCAAGCCTACGCGCTTACCAACCCGCTCGTTGTCCAGCAACCCGCCCACCAACCTCCAGTACACGCTCCTAACCCACTGTCAACTTACCCAACACCCCCTGTAGTCCACAACTATGCCTTAACAAATCCCGCACTCCCTGCCCCGTCAACTAAGAAACCTTACACAGGAAACCAACCCTTTTGCCCAACCTGTAGACTTCACCATCCAACTCAAGTCCCGTGTCGACAATGTAACCGATGTGGCCGTACTGGTCACACTGCTGAGAACTGTAGAGTCCTTCCCGCCAACCCAATCGCGCAAACACCACCAACTTACCCGCTAAACCCACAACCAGCGTACCCTAATCCACGACCCAGGTCGTGCTATAACTGCGGTGACCTCAGTCATTTCCGGAACGCGTGCCCGAGACTGCAAGTACAAATTACGCAAGCTAATCCGGTTAACCAAATTTCAAACCAAGTGACGCGCGGACGAGCTTTTAATATAACCGCGCACCAAGCGCAAGCGAATAATGACGTGGTTAATGGTACATTTTTACTTAACGGACAATATGCATCTATACTTTTTGATACTGGCGCCGATAGAAGTTTTATTTCTCGCGCATTTGAACAAAAACTTGCGCGACCGCGAGTAAACTTAAACGAAAACTTTTCAGTTGAATTGGCTAATGGCGAAACTATTTTAATAAACTCTGCGATCAAAGATTGCACGCTTAACCTTAATGAACACGATTTTCTAATCGACCTCATTCCCATGCCTCTTGGAAGTTTTGATGTGATTATTGGTATGGACTGGCTCTCGCAAAATCGCGCCGAAGTAATCTGCGCCAAGAAATTGATTCGCATTCCTCGGGAAAATGGTCAAGATCTTCATATCTACGGCGAGAAACCATCTAACGGTCTTAAACTTATGTCATGCTCTGAAGCCCTTAGACTTTTGCGGAAGAAATGTGTCGCGTTCTTAGCTCATGTGGTCAAACCCGATGAAGGAAAGAAGAAACTTTCTGAAATCCCCATCGTGCGTGACCTTCCTGAAGTCTTTCCCGATGATCTTTCTGGTTTACCTCCCGCTCGGGAAGTCGAGTTTCGTGTTGATCTTGTCCCTGGTGCATCCCCCGTAGCCAAATCTCCTTATCGACTTGCACCCGCTGAAATGCAAGAATTAGCAAGTCAACTTCAAGAGTTGACCGGTAAAGGATTCATTCGCCCTAGCTCTTCGCCTTGGGGTGCTCCGGTGTTGTTCATTAAAAAGAAAGACGGATCGTTTCGCATGTGTATCGATTACCGCGAGCTGAACAAGCTCACCATTAAGAACCGGTATCCCTTACCGCGTATTGACGACCTCTTTGATCAACTCCAAGGTGCCTCTTGTTTCTCCAAAATCGATCTCCGTTCTGGCTATCACCAGTTGCGTATCCGCGATTAGGATATTCCCAAGACTGCTTTTCGAACCCGCTACGGTCATTTTGAATTCTTGGTCATGCCCTTCGGTTTAACCAACGCACCCGCTGTCTTCATGGATCTAATGAACCGGGTGTGTAGGCCTTTCTTGGACCAATTCGTGATCGTGTTTATCGATGACGTTCTGGTATATTCCAAAACCAAGGCCGAGCATGAACAACATCTTCAGTTGGTGTTGCAAAAGCTTCGAACTGAACAACTCTATGCCAAACTCTCCAAGTGTGAGTTTTGGTCGGACGAAGTACAGTTTCTTGGACATGTTGTAAACAAGATGGGTATTCATGTCGACCCATCCAAAATTGAAGCAATCAAGAACTGGATTGCACCGTCCACTCCTACCGAAATCCGTTCCTTTTTGGGCTTAGCTGGTTACTACCGGCGATTCATTTCGAACTTCTCAAAAATCGCCTTGCCTTTAACAGCATTAACGCACAAAGGCAAACCGTATATTTGGGGCTCTAAGCAAGAAGAAGCCTTTCAAACGCTCAAGCAATTGTTGTGCGAAGCTCCTGTTCTAGCGTTACCTGAGGGTACTGACGACTTTGTCATTTATTGTGATGCCTCCAACCAAGGTCTCGGTTGTGTACTTATGCAACGAGGCAAGGTTATCGCTTACGCGTCTAGGCAACTCAAAATTCATGAAAAGAATTATACGACTCACGACCTCGAACTTGGTGCAGTTGTATTTGCCTTAAAAATCTGGAGACACTACCTCTATGGCACTTAGTGCATCATTTACACAGACCATAAAAGCCTTCAGCACATTTTTGATCAAAAGGAACTTAACATGAGACAACGCCGATGGAACGAACTCATCAGCGATTACGATTGTGAGATCCGATATCACCCTGGAAAGGCTAATGTGGTAGCCGATGCGCTCAGCCGCAAACCCAGTCAACTCAACTGTATTTTGCCGCGCACGCAGCTTCATTTCGCGCCGATCCAAAACGATCTTGAATCGCGCATTCGCGACGCGCAGCGCGCATCGATCAGCAAAGGCAACCTACGCGCCGAGTTAGCGTGTGGTGCAGAAGCGCATCTAGTCCCTAACCTGAATGGAATTCTCTGTTATCTCAATCGCATCTGGATCCCCAATGATGAGAATCTTCGCTCTGTCATACTGAGTGAAGCTCACAAAACTCGGTATTCCGTTCATCCTGGTGCTGACAAAATGTACAAAGATTTGCGCCTTTCTTATTGGTGGCCTGGTATGAAAAAGGATATTGCTGTGTTCGTAGCTAAATGCCTAACTTGTTCTAAGGTAAAAGCTGAACATCAACGCCCATCTGGTTTGCTCGAACAACCTGAAATTCCTACGTGGAAATGGGAAAGTATAGCAATGGACTTTATCACCAAGTTACCCTTGACCGCAAGCAAACATGATAGCATTTGGGTAATAGTGGATCGATTGACCAAGTCTGCCCACTTTCTGCCCATTCGTGAAACCTACCGTGTTGAACAACTTGCGCATCTTTATGTCAAAGAAATTGTCTGCCGTCATGGTACTCCCTTGAGCATCATATCCGATCGCGATGGCCGTTTTATATCTCGCTTTTGGAAATCTCTCCAATCTGCGTTAGGAACTCGTTTGGACATGAGTACTGCATATCATCCTCAGACTGACGGACAGTCTGAGCGAACCATCCAAACCCTTGAGGATATGCTTCGATCTTGTGTTCTTGATTTTGGAGGTAATTGGGATTCACACCTACCTCTGATCGAGTTCTCTTATAATAACAGCTATCATTCCAGCATCGGTATGGCCCCATTCGAAGCACTTTACGGTCGAAAGTGCCGCTCGCCGATTTGTTGGAACGAAGTGGGTGAAGTTCAAATCACAAGACCCGAACTAGTTCAAGAGACAACCGATAAAATAGCCAAGATCCGTGATCATCTGCTGACTGCCAGAAGCCGACAGAAGAGTTACACAGATCGCAGGCGGAAGCCTCTCGAATTTCTAGTTGGTGATCTTGTTCTCCTCAAAGTGTCGCCCTGGAAGGGTGTTGTCCGCTTTGGGAAGAAAGGTAAGCTTGCACCTCGTTATGTTGGTCCGTTCAAGATTCTTGCGAGGGTGGGAAAAGTTGCCTACAAACTGGACCTGCCGCCCGCGCTCAGCAATGTGCATCCAACCTTCCATGTATCCAATCTCAAGAAATGTTTAGCTGACGAGAACCTCCACATACCACTTGATGAAGTTCAAGTTGATGAGTCTATGCATTTCGTTGAGAAGCCTGTTGAGATTATGGATCGCGAGGTAAAGCAAACCAAGCGCAGTCGCATCCCTATTGTCAAAGTTCGTTGGCAGTCCAAGCGCGGAGCCGAGTTCACTTGGGAAAGGGAAGATCGGTTGAAGATCAAGTACCCGCACCTTTTCTCTGCGCAACCTACTTCGAGATAAATTTCGGGACGAAATTTCTTAAAGTAGGGGAGACTGTGACATCTGCCCAATCCGACCCGACCCAGGTACCCGTTTTCGAATCCGATTCTTTTTATGATTTAAAATTTGATTATTAATCTTTGTAAATTTAACATTAAATAAATCATGTATATATATATATATTTTTATATTACTAATAATAATAATTCCTTTCCGCCGTCCCGCCCCTTTTCTCTCTTGTCGCCATCCCGCCCTTTCTCTCTTGTCGCCGTCCCGCCCCTTTTTCTCCTAACTCTTTGCTTGTCCTTTGGTTCTTCCCGCCTAAGGATGTCTGCGCAGCTCCACGCGCCAGACTCCTTACAAGGAAACCTGCGTGAAGACCAGCTGTTCCTGCGATACGCGAGGCGAACTGTTCCCGCAGCGCGCTAAGAATGGTAGTTCTTCCCGCAGCGCGCTAAGGATTGTAGTTCTTCCCGCGACGCGCTAAGGATTGTAGTTCTTCCCGCGACGCGCTAAGGATTTTAGTTCTTCCCGCGGCGCGCTAGGGATTGTAGTTCTTCCCGCGGCGCGCGAAGGATTGTTGTTCTTCCCGCGGCGCGCTAAGGATTGTTGTTCTTCCCGCGGCGCGCGAACTGTTCCCGCAGCGCGCTAAGAATGGTAGTTCTTCCCGCAGCGCGCTAAGGATTGTAGTTCTTCCCGCGACGCGCTAAGGATTGTAGTTCTTCCCGCGACGCGCTAAGGATTTTAGTTCTTCCCGCGGCGCGCTAGGGATTGTAGTTCTTCCCGCGGCGCGCGAAGGATTGTTGTTCTTCCCGCGGCGCGCTAAGGATTGTTCTGTCTGCCTTCGCCCTCGCGCGCGCTCTAGTCTTCTCGCGCTAAACCTTAAGTCTTTTCTTCAGTTTAGGTCAGCCTGTATTCTTTCGAAATATCTTATCTTTTGTATGAGCACTGTAGGTCAGTTCCGACATCTGTCCGAAAAGCCACTTTCGGCGCAGCATGCGCACCAATCCTATTGGTTGACAAAAAAAGCGACTGACATAATCTTTTGAAATCTTCTTTTGCATGTCTTGAACAGTGCTTTATCTGACACCTCCCATGCTTTGATCTGTAACCTGTCAGCTTTTCCCCATCCCCTGCAGCTGCCGGCATATCTTTTGATATCTTTTGCTTTTGGCTTCTTGTGCTTTTTAATATCTTTTGCTTGATTTGATAAGATCTTTTCCCCTTTCAAGGGATTGTGTTCCCTTGGGTTTTCCTATAAATTAAGCTCATTTCTTGTTTATTAACACTACACACACTACACTTAAACACTCCCCAAATCTCTCTCCCTTTGCTCTCTGCCGTAGTTCCTCAGCAACGCCACTCCTCTCTTTGCCTCCGTCTTCTCTTCTGTTCTGCCCAGAATCTCGGTAAATATAAATATATATATTTTGTTTTAATTTGTTTAACTAACAAAAATCGATACTTACTGCATATATTCAAGACATAAAAACCAATCGTTAAACCAATAACCTCTTATTTATAGGTTAACTTGTGCTTGTTTAAAAGTTGGATTCTTGCATTATCTTTCAACGCACCGTTTACAAGTGAGTAATCTCGTACTTAATCCCCTTTTATTTTTTAACGTTTTGGGATGTTCATGTGTTCATACAACTTGAGTCTTAAACTTGTTTATGAAATTTATGTGCGCAAAACCCCATATGTTATGGACGTTTACTTGGCTGTTTATTTGTATGTGTGAATCATTAACCGCTTTGTTCGGCCTATTCCGAAGTTTTCATGGATCCATTAAATGAACACGGGAGACCTATCGTTTACGGTTTTCTTGTTTTGTTTACACATGCACGTATGATTATTTGTTTTTGTGCTCGATTGGGAGCACGGATTGAACTATGAGCTATGATCTATTTAGGCTTGATCACAATCTGATTACACCCTATGTTAAACCCCAGTTAAGCACATGTTACGCGCAGTGTTTGTTATTATCTATTTATATCTATTAAACTTGATTTCTCACCGACACGCAAGTGTTGACGTTTTATTTTAACACATGTTCAGGTTTGCTGTAGCTGCTTTTGGGAATCTCAAGGACACGTAGGATGTTTTCTTTTTCTTTGGACCTAGATTAAAATGTAACAAGACAAATTATGTTATTTGAATATTTTAAGTTATGATATGATTTATGTTACTTTACGATTTGTGTTCTGCGCGTGCGCAATGAAAATGTATTTATTAAATATTGACACCCAAATAGTGTCACGAGTAATGAAACAATACGTGGCGCCCCGATGTATAATCCGCCATCGGTCGGGGTGTTACAGATTAGAACATGTGGTGATTAGAACTAACCCCAACCTGATCGAGACTTAGACTTTTAACCCTTGGGTTAAACATGTGTCTCTTCACATACTAAGTTCTATTGCTCTCGGATAAAAATGGAACTAGAAAGAGAGCATGCCGGTTATTGACATATGGTGTCAGTTGATTATTTTTGTGGAGTCTAAGCTAGACATACTTTATCAAGGATGAGTTTAGGACGGCACCTGTACGATCTCGAAAATATCGATCTAGAAAATTGAAAATCTTTGTTACCGGTACTGGTACCGCAATGTTTGATTTGGTTCGGTACTGGTATTTAATGAAAAATTCAAGAAATACCAAAACCATATCGAAACATACTGAAAACTCAAACTTTGTACCGATTCAATACCGGTACTAAAAGTGATCATCCCTGTTTCATATAGTTAAAATAAATGCTTTGCAATTCTGAATTTTGCTTGGAACTTTATGCTTGAACTAGTTTATATAGATAATTATGTGAATTTATTTATTTTTAGTTGAAAACTTTTGAATAATTTATAATTTTTGTCAGTTTAAAAATATTTTATTATTCGTAATATAATTTCAATTGGGTAATGTTGTGAAAATTTGTTAATTTAATTTATTTTTAGGTAGAGTAGTTTTGTCATTGTTAATGGCCCGTATTTTATTCCTTAGCCTTTTTTTCATTTACCAAAAATCACAAAGTAATGAGTTATTTCATTTTTCTAATTAATTAAACATGATAATCAGATGGTAATGATCCATTTCATTTCATTCTCTCTCTCCATTTTATTACCGTATATCAAACACACCTTAAGAATCATCCTAGAAATGATTTAAGCTTAGACCTATAATCATCTCAATATCAAATAGAAATAAAAAGGTAAGTGTTAAAAAGAAACTAAACCCACTTAAGAATCATTATCAATTTCTCTAGGCTAAAAGGGGTATCTTGCCCGATATATGATCACATTGTAATATCATAATTAATTGTCTTTTCCCTCTAAATGCTAATTTCTTTCCGTAGCCTTTTTGAGTGAGAACGATCCCTTTCATCTCGTTTTCTATTTGAGTTGCGAAGCAATTCTCAAATAAATGATGATTGTAGCAAATATGTTTCATGAGCATGTTAAGGAGAAAATAGAACGATGATCTACAATTGAGAACAATATTTATTAAAATATGGCCACGTGTTCAAATAAAGTTTGACGTACACATAAAACATGAGAACACAAAAACTTAAACATCTCCTAGTTTATGACACGTATAAGTTTTTTTTTCCAAGTTAACTATTTAAATGTATATTATTCTTCTTCTTAAGTTATTAGTTCAAACATTCTTAGATGAATACTTGAAATGATTTTAAGGTTTAATCTACATTTTGGTATTTAAAATATAGTATTGTATACATCCGTTTCGGTTCAAGTTATACATAGATGCATGACAACGGTAGGTGATGACAGGGGTAGCCCAAGGAAATAATAAAATGATTGAAACATATTAACACTAAAAGGGTTAAAAGGTTAAAAGCTTCATTTCCCGTTCAAACTTATGTAAACAAGTACCCACGTGCTATAGTACGATGTCAAATCACTGTTCACATCCTTGTCCCCTCTGACCAAAGGACATGCTCAGATAAAGTATTATTATTTTAGTTATGGACCAGCGGTCCAAACCTTCCCGCCCATAAAGGTCAACTCTCTATGCAAACTAGAGACTAACTAGTTTAGTTAACTAGACTAAAAGGCTTACATCTCTTCACCTATATAAGAGATGCTTAGTCATAAACAAGAACACAACAAATTTGGGCAGATAATACCATCTCCCTAATCTTCTCTTCTTCCTTGAGAAATATGCTCTTAGCTTATTTCTTTCTTACTTCAATAACTTCATAGCTTCACCAAGAACATCATCCCGATTCCAAACATCACGGTTTTTGATATTCGGTGAGTTATAACAACAAACAACTAACTAGTGAACCTCATTCTACGTTTTGCAAACGTAGAGGGACACCACGACCTGCGTTAGGTTAACCTGAACCCTCGAAGCCTGTTAGCCTAACCAGTCCATTCACTATCATTGGTCTTATCTTTGTTGTAGCAACAAGTTGGCGCCCACCGTAACGCGTCGACTTGACGCTGGAAGGGGTATCACGGAATTTCTTGCAACTAAGGCATCTTCTTAACCAACACGTGAGCCTAGAAAGAGAAAAGGGGATAAGAATAAGGCTAGATTATGACGAATATGAGCCCTCATTGTCGCTCGGACATCCACCTTCCCCTCCAACCAGCTCACGACCGGCTGCTTCTCTTTTTGAAGCTGGTCCAAGTATAACCTGTCAACCCTTTAACCCATCTCTCTACACCTATGGGAGACCAAGCCCAACGGCTTTCCCTTTGTTCACTTCACAACCCCTTAGACACGAGACCACTCTCGACCAAATATGGCAGTCACTAGCTTCAAGTGCTCCTCCCACAGCCACTACATGGGAGCAGGCCATGCCGGTCTTACCTTTGGCTCAAAGTGTTGCGATGAGCACTCCCATGGGAACAAATCAAACAACAGCAACCCCTGAAAGCCTTCAAGGCTTTAACCTCATGCCACAGATGATGGCTCAAATGATGGCACACTTCCCTTGGACCCAGCTCATCAACCAAGCACTGGGTATTCACCAAGGAACAACAAGTCATAATCCTGCTGTAAGGCTAGATGAAGATTTGGCAAAACCTTACAAGCCCGGTAACCTATCTTGTTTCTCTCAACAAATCGCCGATTATGACTTTCAAACAAAAATCAAGATGCCACCCCATATAAGAACGTATGATGGGACTGAAGATCCCGAAGACCACCTCTAGGTCTTCACCGGGGCGGCCAGAATTGAAAAATGGTCACATGCTGAATGTTGTTTGATGTTCATGCAAACGTTAGTTGGGTCAGCCAGGATATGGTTCAATGACCTTCCTGCTCAAAGCGTTCGAAGCTTCGACGATCTGAGCAAAGGCTTCTTGGCCCACTTCTCACAACAAAGAAGGTACGTCAAGGACGCCACGTCATTTTTCAGATAAAACAAAAAGATGATGAGAACCTTCGAGACTTCATCGAAAGGTACAAGAAAGAAGGGTTACAATATCTGGGGGCTGACGAAAAAATGAGGATGGCAGGCTTCATGAACGCCATCACCTCCAAACACCTCACGAGAGACTTTAACAAGTGCCTGCCTAAAACCCTTGAAGAAGCTCTTGAACGAGCTGAGGCTCATATTCGAGGCGAGGAGACCGTGGATTTCAATGAGCAGCGAAAAAGGGCTCCTAGTTGGCGAGGCATCAACCCCAACCGAAAGAGGGGGAATTACAATCCCTATGATAAATATCCAAGGAGCTCAGATCAACGAAGGCCTGAAGGCCGGAACCCTCCAAGCAGGGAGAAGACTGTGAACTTCACAGCCTTAACTAAAACCCCTCAGGAGATCCTTGCTACCGAAGAAGTGAAACACAACTTCCGACCTCCTCGACCCTTGCCCAAAAGCAGGAAGAACGAAAGCTCCACCCAGTTCTGTGAGTTTCACGAAGAAAAAGGTCACCACACAAACGATTGCTTTCAACTCAAGAGAAGAATTGAGGAAGCCGTCAAGTCTGGAGAATTGGTTCATTTGGTGAAAGGGGTCAAAGACAAGATGGCTGAAAGAAAAAGCAAAGAAGTGAATATGGTGAATATAGACCAAGGTGTTCCCCACAAACGACAACGCTTGGAAGCTTGGTAGCTTCAATGCATCTGCTTCCCACCTCCTCAAGGTAACTTACTCTCAAACCCGCTAACGGTGGAAGCGAATGTGGGAACACTCCAAACAAACAAAGCCTACATCGACACAGGGGCGGCCACAGAGATCATGTATGAAAGATTATTCGACCGGCTGAGCAAGGAAGAACGTTCAAGGCTTCAACCCTCTAAGTCATCTATAAAAGGTATCGCCGATGTACCCTTGAAGCCTTTAAGCCAACTAACCATTGATGTCTGTTTTAGTGAAGGCAGGATGAAGAAAACCAAACCACTCACTTTTGTGGTTATCAATACACCTTCCAACTATGATGTGATCATAGGAAGGCCAGGGCAATGTGTGTTCAACATGGCTGTTTCGGTTAGTCAAGGTGCTGTGAAGTTTCCCACCGACAGGGGAATTGCAACCCTTCAACCTACCCAAGAGGTTCACACAGATGAAGGGGAAAGCTCAAAAAGCAAAGACGAAGAGCAAGGCTTAATCATAAACCCCAAGTACCCTGATCAAAAGGTACAGGTAAACACAAGCCTTTCCAAAGAAACACTTTCACACCTTTAAAAGCTGTTGATAAACTACAGCGATGTCTTTGCTTGGTGTCCGGAAGACATGACAGGCATCCCTCGAAGCATTGCAGAACATAAGCTGAAAATACCTCCCGATGTCAAGCCTGTTGTCCAAAAGAAACGGAGCCTAGCTCCTAAGAGAAGCTTGGCAGCATGTCAAGAGGTTGAAAAGCTTGTACAAGATGGGATCCTACGCGAGGTCAGGTACCAATATTGGGTAGATAATCCAGTCATGGTTCGAAAGCCTGACAAGTATTGGAGAATGTGCATCGACTTCAAAGACTTAAACAAAGCATGTCCAAAGGATTGCTATCCCTTACCCGAGATGGACCTCAAGGTTGACTCTTTAACCGGCCATCCTTTTAAGTGTTTTCTCGACGCTTACAAGGGTTACCATCAAATCCTCATGAAAGTGGAAGATGAAGAAAAAACCGCATTCCACACAGACAATGGTATTTTCTGTTACCAAAAGATGCCCTTTGGCCTGCGAAACGCCGGTGCAACCTACCAACGTTTTATCGACAAAGCATTTTCTAGCCAAATTAGCAGAAACTTGGAAGCTTATGTTGATGATCTAGTAATCAAAAGCAAAACCGAGCATCAAATGCTTGAAGACATACAAGAAACCTTCCAAAACTTAAGAAAGATCAACATGAAGCTCAACCCTGGAAAATGCTCATTCGGGTTCGAAGAAGGCAAGTTTTTGGGACACATCGTGGGAAAACATAGCATAAAAGCTAATCCCAACAAAGTCAGGGCTGTTCTCGAAACCAAATCCCCACAAAGCAAAAAAGAAGTGGAAAGTCTGAATGGAAGGCTTGCAGCCTTGAAGCGTTTTACCTCCAAGCTTGCTGAGAAGTCCCTACCCTTTTTCAAAACACCAAAGGGTTGCACCAACAAGAAAGATTTCAGGTGGACGGAAGAAGCAGAAGAAGCCTTCAGCCAAATGAAGCAACACTTGGCTTCATTTCCAGCTATTGCAGCCCCTGAAACAGGAGAACTGATCTATGTCTATCTCTCAGTGGCTGAAGAAGCATTAAGCGCGGTTCTAACCATCGAACGAGACAAAGTTCAGGTACCCGTTTATTTCTTTAGTAAAACGCTAAAACTGGCAGAGATCAAATATCCTCCTTTGGAAAAACTCGCTCTGGCCTTAATTCAAATTGCTAGAAGGCTTCGAAGGTACTTTCAAGCACACCCTATACAAGTGGTCACTGACCAACCCATCAAGAGTGTGCTTGAAAAACCAGAAAATTCAGGCCGATTGGCCAAATGGGCTGTGAAACTAGGTGAGCATAACATCACCTATGTCCCAAGAAAAACTATCAAAGCCCAAGTCTTGGCAGACTTCATTGTAGAAATCCCAAAACAAGTCATTCCTGAAATACACACAACTGCCACTGAACCTTCTGACCCTGAAGCCTAGAAGCTTTTTACTGATGGAGCTTCCAGCATCGAAGGGTCAGGAGCTGGGCTCGTTTTAATCAACCCTGAAGGGTTAGAATTCACATATGCTCTTCGACTTGAATTTCAGACCACCAACAACAAAGCTGAATACGAAGCATTAATCGCTGGTCTGAAGATTGCCAAAGAGATGAAGATCCAAAAGCTACAAATCTTCACAGACTCGTTGCTTGTTTCAAGTCAAGTCAATGACAGCTATGTAGCCAAAGAGCCCAACATGAAGAAGTACCGTGAAAAGGCAAAAGGGTTGATGACCACGTTTCAAGAATGCACCATCAAACAAGTCCTAAGATCACAAAACAAGAGAGCCGATGCCCTGAGCAAACTAGCATCCCTCACTTTTGCACACCTCACCAAGAAAGTACTGGTGGAAGTGCTGAAAACTCCTTCAATTCAAGAATTGGAGGTTCAAGATGTAATCACTGAGTAAGGTCCCAATTGGATGGCTCCCATAGAAAAGTTCCTCAAAAATGGTGAGTTACCTTTGGACCAGACAGAGGCTGAAAGGGTTCGAATCAAATCCAGACAGTATGTGTTGCAGGGAGAAATCCTTTATAAAAAGGCCTACCTTGCACCACTACTGAGATGTGTAGGCCCTGAACAAAGTCAATATCTGATCAAAGAGGTTCACGAGGGGATATGCGGAGCTCATTTTGGGCCGAGAACGGTGGTTGCAAAATTGATGAACCTCGGATACTTCTGGCTTACCATGCACCGAGATGCAACGGAACAACTCAAAAAGTGTGAAGCTTGTCAAATTCATGCACCGGTTCCCAAAAGCCCTAAACACGATCTAGTCCCCATCTCCTCGGCTTGGCCCTTCCACAGGTGGGGGATGGATATTGTTGGTCCATTCCCACCAGCTAAGGGGGGGGGGGGGGGTAAAATTCTTGCTAGTAGCTGTTGACTACTTTACCAAGTGGCCTGAAGTCAAACCACTTGCAAAAATAACGGGCAAACAAGTCATCGACTTCGTATGGAAAACCATCATTTGCCGTTATGGACTGCCAGGAGTGTTGGTCATGGATAATGGGAACAATTTGCTGAGAAGCCTTTTAGCACATGGTGCAAAGAATTCAGGATCACTCAAGTGTTCAGCTCAGTCGCATACCCACAATCCAACGGCCAAGTTGAAAGAACAAACAGAACCATTGTTGAAGGAATCAAAACAAGGTTGGGAAGGTACAACAACAATTGGCTTGAAGAACTCCCAAACGTTTTGTGGGCAATAAGAACAACCTAGAAGACAAGCCACAAACGAACGCCTTACAGCCTAGTATTCGGATCGGAAGCTGTAATCCCAGCCGAAGTCGGAGTTGTGACTCAAAGAACACTAAACATGGACCTCGAATCAAACAACAAAGAGACCATGTTGAATTTGCAACTCCTTGAAGAAATTCGTGATCAAGCCGCAATTCAACAGGCTAAATACAATCAAAAAATGGAAGATTATTACAATGCAAGAGTGAAGCATGAACACTTCAATCCCGGAGACTTTGTACTCCGAAACAACGAGGCCAACAAGAATGAAAATCAAGGAAAGCTTGGCCCAAAGTGGGAAGGACCATACACAATCCTCGAAGCCCACAAGGGTGGATCCTACAAGCTGGCCGACGCAGAAGGCAAAAAGCTTCCAAGACACTGGAACGGCAAAAACCCTTAAAAGGTTCCATGCCTAGTCAAAATATAAAAATATATTTCAAGAGATGTACAATTCTCCTTTTTGTGAAACAACAACCTCTTGAATGAATGATAAACTTTTTGTCATAACTTGTCTTTACTATCCTATAATCAGATTGAGAACCTAGCAAGAAACTCCATGGCAAGGGCCATGTAAGGGGATGAGCTCCCAGGACACATCGCTCAATAGGTTCAAGGGTTGAATGGACGTATATAATTGGTGAGTTCCTATGTCAATCCTACTCCATGAGACTTAGACAATTTTTTCAACTAAAACTTGTCTCATAGACAGGTCTGAACAACCTACACCAATTCGTTCCTTAAGCTTACAAAAGTTTACGAAAAAAAAAACATACACTAAGTAGTGATATAAAGGATAGCCAACACGTGATTTTTTCCTAATGAAGCCTTGAAGCTAAAGTGACTGTAGCACTAAAACTTCTTAAGGAAAATTAGCTAAAATCACATCAAACTAACAAGACAAGCAATCAACACACAAATACATAGAACATCATAAGTTCATAAACAAGGCTATTCTAAGGCCATAACTAAATAACATCCATACATATTCCAATTAAGGCTAAAATAAGGAAATCACAAGGATTCCCAAGAAAATGTTCAAAGGGCCGAAAAGGCCAAACACAACCACAAGGCAGAAACTTTAAGAGTTCCATGCCAAACCTACATTGTTTAAGATTACATAACATTGTTTTAAAAGTGCTAAGAAAGCTACAAATCAAGTACTTAAACATCAGAAACAGGCTTAGAAGTGCTAGCCTTACCACCCTTAGCTTTCTTGGACTTCTTGACTTGTGGGACAACATCAGCAATAGTTGAGCCTTCAAGGCTTGCCACAGAAGATCTGTCGCTTCCCCCAGATAAAGTCTCCTCACTATCACCGGAGCGGGAACGTTTTTTCGACAAAGAGTCAATCACCTCTTTGGCAACCTTCTCATCAAGGCTGGCTGGTTTAAAACCCTGCAAAACTGAAAGAGGCTTACCATAGCATGACGAAACGGCACCCACATAAGGGTAAGTGAGCCTTTCCATCGCATGAACTGAACCAGTGAAAAGACTGTAGGCTTCAGGGTTAAACAAGGGAGACTGCTCCAGGGGGCTGACCGGTTTCGTGATGATGGAAGCCGGCAATAAAGCCCAAATGCTTCCCATGGCCTAGCAGCTTTGTATAAACATCGCCCAGCACCGAGTTAAACTCCTTAGAATGAAGCAAGTAAGATACAACTTGCCGAAACCCATGCTCAGTCAACCACTTGTTGTCATCAGAAGTCTGGGTAACCGAAGCCTTCAAGCCTTCCTTCTCCATCTCGAAGGCTCTCTTCTACACCTCAAAGGCTTCACGGTCACCATCCAACCTACCCCTGTCAGCTTCCATAGCTTTCTTCAACCCTGCCATCTCAATCTCATGGCCACGAGACAATTCTTCAATCTTTTTCACATGCACTTTCTCCTTCTCTGAATAACCTTCAACTTCCTTCTTCACGGCCGTAATAGAGGACTTCATCTTCTCCTTCGTCTTCATGAACTCCTCATACTCCTCCATCCCTTTTCGAAACCGAAAATCACCTTCTGCCAAAAGGGCAGAAACGATGCAAGAGTTCAATATCAACCTGGACAACAAGAAATCACCTTCCATCTTGGAGATAGTATCGCGAACCCCAGGAGAAGCAAAATGGGCTAAAGCATCAGCACAAACTTCGGGATCCTTTAAACTATCCCCAACCCTAACACTCCATTCTGGCACATAAACTGCATTCTCATCCAACCCTTGAACGACTGGCATCTCAACCTTCTTGCCAGTCGACTTCTTCTTCTTAAAAACCACCAACCCCTGTTCCTTCTCAACCTCAATAGTTGGACCTTGGTCTTCAGAGACTTGAATGTCATTACTAACCTCAACGGGCTCATGAGAGGATGAGGTAGCAACAGACTTTAGCAAACGTCGTGTGGAACGACGAGTGGAAGATTTTGGAACAGTGATCTTGGTGAACCCTTTAACATTTGCAACCCCAGCATACTCAGCTTCCTCAAATCGACCCTTTTTCCCTCGAACAACCGAATCTTCCCCAACAACGGCCGCAGCATCAGTAAAACCAACATCAGAAGTATCATCGTTCTTTAAAAAGTCCAAAGCCGACATGACTGCAAACACAAAAGAAACCCATTATCAAATATATCAACAAAATAAAGCAAAAGCGGAAAAAACAAATACATACCCTTATTATCCCTCATAAGCACGGGATCCCGATTAGGCTTATCCCAAAGTTTGCTAATTCCTAACAAAACAAGAAGATGTTCGGGGAGAGGGCGAAGACGCGAAGGACATGTTCTAATTGATTTCAAAAAGGCTTCGTTTAACTCAGATTCGGCCGGTTCTGGTTCATTTAGAACGGCTTCGGGTTGTCTCCAAACGGGTTTAAACGGAAGGATAGAATCAGAAACAAAGAAAAACCGGTCATTCCAAGAACCGAGGCTTGTAACCGCCGAGGAAACCAAACATATATCAACCTTGGTATGTTCGAACGTGTACCAATCACCATTTTTCGCTAAGCGAAAGAAACGGCGAAAATTCAACAGCGAAGGGTCATAACCTAGGGCTCTACATAAAACTTCAAAATGCAAAACCCTAGCAAGCCCTAACGGATAGATTTGGCCGAATGATATACGATAATACTCCAAAACATTAAGAACAAAAACCGAAAAAGGGTGTCGGAGGTTAGAAAATTCGAAATGACGGCAATATAGAGCGATAAAACCCGCCGGACAACGATCGATGGAAGAATCGACCGGCGGAGCAATCGGTTTATACTTTAACCCTATTCCCCACTCAATACAAAATGATTCAACCTCTTCCTGGGTTAATTGGGAAAAACTGATCGAAAGATCCTTTTTGGCAACCATAATTTTGAAGAAAAGTGAAGGATCGAAACCTGGTAGTGGATTGAATGAAACTTGAATGTGTTTATGATGGAAATTGTTAAAGAAATCTGGAAGAAAGTGAATAGTTATCCCATTGATAACTATTAATGAAAAAGCAGTTATTCGAAACCGCAATCTGACAGTTACAATCACATCAACTGTCACATCAATAATTCAAAAAACAACCAAACCTGAACAAAGCTTCGAAGCCTACAAGCCTTGAAGCCTTTAAGCAATAAACAAAATGTGTGCGAAAGTCAGAAGCCCCTGAACCTACTCCTCATACACCTCTGACTTGGGGGACTGATGACGGGGGTAGCCCAAGGAAATAATAAAATGACTGAAACACATTAACGCTAAAAGGGTTAAAAGGTTAAAAGCTTCATTTCCCGCCCAAACTTATGTAAACAAGTACCCACGTGCTACAGTACGATATCAAATCACTGTTCACATCCTTGTCCCCTCTGACCAAAGGACATGCTCAGATAAAGTATTATTATTTTAGTTATGGACCAGCGGTCCAAACCTTCCCGCCCATAAATGTCAACTCTCTATGCAAACTAGAGGCTAACTAGTTAAGTTAACTGGACTAAAAGGCTTACATCTCTTCACCTATATAAGAGATGCTTAGTCATAAACAAGAACACAACAGATTTGGGCATATAACACCATCTCCCTAATCTTCTCTTCTTCCTTGAGAAATATGCTCTTAGCTTATTTCTTTCTTACTTCAATAACTTCATAGCATCACCAAGAACATCATCCTAAAACCGATTCCAAACATCACGGTTCTTGATCTTCGGTGAGCTATAACAACAAACAACTAACTAGTGAACCTCCTTCTACGTTTTGCAAACGTAGAGGGACACCACGACCTGCGTTAGGTTAACCTGAACCCTCGAAGCCTGTTAGCCTAACCAGTCCATTCACTATCATTGGTCTTATCTTTGTTGTAGCAACAATACGCATAAAATGTTTTGAAAAGTATAAGAACCAACTTTACACTAATTAACAATCTATACCTAACAAAATAATAACTGGTTGCATGAAGTCACAATCTTATAAGCCAGATATTTACTTCATGTTTCTCTTATCTCACACATTGGTATTTATAAAAATCAATCATAACATATTAAAGTACATTAAATCAAATATAGTACATTGGTATTTATAAAAATCAATCATAACATATTAAAGTACATTAAATCAAATATAGTCTACTGTTATGTGAGATATTTAATTTTAAATATATTGAATTATTAGTTCGTACCTACACATAATTTTAATCATATATCATCTCAAACTATCATTTTATAATTGTTAAATCTTCTTTACTAACTATTTCATATTTTTTCAATTCAACCCATATATAATATTATTACATGAATGATATAAGGCGGTTAGGAAGATGGGAAAGGCTAAGGCGGTTGGTCTAGGCATCATACCGATTGAGGCTTGGAAGTGTTTAGGGGAAGATGGAGTTCAATGGCTCACTACTCTATTCAACCTTATTTTCAAGAATGGAAAAATGCCAGACCAGTGGAGGAGTAGTGTAGTAGTGCCTCTATACAAGAACAAGGGAGACACACAGTGTTGTGGAAATTACAGAGGGATTAAGTTGTTAGCTCATACTATGAAATTACGGGAGAGAGTAATTGAGACACGAATTAGGAGAGAAACGCAGGTTATGGTTAACCAATTTGGTTTCATGCCAGGACGGTCAACAACGGAAGCGATACACATACTGAGAAGATTAATGGAGAAGTATAGGGAGAAAAAGAGGGACCTACATATGATATTCATCGACCTTGAAAAAGCATATGACAGTGTGCCACGTAGACTAATCTGGGTTAGTTTAGAAGGTAGAGGGGTACCTGGAAAGTATATAGACTTAATTAAAGATATGTATGACAGGACTACAGCTAGTGTCCGTGCGCCGGTAGGAGATACAAATTTTTTCCCGGTGAAGATTTGACTCCACCAAGGATCGGCTTTAAGCCCGTTTCTTTTCACAGTAGTCATGGATGAGCTGTCCAAGTCGATTCAAGAGCCTGTCCAATGGTGCATTCTTTTTGCAGATGATATTGTGTTAGTGGCCGAGACTAAACAAAGCTTGAACGAAAGGCTAGAGGAGTGGCGTGTAGCTTTAGAGGATAAAGGTTTAAGAATTAGTCGCTCTAAGACAGAGTACCTTTGTTGTGACTTCAGTGGTGTTGGCGATAGCGAGGACACCCAGATCACTATTGAGGACCAGCTGGTTCCGCAGATAACGAAGTTTAAATATTTAGGATCGTTTGTCCAAAGCAATGGAGAGATAGACATTGACATAACCCACCGCATACAAGCAGGCTGGTGTAGGTGGAAAGCAGCCACTAGGGTTTTATGCGACAAGCGGTTCCCATCTAAATTAAAGGGGAAATTTTATAGAGTCGCAGCTAGACCTGCAATGTTGTATGGAACAGACTATTGGGCCATTAAGAAGACACAGGCGCGCAAAATGGAGGTAGCAGAGATGAGGATGCTGAGGTGGATGTGCGGACACACTAGATTAGATAGGATTAATAATGAGGTCTTTAGGGAAAGGTTAGGAATAGTTAGCATATCAGATAAAATAAAGGAAGAGAGATTGAGATGGTTTGGGCATGTGAAGAGGAGACCAACAACAGCGCCAGTTAGAGTAGTGGAAACCTTGATTGTGGAAGGAAAGAGGGGTAGAGGCAGGCCTAAATTGACTTGGGATGAGAGAATTAGACATGACTTGACAGAGTCGCACCTCTCTGAGGACATGGTCCAGGATAGAGATTCGTGGAGACGTAGGATTAAGGTTAGCGACTGTCGAGGGGAAGGTAACTAGTTAGCTTAACTTTGTATTTAGGGTCTAGTTTGGCTAGCTTGACTCCTTATTGTTTATGTATATTTTTTGTTTGATGCTGTCTTTTGATTCTTATGCCCTAATCTTATTGGTTACATATCCCTTGCTATTTTGGTAGTTTACTATTATATGTATTGCTAAGTGTCTTTGCTTGTAGGATGTATGTTTACTCTGTTTACCTGTATGTAGCTTTATGAGCCGGGGGTCTCTCTGGAAGCAGCCTCTCTATTCTCACGGATAGAGGAAAGACTTGCCTACATCCCACCCTCCCCTGACCCTACCGATAGCGTGCTATGCAGTGGGATATACAGGGCTTGATTGATTGATTAATATACATGAATGATATAACAAAATGTGGGGTAAACACTATATTACATATGCATTGGGAGACATATTTAACAAACACAATAAAATTAAGATTAAGAGTCTATTGAATCACCGAATTCTGTCATGCAAAACATGAATTGAGCCTCCAGATTACTGTCTCGGGCATGAGAAAAGAAAATGTGATTAAGAGATCAGTATTGATAGTAAAACACAAGTTTAATTAAGTTCTAATAGTTTAATGAGGAAAACGCAAGTATTTTTTAGAGTAAAGCATGGGTTTTGAACAATATGGTAAATTGTAAATATGTTGTTTAAATAATATAATATTTGTACCCAAAAGAATTCATTCCTAGTGAGCCAACTCACATGGGGTGTAAAGTCATCTATGGTGCCACCACCACTCTTCAATGTTTCCTAATATCAAAACTGAAACATGGTTGCCCATACCCTGTACATTAGACACAACCAAAAAGTGATTAAAGAAACTGTTTTAATGTATTAAAACTTAAGATTTACTGTTTAAGTAAGAGCTTTTTTGTGTTTGTATTGTGCTACAATCAGGAGTTGAAGTTGAATTATATATTTATGTATTATTACTATTTTTAATAAATGATTAATAACTTATTTTAAGACTCAATCATGACAAGTTGAATATGGTCATGGTCGTTGAAATTAAATCAGTTGGGAACCAATCTCTTGATGTAAAGGAGTTGATTGTGGGTTATTGTCCAACACACCTACAACTTTTTGATGGGCAAATAATTCCATATGGAAAAGAATGAGTAGAAACCTTTT
Organism: Bidens hawaiensis; assembly: GCF_021521415.1. Taxonomy (NCBI): domain Eukaryota; kingdom Viridiplantae; phylum Streptophyta; class Magnoliopsida; order Asterales; family Asteraceae; genus Bidens; species Bidens hawaiensis. Next base: position 1,425,164 of record NW_027491042.1, read on the forward strand.
TGATGTATGTAATTATGTGTCAACAATGTAGTCCACTACCCATAATTTAAAAAAGTATGAATCATGTCAAATTAATTATATTATTGGTGACTTCATTTTAACGCTCTGTTCTCGAGTTGCATTTAACAATAGAAAAAAAAGGAAAGGAATTAGGTGAGAAAAGAAAGGAATAGATACAAGTTTATTTTGTATTCTCAAGTTTAATGGAAAAGAAAAAAAACGAAAGAACATTACACATTTTATGTTTTATTATTATATATGCACAATCATAGACAAACTTTATACTTCTGAATATATTAATACATCATATTTATCATTCCATAGGAGCCTAGGAGGTGTTTAAGTTAAAAAAAAAGGAGAGAATACTTTCCAAAATTGATAACCAATCATATATCCTTCACAAAATTCTTGGCTGGGATAATATAATTATTGAGTTGACGGGTTTTCAAAGTTTTAACATCCTTCTAATGTTATGAATGATCACGGATAAGGTAAAATAAGTAGGCTAGACAAGTTTTTAATTTTTATAACAAAACAAATTATTTTATAAATCAGATGACCCGATTAGGGTAAGCCAATGGATAAGTAGCCTTAATTACACCAAATACATTTTACGAAGTTTTTCTTAACCGAACCAGTTAATCTGTCAAATCAACTCATGAGATATGACGTGACATAAAATAACCTTTTTTTAAACCCTAACTTAGTTAACATGTTATCCTACTCTACACAACCTGCCTGTATTACGTACCATCTCTAGTTGAGCTTAAACCGATGTGAGATTAACCTAAGACGAAACTTATATATTCTCAATACAAGAAAAAGATGTATATATAATATCATGGTGTTTAAGACACGTGCTATAAAAAACACCAGTTGCGTTAAAATCTTGATAGCAATATACCTGTCAAGATTTCATAGAAGTGAATCAACACACGGAATGGAATCCATAGAGTTGTAAACCTAAGGAAGTTGAGGATCATCTTGTATTCCTGCCAATGTCCCCCATGTTGTTCTGAAGCATATGCATTAGTGGCCTTTTTGACTCTAGTAACATGCTGCTCCTGCTGCTAGACACATTTGCCACTACTTATATAATATTCAAATCGCACTTTGTAGATGCAAGAAATTTGATTAAGGTACTTCAAATGGCACCGTGTAGATGCAAGTATACACATAGAAACCAGCTCGATGAACTAAAGCTTCAAGAGAGATTACATGTGATTCAATGGGGTATATATCATGATCAAATCCTTACTTCTACACTCTTACCTTCCTCATTCTCTAATATTGAAATCAGTCGTCAGAAAAGAGTAGGTTATGTATTTGTTGTCTGACTTTAACCGAACAAATAACAGACACCGACAAGTTATATAATTCTTGTTTGTGTTCATTTGTTAAATAAACGAACTTGTTCATATTGGTTTATATTTGTAAATCAATATAATAAATGAATATAAGTGAACACAAAGACATATAACGGCAAAACAAAATAAGTTTAGAATAAAAACATATGTTTAAACTTAAATCTAAACATCATTAGCCAATGTTAAATATGAGTAACATCTGATGGTATCAGATTGATAAAATAATAAGAACAGAGATTAGGCAAAGGCTTTTGATTAATAATAATGAATTGCAAGATTGCATACATCAGGAGGTTACAAAGATCATTTTAAATAGAAGCAAATACAACGGCCATAACCCTAAGACTCGGTATAACCTAACTTATCGGATTACAAGGCTTACTTATTCAAAATATGAAAACTCAAACGTTAATAACTTAAAGATGAAAAACACATGTTTATTTAGCTGATCTTCTAGAACCTCACGTGCATAGTGCATAGTGCATGGCATGGGTCACATTTTATAACCCTCCGTTGATCCATGCTCCATAACTCCTAGCCAATGCCTGAAATACACAAATTTCTCATGAGTGACAGCTTTAGTTAACACATCTGCAAGCTGATCATTTGTATTACAATGCTCCAACTTCACAAGTTCTTGTTTTACCATTTCTCTTATAAAGTGATGTTTAAGCTCAATATGCTTTGAACGACCGTGTATGATGGGATTTTTACTTAGGTTGATTGTAGACTTGTTGTCACAGAACAACGTTGTTGCCTCTTTTTGCATAAAGCCAAGATCTTCCAAGACTCTTCGTAACCATATGGCCTGACATGTTGCAGTGGTTGAGGCAATGTACTCAGCCTCTGTACTGGATAATGCAACTGTGGATTGTTTCGTTGAGCTCCAAGAAATGACTCCACTACCGAGAGAGAATACATTAGCAGACACACTTTTCCTGTCATCAGCACATGATGCCCAGTCACTATTCGTATACCCAGTTAGTTGCACTTTAGCTCCTCTTTCATACCACAAACCAAACGACAATGTACCTGCAACATATCTAAGAATCCTTCGGGCTGCTCCCATATGAAGTTTGGATGGTGATTGCATGAACCTAGCAACCATTCCAACAACATAGACTAGATCTGGTCTGGAGTTGGTTAAGTAAATCAACCCACCAATAAGACTTCTATAGGTTACCTTATTAGCCTTATCAGCTCCATCATCCAAAGACAACTTTTCACTTGTATTCATAGGAGTCTCTTTAACATTACAATTGGTCATTCCAAACTTCTCAATTAAACCCTTTGCATACTTCTCTTGGCCTAGAAATACACCCTCTTTACATTGACAAATTTCAAGACCTAGGAAGAACTTTAGTAGTCCCAAGTCAGTAATTTCAAACATTTGTTGCATACCTTTCTTAAACTCAGCAATCAAAGCAGCTCATGGACTTGTGTAGATTATATCATCAACATATAGACAAACATAGATGAGTTTTTGATTATTACCAGTTTTTACATACAAGGTAGGCTCATTCATGCTTCTTTGATAACCATTCTTGAGAAAATACCCATCTATTTTTGCATACCAGGCTCTAGGGGCCTGTTTCAATCCATAGAGAGCCTTTCTTAGCTTGTACACATGATCTTCCTTTCCGGACACAATGAATCCTTCAGGCTATTCTATATAGATCTCTTCTGTCAAGTCTCCAGTCAAAAAGGCAGACTTGACATCTAATTGATGAATTTTCCAACCCATTTGGGTTGAAATACTTAGAACAACCCTGATGGTTTCAAAACGTGCCACTGGTGCAAAGGCTCTTGGTAGTCTATGCCCTGCTGCTGTGAGTACCCCTTAGCTACTAGCCTGGCTTTGTGACGAAGAATACTTCCATCAACACCCAACTTTGTCTTATATAACCACTTCAAGCCAACTAGGTTCTTGCCAGGGGGAAGTTTGACAAGATCCCATGTTAGATTTCTTTTAATTGCATCCAGCTCCTCTAACATGGCATCAACCCATTCTTGTTTGCCAACTGCTTCATCAAATTTAGTTGGATCAGTAACATTAAGAGCAAATTGACAGTAGTAAAAATCACTATCAACATCAATCTTCTTAGCTTCGGCATACACCTCTTCTAGTCCTTTGGTTTTAGGAGGATTGGATGGAGTGTATGTGGTGTCATGTTGTGAGGATGATAAGGTAGAGGATGATGTTGATGATTGAGTTTGATTGGTGCTGACAGTTGGTGATTCAGTTTGGTTGATATTATGGTTGGTAGGTGGATTTTGTGGTGTTTGTGTGAAGTTGGTAGGAGAGGTAGGTTGTGTAGGCTGTGAGTGAGTAGGTTCATTGGCTGGGAAAGGGTCAAGGTAGTTGGTTTCATAGGCTAGGGGTTGCTTGTTCCATTGCCATTTTTTCAGTTTCTAGGAATTTGACATCTCTTCTGGTCAGGAACTTTTGTGTGACTGGATTATACAGTCTGTATCCTTTACTTTGGGTTGAGTAGCCTATAAAGATACACTTTTCAGACTTATCATCAAGCTTCCTTCTGAATTGTGACGGGATAAATCCATATGAAACACACTGAAGAGGTAGGTCCCAGCATAGCCCAGTTGTACCCGCAAGACTCACCTCAAAGAGGGACGTCTGCGCAGTTGAACCCGCAAGACTCACCTTCAACAGGGACGTCTGCGCAAAGGCTAAACTCGCAAGACTCACCTTGAAGAGACGTCTGCGCAGAAACCAACTGGATCCGTAGGACCCACCATGCTCAGAGACGTGACGTCCTTACGCGCAGTACGCAAGCTGTTCCCGCAGGAAAAGCCTCCCAATGGTCGACGTACTCCGCCTGTTCCCGCAGCAACGGATACTAGCCATCAGGGAAGGCTACCCGCGCAGCAAGGCTACACGCACAAGGCACTTAACTCTTAAATAATTCAGTAATGTCACCTGAAGAAGGAGTGAGCAAGCCGGGAACACTCCCGCACAAAGCCGGGAACACTCCCGCACAAATGAGCCAGTCCGTACGATACTGGAGGATCTTTTGTACTGTACCTGACGAGGTATGGACAAAAGATCTGACCAAAGATACGACAGCTCACTGACAACAGTATGACGAGCAGCACGCTCTTGTACTGTATGTCACTATCAGCCGCTGCCTACTCACCAACCTGTCGGAGGACGTGCATAGCCTGCAGTTGGTGGAACAGGAATAGTACACAGCCGGCCTGGTCACTATCAGCCGCTGCATACCCACCAACCACCAGCATGGCACGTGCGTAGCCCACATTTGGCAGAACAGGAATACTATTCAGCTGGCTGTACCTGCTTGGAAACCTACATCCGGCTATAAATACTCCAACACCTTGGAATGGTATGGACACATTACATTACCTTATCACATCTTATCTTTTCTAGCAATCTCTTAATATACACTTATATTCAAGAGCAATCTAGTCTGATTCCCACGCCGGAGGGTGGTCACAAGGAGGTACCCCCCCCCTTCTAAGTGACGAGCTCACGGTGTCTGTTTTGCAGGTCACCAGAAGAACCATCTTTGCCGGACATAACCCCTCGTGGGAAACATCTATTTAACCCCCAGATTATCCGTAATCTGCCCGGGGTCAATTAGTGTTTCTTCATTGGCGCCATCCGTGGGACAAAAGCTAGAACTAATTCATTCAGTTTTTTCAAACTTCTGGAAAGATGGTTAAGGTTACTCCGTTGCCAAAGCCAGCGGGTGACCAAGAAATCCCGGTAATCACAACCCCAGCTACTGGGAGGAACACCGGCGAGCACAAAAATTTTACGAACACTACCCCGGTTACTCAAGCCGGGGCAAGTGCAGTAAATTTTACGAACTCTACCACGGTTACCCGAGCCGGGGCAAGTGCAGTAAACAATCCTTCACTGGGATTCACCAATACCCAGTTGGAGAGACAACAGACGAGGCTCCCCCGAACACTCGATCAAGTTAAAGCGTGGGCCGAAGCACGTCAGAAGGAATTCCAAGCTGAGTTGGATGAACGCTTGCGTTCACTCCAACAGGCTGACGAATTCGGAAGCACTCAACAGCTCAACATGAGCAATGAGTGCGAGTACTTGGAAGATGATTCGGAGGAATCCGACACCGACGCAAACCCTCGCCATGGGCGAAAGGGAAGCGTAAGGAAACGGACTTCCAACCGAGAAGGAATTTTGGAGAAACCTTCAAACCAAAAAACGCGGGTGGAAACCCACGTGACTTCTCTAAAACCTTCAGACCAACCGCTGCAAATGCTGGAACCTCCAAGTTTGCAAGGGACATTGCGGAAGCAATCGCCCCAACAAGTGCCAAACAGATGTCCAACATCGGCACTTATGATGGTATATCCGACCCAGACGATCATTTGAACAGATTCATAGCGGGGGCAACCGTCAGCAACTGGACAGAACCCACGTGGTGTTATATGTTCCAGATGACGCTGGTTAGAGCAGCCAGAGCGTGGTTCGACCGTCTACCGGTCCACCACATCTACGATTGGGCAGACTTCCAACAGAAGTTTAGCCAACACTTCAGCCAACAAAGAAAGTATACCGAAGAGCAATGGACAATCCTCAATTGCATTCGAGAGGAAGATGAATCTTTGCTAGACTTCATCACTCGCTTCAACTCAAAGAAGCTAAGTCTGGGTAGTATTAGCGAAGATCTTGTTCGCGCTGCTTTCATCCAGGGCACAAAAGACCCAGAGCTCATCTGCACCTTAACGGGTAAAGATGGCATGCCATCCACATGGGATGCCATCATGACAGCAGCTAAACGCTTCGCGGAAACGGAAAAGAAACTGGGTAGAGATCTTCCCCAGAGCACAAACCTCTACACCCAGAAAACAAGAGAAAACAATGTCCTTACCGCCCGACTAAACAAAAAGAGGAAGCTAGGCATTTGGCATTCAAGGGTAAACTTTGACACCTCATCCGGTTCGCACCCTCGGTTAGGCGGAAAGGATAACATGCCGTCGTCAAACCGGAACTCCAGATGGACGCCACTCATCAAAAGCGTCACCGAGATATTCGATACCGAGAGACTCCCATGGCCAAAGGCTCCAATAATCCGAGAGCGTCACAACGCTGATCAGAGCAAATTCTGTGACTTCCACAGGACATGAGGCCACAATACCGAGGAATGCGTAGACTTGAAGGACATCGTCGAAGCATTTGTCAGAGATGGGACGCTCACGCACCTCGTGGCGTAATGAACGCTGAGCAGGCTAATGCGTGTAGAACCCCAGTTGGGGAAAACACGAATAAAACTGCAGCTTCAATGTCGGAGACTACATACTGCGTAAACAACGAGATTCCGAACCAAGTGCATATCGGCTCGAAAGGTTCGATGACACTCCCAAGAACATGGAAGGGAGCTCAATTACACAGTCTGCATGTAGATCAATTCCAAACTTGTAAAAGAAAAGGCCCAGAGCCACTTCTAATGGAAATGATTCTCCTTATCACATTGACGCTGATGGTCTTACATTTATACTTAATGAACTTTCCACACTGATATGCCGGTCTTCACCGCATACATAAGTGGGAAAACAAGTCGTTGCATGTGGAAGGCGGCAAAACCCGCATAAACACAAAACGACAAATTTCTAAAGAAAATATAAGGAAAGCCTTCACGCAGGTCAGTCATAGGTAAAGTTTGATCATCCTACTAAATGAAAGTGCCGGTCCTAACCGCACAAATCATGATAGAGGACACCGAACTAACCTATTGACAACCGCGGGTCGAACGATTAATTTATTCAAAACACTGATGCCGGTTTTCACCGCATAAATAAGTGTGAAGACTTCGTTGCGTGTGGAAAGCGGAAAAACCCGCATAAACACAAAAAACGGCAAACTTTCACGCAGGTCAGTCATAGGTGAAGTTCGGTCATCCCACTAAATGAAAGTGCCGGGCCTAACCGCACAAATCATGATAGAGGAAACTGAACTTTAACCTATTGACAACCGCGCGTCGAACGGTTAACTTATACAGAACACTTAGAAAATATCTTCAAGGTAAAAATGAGGAAAACCTCCACGCAGGTCAGATATAGGTAAAGTTTAGCCATCCTACTAAGTGCAAGTGACGGTCTTACCCGCACAATCACGAAAGAGGAAACAAAACTTTAACCTATTATCTGCCACGTTGATAGGTTAACATATTCAAAGTACTTAAGAAATTGCTAAGTTAAACTAAAGTATGCACAAGCGAATCATATATTGTTTATGCGGCAAAACAAGTGCCAAATTAAACTATAATATGCATGAGCAAGTCGTATAACGTTTATAAAGCAAGAGTGACGGTCCTACCCGCACAAAGGATTTACTTTCCATAAAAATTCAAGTATTACAAGAATGGCCGGGTATCTACCCGCCTACAAGAGTGTAAATCTATACAAAAACATAAACCTATCCTAACAGTGGAAAGGGATCTAAAGGTTCAAGATTCAGGACCACTTCCTCCAAACCCACTTGTACCCGCACCATCACTTGGCTGTGGCGGTTCAAGGAAGGTCTTGAGAATGGTTAACCCATTATCAGCAGCAGCAACTTCGTTCACCTTCTCCACCACTGGATGCGGGAAGGCAGCATACCGGTTCACTGCTTGGTCATAAGTAGCTTCAGTATCCACATCATATAAAGGGAAGTTGGAAGGCGGGATGCCCTTCTCAACGAACCCTAGACCAAGCAGGAAGCCAGCCTTTTCCCCATCCTCATGAGAAGCGTTGAGGGCTGCGCTCATGGCATCGTCATATGATGTGTCCGTGAAGACCCGATGCACAACCTACAAAACAAAAATACAAGTATCAAAACCTTTTCTAAGTATAAAGAAAAGCGTGAAGACATTATGAAGCTAAGCTTACCTGCGACAACGCTTCTCGTAGAAGCCATTCCTTGGTAACCAGAACCTCCTGGAGGGCAGCTTGAGCTTGGTTACGGGCGCGTTCGGCTTCACTTTTGTTAAGGTTGGCCAGCAACACTTCCTTAGCAGCAGCCTCTTCAACGCCCTTTAGCTTACGCTCAGTATGGTCAAGCATACCCCTCTGGTCCAAGATTCTCCCAGTGTACCACTGGGGGCGGCGTGGCGCGCCCACTCGACGCAGTCCACAGCCGTCCGAAGGGTGGTTCCCCGGCGGATGTTCCACCGCGGAACAAACACCTCATTCGAATCCGACACTGCAAAAACAAAAAGCAGTTAGGAAAAGATGATATAAAAAAAACATAACAGGCCAAAATAACCCTACGCACCTGTAGGGTCGACGACAGGCCTGTAGCCGCCAAACCCATCACCCGAACCTAACGGATATCCATCCAAAAGGTCAGGCAGATGGGAAGGAGGCAGAGATTGGCTAGACGCCCCAACCCCAAACATACCCGCTGAACCGGCCGGGGGCGAGGTGGTCGCCGGTGCCGGAGGCGCGGTTGAAGCCGTCGTCGTAGGAACCAACAGAGGTGAACTCACCGGAGGTGAACTCACAACCGTGGTCGCCGCTGCGGAAGAGCCTGCAGAAAAACTCACCGCCGGCTCAGTGAAGGAATCAGTGAATATGGCACTGACAGCCGGCGGAGACGACGTCACAGTTGGAACAGTTGCCTCAACCGAGTGAGCAACTGAACCAACAAGTGAAGCAGGCGCAGCCGCCAGGGTCATCGCCTCGGGTAGGTTGACCAAACCTACCGTCATGGGTCCAGAAGTGCTCCTCCCCGCTCCACCCTGGAATGCGGTTGCATCCACGCCTGCATGAAGACAACATATTTAAATATAATGGCGGAAATATATGAAGTTAAAGTTAAAGTTTACACTTATGAGTCCTCTTGAGCTTGAAGGTGCGAATAGGCGGGGACGAACCCGATGGAGCCGGCCTCTTCACGCCGGTCACCGTCGTTGTACTAGGCTGCCCGGAGGTGACAGCTGTCTCAACCTCCGGAACAGTGGTCTCATCACCACCTGGGTTCCCCGCCACCTCTTCACTCTCGGTCTCCGACTCTGACCGATTCCCCTGATCGGCAGTGGAGGCAACCTTCGCCTTGCCCTTCCCGCCGGCAGCCTTCTTCTTCCTCGCCAAGAAAGGACCATCTGTGGATTCCTCATCAGAAGATGACAAAATTAGAGGAATTCCCGCAGAGGTTTGAGCATTGAGAGGGCGAGGGTCAAAAAGTTCTTTACCTGGCCGCCTGGCGCTCAGGATCTCGTGGCCTGGCGGGTAGACCTCCACGAACCGATCCGCCGTTTGCTCAAGGATGGGCAACTCGTTCTCATCTAGTGCACGATTACCCATCCGAGCGGGACCATCACTCTCCCGCGGCTGCAGGAGAGACTGCAAGTCGTTTCCCTTTGAAAACAAAAAGAAAAAACGGTTAGAACAAAAACCCTAAATTAACGGATAATATGAAGCATACCGTAAGGGACAGAGTTCAAACCGTATTCGAGGACGATGGGAATCTGTGACTCCTCCTTCCACACCCGGCTCATCCCGAGCATCACCATCCCGGACTCCGCAAAGCGGTAAACCGGAGACTGGATCCGGGAAACCTTGGAGAACCATTCCGCCTCCTGGTAGTTGAAGGCGTGAAGGTTCGGGAGAGCTCTCCCGTTCTTGAACGTCATCGCTATGGGGACGACGCGAGCGGAGATATAGAAGAACTCCCGCTTCCAAGATCGAAGACTGCGCTCGGTAGCGCAGATCTTCAAACCCTTGATCCGATTGACCAAGGTATACCACCCCTGGATGCACCTCCAGGAATAGAAGGTCATCAGGCGGTCAACATGGGGCGCCACACCCAGAATGAGACACACCCACTCGAAATGGCGGATCTTGGCGATCGCCATTGGGTGTACCTCAGTCAGATGCACACCGTGTCTCTCCAGAACACGGTATACAAACTTCGTCAATGGGAACCTGAGATTCCCATAGACGAAGAATGCAGCGTACACCCCTATCTTGCCCTTGGGGGCATCGTACACCGTCTGATGAGGTGCAGGAAACTCAGGCTCGAAAGGCTCGAGCATGAACTTCCTGACGACGTACTGATAAAGGTCGACCGGAAGAGCACACTGGCACTCGCCAGCAGTACTCTTGTCATCCTTGTCCGACGTGGACGACGGATTCTCGAGGTATACATCGGACTCCTCGACAGTAACCTCAGGATCATGAGAAGACATGTTTGGGATGTAAACAAGAACGATTTCAGGAGAATGCTCGACAGAAAAGTTAGAGTATTCTCCGGAAATTGTTTAGAAGAAGAAGAGAGGTGAAACTGTGAGTTGAGATGCAACCTCTCCTCCCTTTATATACTCATCGCAATGAATGCGATGAATTTAATGCGAAAGAGAGAGGAAAACGCTGGTGCAATGAAACTATGACACGTGGAAAAAGCAAGCTGGCAACAGCTGTTGACAGGACGCGTGCAGTAAACTTTGCGGCCACGCGCCCGAAAACTCGCGCCCACGCGCCTGAAAAAGCGTCTGGAATGACCATATACTGTCACTTCGTCATAACTTCCTGCATGTCCTGACACTGTCAGAAGAAACCGTCGGACGACGTTTCAACAGTTTGGACTGTTCTTATCCTTTCACCAACTCTTCGAATTTCAAAAAGATTCAAAAAGATTCAAAAGTAAGCGGGACTATACCCCTTACCTTGGCAACCAAGTAACTATAAGACAGGTGCGAGTACAGTGTTAAGGCAAAACCCTTCACATACTTAGCACCTGCAGGGAATTGAAGCCAAGAATACCTCGGCGACCAAGTAACTATAAGACGGGTGCGGGTACAGTGTCAAGGCAAAACCCTTCACATACTTAGCACCCGCAGGGAATTGAAGCCAGCAATACCTTGGAAGTAAAGTAACTATAAGACGAGTGCGGGTACAGTGTCAAGGCGAAACCCTTCACATACCTAGCACTCCGCAGGGAATTGAAACCAAGAAGGATCTTCTGGGTCATGCTTGCGGAAACGGGAATAACATCCCCGCATAGCGGGAACGTCGAGAACTAGATTGTTTGAAGCTCCAAGATGGAATTGGTTGTTTTAACATAATTGATCACTATGTTCAAAATTACCAAAACCTCATGGAGAATCTATACAAATGGAACTCAACGCTCCTGACTTGCGAGGAGGTTACAGACCTACCCGCATCATACCCAAAGATCAAGCAGAAAAGTCGGGAATTTCTGCACGTGACATTAGGACTTCCGCGGGAAGAATCCCCATGGAAAACCTTAAAACTAAACCCTTTTCAAAACCCTTTGCTTAAGTCCAAAAGTTCACCTCACTTATTAACAATTCATGAGAAGAACATTGGACTGTGGGGACTTGAAGAGGTAGGTCCCAGCAGAGCCCAGTTGGACCCGCAAGACTCACCTCAAAGAGGGACGTCTGCGCAGTTGAACCCGCAAGACTCACCTTCAACAGGGACGTCTGCGCAAAGGCTAAACTCGCAAGACTCACCTTGAAAAGACGTCTGCGCCGAAACCAACTGGATTCGCAGGACCCACCATGCTCAGAGACGTGACGTCCTTACGCGAAGTACGCAATCTGTTCCAGCAAGAAAAGCCTCCCAATGGTCGACGTACTCCGCCTGTTCCCGCAGCAACGGATACTAGCCATCAGGGAAGGCTACCCGCGCAGCAAGGCTACAAGCACAAGGCACTTAACTCTTAAATAATTCAGTAATGTCACCTGAAGAAGGAGTGAGCAAGCCGGGAACACTCCCGCACAAAGCCGGGAACACTCCCGCACAAATGAGCCAGTCCGTACGATACTGGAGGATCTTTTGTACTGTACCTGACGAGGTATGGACAAAAGATCTGACCAAAGATACGACAGCTCACTGACAACAGTATGACGAGCAGCACGCTCTTGTACAGTATGTCACTATCAGCCGCTGCCTACTCACCAACCTGTCGGAGGACGTTCATAGCCTGCAGTTGGTGGAACAGGAATAGTACACAGCCGGCCTGGTCACTATCAGCCGCTGCCTACCCACCAACCACCAGCATGGCACGTGCGTAGCCCACAGTTGGCAGAACAGGAATACTATTCAGCCGGCTGTACCTGCTTGGAAACCTACATCCGGCTATAAATACTCCAACACCTTGGAATGGTATGGACACATTACATTACCTTATCACATCTTATCTTTTCTAGCAATCTCTTAATATACACTTATATTCAAGAGCAATCTAGTCTGATTCCCACGCCGGAGGGTGGTCACAAGGAGGTACCCCCCCCCCCCCCTTCTAAGTGACGAGCTCACGGTGTCTGTTTTGCAGGTCACCAGAAGAACCATCTTTGCCGGACATAACCCCTCGTGGGAAACATCTATTTAATCCCCAGATTATCCGTAATCTGCCCGGGGTCAATTAGTGTTTCTTCACACACCCAAATACCTTGAGGTGGTTAATAGAAGGTTTCCTATTAGACCATGCCTTAGAGGGTGTCTGATTACGGTTAGCTTTGGTGGTAGCTAAGTTGATCAAATAGACAGCCGTGGCTACCCCTTCAACCCACAAATAGTTAGGAACACACATGCTTTTGAGCATACTTCTTGTCATGCCCATTATAGTACGATTTTTTCTTTCCACCACTCCATTATGTTCCGGAGTATAGGGAACTGTAAGCTCCCTCTTAATACCATGTGACTCACAAAACTTGTAACATTCGTTGGATGTACACTCCCCACCCCTATCAGACCTCAATACTTTAATTACACTTTCACTTTCCTTCTCAACCATGAGTTTGAAGGTCTTAAATTTTGAGAACACTTCTGACTTGTTGGAGATAAAATACACCAAACACATTCTGGTATAGTCATCAATGAACAACACGGACTTGCATTGGACCACACACATCAGAGTGAACTAGTTCAATTCTCTTAGTAGCCCTCCATGACTTGAAAGGAAAAGACTCTCTAGCATGTTTACCTACAACACAGCCTTCACACTTTTCTGTTTTCTGAATGCTAGGTAAACCACATACCATTTGTTTATCATGAAGTAATTTTAGACTTTCAAAATGGTAGTGACCATATCTCATATGCCATAGTTTAGAGACACCATCAATGGGTGTACGGGTACTAACACAAGGGCTGGTTCCTCCCTTAGATGCATCTAGGAGAAACATATTATTATTTAGTATCGGTACACTCATTAATATGTGCCCTGTAGTTTTACTAGTGATGACACATTGATCATTATCAAACAATAGTGCATACCCTTTTTTCATTAATTGGCCTACACTTAGTAGGTTATAGCCCAATTGTGGTGCAAAGTAAACATCATCAAAGAGTCGTGTTAAACCATTTTGAGTGACTATCTTAACAGTACCTTTGCCTTGGAGAGATAACTCCTTCTTGTCTCCAAGTTTGACACCAACTTTGAAGTTTTCATCTAAATGAGTGAAGCACTCCCTTGCACCTGTCATGTGATTGGAGGCACCCGAGTCAAGGAACCAAAGGTGTGAGTTATTACCATTTGAGTCATCATTTGTAACAGCCATGAATAATCTTTCATCATCTTCTTGAGAGACTTCACTTTCAGCTGCTACTGTGGCTGTATGATCATCATTATACCAACACTCTTTCTTAGAATGGCCATTTTTATTGCAATGTGAGCAGTGTGGTATCTTGGATTGGTCTTGACTTCTGATACGCCCTCTTCCTCTAAAGGAGAGACGTCCTCTTCCCCTAAAGGAAGCGTTTCTATTAGCCTTGCTTGATTCTTGCTTTATTTGCAAGGCTTGTTCATCATTCCTAATTGTTTTCTCAGGTGTTCAGCTATTGATCCTTTCTTCTTGAGATTGTAGGCACCCCATAAGTTTCACAGGTGTGAGGGTAGAAAGATCATTGTTTATTTCAATGGAGGGTACTACATAATCAAACCTTGCAGTAAGACTACGCAGTATTTTTTCCACAACCACCTGATCACCAATGATCTCACCATATGCCCTCATTTGACTTACCAACGCCATAACTCTTCCAAAGTAGTCACTCACAACCTCACCTTCTTACATTAAGAGATTTTCAAAGTCCCTTCTAAGGCCTTGTAGCTTGACGGCCTTGACTTGTGAATCTCCTTTAAACTCCATCTTCAATATCTCCCATGTCTTTAGAAGAGGAAGCAGCCGCAATACGAGAGAATAGTTGGTCATGCACTGCCTGTTGTATAATTTCCATAACATGCGCATCCCTTTTCTGGGCATTCTTGAGTGCGCCTTTATCTTTCTTAGTGTTATCAACACCGTTTTGAACTAGGTCCCATAGATCACGATATCTAAGTATTGTCTTCATACGAATACTCCAGTATTCATAGCCCTCTCCCTTGAACACAGGAATTGGAGTAGGTGCTGTAGGTAGAGTACTTGTTTGTTCAGCCATGGATTAGGGTTAGGGTTTTGTGGAGAAGGTATGAAAACAATGGATCAATTGCTAGAACCTCTGATGCCAATTTGATGGTATCAAATTGATAAAATAATAAGAACAGAGATTAGGCGAGATTAGGCAAAGGCTTTTGATTAATAATAATGAATTGCAAGATTGCATACATCAGGAGGTTACAAAGATCAGTTTAAATAGAAGCAAATACAACGGCATAACCCTAAGACTCGGTATAACCTAACTTACCGGATTACAAGACTTATTCAAAATATGAAAACTCAAACGTTAATAACTGAAAGATGAAAACAACATGTTTATTTAGCTGATCTTCTAGAACCTCACGTGCATAGTGCATGGCATGGGTCACATTTTATCAACATCATCAGACAACGGTTCAAAAATTAAATAAAAAAAATAGGTTATGTTAATTTTTGCAATAAAAAACAATTTTGTTTTTCGGAAGTACGATGATTGTTTTCAGAGCTTGTAGAAGTCAATCGGTGACACCAGAGTGAAGTTTATGGCCATGAAAGTCAATCAGTGACGGCATACAATTATACTTGGGAAGGAAATCTTATGAGTTATGACCATGTGCAAAGAAAACGTTGCAGATCAAAATGAAGGTAATAGAAGGCGCCTTTCAATATGCATGATGTATATGATTCTTCAAAGTTTGTTTTTTTAAATCTTTTTAAAGATTTAGAGTGTGTTCGTTTCATAAAATTCGTGGGAATTCAAAGGAATTGGAATTAAAATCACATGACATGACGTGCTCGTGTCGTTGGAATTAGAATCTTAATTCCATTTTGGTGTGTTCGGTTCAAAGAATTGGAAGTGAAATTGGAATTGGAAGTGGAATGGGAATTCGGTTCCTTCAAATTCCTTTAAATACAGGGATTTCAAATCATTCTAAAATGTGGAAGAATTTAAGGAAATTCATTGGAATCTTATCTCGAGTGTTTTTTTTAACGATGATAACGAATAAAACATTTTAGCTTTTTTACCTTTTTGTTTTTAATTTATATTTTGAGTTATGAATTTTTATATTATTCTTTTTGAATATTTTTTTAGGGGTTTCGATCTTAATAGAAAACCCATAAAAAATAACAAAAAAATCATAACGCAAAATATAAATAAACAACAAAAAATCTAAAAAAAACTAAAAATGCTTTCGCCGTTATCATTGTTAAAAAAAAACTTCTTGATTCCTATTCATTTGTCAAACGAACACATTAAGAATGCATTTAGATTTCAATTCCCCCAATTCCAATTCCTATTGGAATGTTTATATTCCAAATCCAATTCCTTCAAATTCCAAATCCTATGCAAAATCCAATTCCATTCCATTCCGTGAAACGAACGCGCCCTTGGATTATCATTTCTGACTTACATTGAGTTATAATCGTAACTAAAAGAATTTATATTATTTTCAATTGCTAGTAACATAATAAAAAGTATTGAGTGAAGAGAATAAGATTCAAGTCTAAACCTTTATTGTATTGATTAATAAATTATTGTTCGCTCGATTAGATGACCAGGATTGCAGCCAAATGAGTGGTTATGCGTTTCCATACGACCGAGTGAGTGGTCGGGAGCAGGGTCACAGAGGTATTCGAGTTCGGGGGAGCCAAAGAACACATCTATGGATCAAGAAAAGTTCCGAAGAGATCAAGGCCAAGATGGTTGTGAAAGCCGAGAAGGCCAAGAACGTGTGTCGAGTCAGGCATGTCAAAGGAGACAAGTTTAAATCAAAAGACCACTTATTTCGAGTCAGAAATTAGGGGGTGATTGTTGGAAGTAATTTCAGACTCCAAGTCACAAGTCGGTGAACTTGAAGGACTAATATTGACAAGTGCATCATAGTTGGTTATGTTTCATAATTATAGTATGTTTCCTAATTGTATTGTAATTATAATAGGTAATGTCTTTGATAGCAAGTTAGGTTAGTCTATATAAACCGAGTTATGGCTAGACATTAGAGGGTGAGTTTGGTGTAACCGAGTTAGGGTTCATCAAGAGTCAAACCGAGTTAGGGTTTGAGAGATTTGTAATCAGTTTTAGAGTTATATTTTCTGATAATTAATAAACAAAAGTTATTAATTTAATTCGTGTGTTGATTATCGATATGGGACTTGAATTGGTTACATCTCGTGTGTGCCTTTTGGATGAACCCTAACTCGGTTACATCTCACACAACACAATCTATAATGTCTAACCATAACTCGGTTTATATAGACTAACCTAACTTGCTATCAAAGACATTACCTATTATAATTACAATACAATTAGGAAACTTACTATAACTATGAAACATTACCAACTATGATGCACTTGTCTATATTAGTCCTTCAAGTTCACCGACTTGTAACTTGGAGTCTGAAATTACTTCCAACAATCACCCCCTAATTTCTGACTCGAAATAAGTGGTCTTTTGATTTAAACTTGTCTCCTTTGACATGCCTGACTCGACACACGTTCTTGTCCTTCTCGGCTTTCACAACCATCTTGGCCTTGATCTCTCCGGAACTTTTCTTGATCCATAGATGTGTTTTTGGCTCCCCCGAACTCGAATACCTCTGTGACCCTGCCCCCGACCACTCACTCGGTCGTATAGAAACACATAACCACTCCTTTGGCTGCAATCCTGGTCATCTAATCGAGCGAACAACAATCTTACTTGATCTTCTTTTTTTCCTGAATCAATTCAAAATATCAAACCCTTGGTCAAAACATAACTCGTTCAACCCTTATAAAAACAAAGTCTGAATTGAACCCACGTGTTCAACCCAACAACAATCAAGGTGAACCCAAACTTCTTGAATCAACAACAAATAAAACCAACTTGTTTTTTCTTGTTATCGAATTCCTTGTCACCAAAGCACTGTCCTCGTGACTCTTGAGCACCTTTAAAATCACTTTTTGACTTTTTTTTTACCCAAAACAGCCAATGAAATTAAAGGATTCTTGCAACCAAAACTTCTATGCAATACTTGATCGTAAACCCCACTTGGTTGCAATCAAAATCCCGTTGCCGTATGCTATGCTCCGGCTACACAACCAAATGCACGAAACCTTTTTTTTTTCTTTCGATCACTGCTGTAACACAGAAGCTTGCTCTTTGCGTCACAAAATCCCAGCTCGTCGCCAACCCTTGTCTCGATTGTCAACCCTTACCAATCTCACGACTTGACCGAACCCTCCTTATCAATCACAACTTTGATTGATGTCTTGAGTCTTCGGTCTCCTTATCGATTTCTTGAACTTGGCTCTGATACCAATTCAAGTCTCGTATCGATAATCAACACACGAATTAAATGAATAACTTTCGTTTATTAATTATCAGAAAATATAACTCTAAAACTGATTACAAATCTCTCAAACCCTAACTCGGTTCGACTCTTGATGAACCCTAACTCGGTTACACCAAACTCACCCTCTAATGTCTAACCATAACTCGGTTTATATAGCTTAACCTAACTTGCTATCAAAGACATTATCTATTATAATTACAATACAATTAGGAAACATGCTATAATTATGAAACATAACCAACTATGATGCTCTTGTCAATATTAGTCCTTCAAGTTCACCGACTTGTGACTTGGAGTCTGAAATTACTTCCAACATTGAGGCGTTAGTTTTCAAGAGACCGCTCGAGTTTTAGCTAAAGGAGTTCTTATTGATTGGTTGAAAGACATGAAAGAAAAACATTGTTCTTAAGGATGATATATGTCGGTAGGGGGCTTCAAAATACACTTAACCGAACCTAGCAAAATTCCTAACAACATTGTCTTGAACTAAAAAAACAGAGAACCCCTAAGGGGAAATAAAAGATATTTGGTTGTACTATAGAAAATTGTTTCATGCCTTTAAAGAAATTCCACTTTTAAAACCTTTCCATTCATGATAACTAAGAGCATATTGAATCCTCTCTCTTACTTTCTAAAAGGATTATTTAGTTTTTACCTATAGTCATTTGATATTGGAATAGTAATAAATATATGAAAAATAGAATAGAATAATGGCTTGGGCTATATATTTACGTCAATCTATGGTAAACAAAAAAACATACCTTCTCATTTTTTACAAAAGGAGAGGTACTGGGAAATGAATGCATGTCACGTGTTCTACATAACATGAGATGAATTCAAGTCGATAAGTGCTATATATCGGCTATGACATCACAATCTACAATCCTCAAAAAGTCATAACACTCGGTATTATATGAAATAGTAGTCAGACAGCAGATGGTGGTACTCTTTCCTTCAACTTCATATATATCATGTACAAGTGTCTCCATTTGCATGGTAGTAAATATGGAAAAGGGCCTTATCATATTCCTAAAGCATCTTTATTTATGAACCTTTATCAAAGTGGTAGGGCAATAATACTCTACAAGAATGTCATGATAGCGTAGAAAGTGAGTGAACAAGCCAACCCAACATTTGATATTCAAAGACGTATAACTAACAAAAGTTAACTAACATGATATCCAATCTGTTGAGGTAACACCTAAAGCTCACTCTACATGATCACAACTCATAAACTAATTACCCGTATACGCTTTTGAGGATTAATGCGTACACCATAACATGGACCCGGAATTCGTGACTAAATTGTTTTGGAATCTGTCAGTAAATGGTCCTAGATTCGATCGTTAAATGAAACATAATCAATTCTACCGCAGATATAGAGAAGTTATTTTTTTTGGCGTTAAACTGCCGTAGCTTAAAATATTCTATCAGGTAAAATGTAGTAGAAAGGATTTTTAGGGAATTAAGGGCAATGCTTACATTGTAAACATTATTGATAGTTTTCAAATTAAGAGTCATTAAAAACACATCAGATTATACTATTATATTATGTTCAATCAATATGGTTTATTCTTTATGATCAGTTTGTTACAGTGTCAAACAAGCTCAGAAAATGCTCGTTCAATTATGGCTCGGTTTGTAAGCTAGCCGAGCAAGCGCAAAGTTAAGCTCGCTCGTGTGGTTTGAATGATTTACACACAAAAAAATATACAATTGTACACACTGCTATAATGGAACACTATCTATTATCTATACTACGAAAATGATAATTCTTAATATTTGAGTCTAATTTAGAGCTTAATTTGTGTTTTAAATTTGTATTTTGTTGAACTTAGGCCCATATTGTAGAAAAAGAAAGCAACAGTCCTATTATTTTTATGTATAAATAATAAATATTTGTAAAGATTGATGCAACTCTAAAAGTATATTTTGAACACTAGGTTTAAAGTGTACATGCTTTCAAGAATTTTCTTTTGGATAAATATTCTTCCAACACCACCTTTACACTAATTTTGGAACATTTGTTATTATTTAATATTTTGTTTTGAATATTTCATCTTCAACCACATGGGGTAACCAATATCAGTGTCAAGATTATAACCCAAACTTTGACGGGCCGGATATCTGCTAAAATCAGAGCACTTGTTAATTTATTGGGTTGAATCTGAGCAAAAAGCTGATGGGCTGAAAGCTAAAATGTCCAAAATCACAAGTAGTTAACTCACACATCTAGAGGTCCAAATAAAAACCCGAACCTCGAACCGATAAAAATACCCAAAATCGTTTTTTTATGCCCGGATTTTTAATACCCGAATCCGTACCCAACCCTACCTGTAGGGTACGGATAGGGTATGCATTTCAATACCAAAACCCGTACTCGGAACCGGACCTGATTTATACCCGGTAATACCCGAAAACCCGAACCAGTTCCATATCCGAACCGAGTTTTACAAATACCTGGAACTAGTTTTTTCAAATACCCAATCTATACCCGATATTACCCGAAAAATACCCGGAAAAATAAACCTAAAAGGCGCAACCTCTTAAAAAATCCAATATATATCCGAAAATACTCGAAAAAAGCTAGAAAAACCCGAAAATCCCGGAAATAGGGTATTCAAATACCTGAGTTTAGAATACCCGGTTCTATACCCGACCCGAACCCCAATACATAGGGTATGATTTTTAGAGAATACCCGGACCCGAACCGGGTTTTGCCAATACCCGATTTTCCAATACTCGGTCATACCCGAACCCGGTTCCATACCCGAACCCGGGTATTTGAAAAACTTGATATGTGCACCTCTACACACACCCAAAACTAGAGATGGAAAAACTGGTTAATAGTTAATATGTTTATGGGCTTTTGGTTATTACTCGAACTAGTTTTTGGTCAAATAGTCAAAAATGTAATTGCCAATACCGTTTATGGTTTGAAACCTTCCCTAACCTATGCAACCGGTTAGGTCAATAACTTTACCAATTAACTAGTTTAGATAAACAAATAAAAGAAAATTGAATTGAATTGAACACTAAAGATATAAAATAAACTCAATAAATACTTTTTTTATATATTTCTTATTTTTGGAATTTTAGAATAAAAAACATAAACTCGTTACTACCTCACAGCTATGGAGTGAGCCTCGTTCTACAGATAGATAAAACCCTGTCACTAAATGACAAAGCAGATTTCAAAGCTATCAAAGAAGCTTGAACAGTTAGTAATGCTGGAATTAATTGGGTCGACCGACACCAACAACACGATAGTTTTGTAAGTAATTCTCACAACACTTTTATAATATATTAAGAACGAAAATCACAAATTACAATTACCCTAGATCTTCTATTTATACGAGAAAAACTTGAAGAATAAGTAACGTAAATCTAAACATATTATGACTCACCCCTTAAATAATAGAATAAACTTATTCTAAACCAAGCACAAATAAACTATTTAAAACAAACTAATTAGAATTAAACTCGTCACTTTAACCCTTCAACTTGCGTTTAACTCATTTAAAAATCAACTGTCAAGATTCCCTTAATTTTGAAACAAGCTCGTTATTCTTCAATATAATCCCGGATCCGACTCTTCACAAGCCAAGTTCGCCTATTCCTCCATTGGTTGTTGGCACGTGGATTAATATGCAAAGTGACTATATTATCCACATTGATAACAATAGATTATTGACTTGCCTCATCCTTCCTTGACTTTGATCATTACTTGAACTTGAACCCGACCGTTTCTCATGACCCCTTCTACTTCCCCAAGTTCGGCCTCTACCATCATGGTTAACCCATCCACGATCTTCACGACTTTGTTGATGATAATCACTATCGTTTCTTGGTTTCCTTGTTCACCATCATGAGTAAATAATATCTTTGCCTTGTGTATCTTTAACATCATCTATTGCCAAAAATCTTAATTTTTTTTATCAATAGGGGAACAACATCACCATTTTTTTTTCAATAAGATACTAGAGTGAATGATTGACTTATTCCGAACTAAAAATAATGTTAGGAAATCCTTTGATATATAACAAGAATTCCTATTTCTCAATGATATTCCACGACCAATATAACTAGTTGAGTCTCGTGAAATCATTTCCTAAAAGTTCATTGATATCTTCTTTTTGTAAAGATAATAATTAAGTAATTTACATCACTTATACTTCTATTCACTTTCAACGTACGCTAGCCAACCCACCACTTCTTCGAACAACATATTCTCAATCTCCGAGTATTGCTCAAATGAAACAAAAACTGGCAAATATTTCTTTAGCTTAAAATCTAAATTTTCAACACCACAATCTCAACCTCTGGTGAAGATTCGAGGCTCTTGTACATTGTAGCTTAAGTGTATAGGTGTACAGATCTACGTAATTAAGAGCATTCACATGCCATCCCTCATTTTCAACTCTATTTTAAATTTAGCTAAAGATGATAAAAAGAAAAAAAAAACATAGAAAATAGCTCTCCATCCCATCTCCCATATGTTTATGGATCATCCAACCTTTCAAATTTGCTTATCACCATCCATCTCCCAAATTTATTTTTTAATACTTTTTATAAATGGATGTTAGTGGAAAAGAAAGAAATAATGATAAAAAGAAGGATAAACAAATATTATTTAATTAAATAGAGATATTGTGAAATGAAATGTAGGAGTCTTCTAAAAAGTGATAAACAAATTTAGGAATGTGATTTTTAGGGTTTGGTGTGGGGTTTGGAACATGAATGATCTATCATGTCGCTAGTGAGACAACTGTCATTGGAGGGGAAGTGCAGATTTGGGTTGGAGGTTGCAAGGTCTCAGAATCCAATTTGGGCAATCGGCGTTTAGGCTGCGAGTTTTCACCAGAATAAGAGATGGTGGGGTTGTGCTACCTAGCGCTCTTTGAGATCACGGACGTATGAAGTCACATTTTGCCTTTGAGTCACCAAGAATAACCGAGTTTTATTCTTTGGTCATTAATAAAAAAGGAACGCTCCAGCATGTGTATTAGATACAATGTCTGGATTTAAATAAGTCTGAACAAACATATTCTTAAATTGATTTTGCATTGGGACAATCTCAAGAATAAGTTTCTCTCTAAAATGTTATATTATATGGTGCAGGTTAGCAATTGTTTATGCTATTTTCTTCTATTTGTATTGTTTTTCCTTAGCTAACTACTAGTTGTTTTGTTTTGTTTTTTTTTTTCTATATATTCAGCGCCAGGAAATTGAAGAGAATAGAAAACCGGAAAGTATCATATTCGATTAACATAATATTTCTTAGGTGTAGTGTTATACCTGCGGTGATAAATGGTGCTTAGGCGGTAGTTTAAATGGTGAGCGGGAACATCACACCCCTCCATTCTTCCCAAAAATTTGCGTTGTGAGAATGATTCTCATCCCTTTTATCTTTTAATAAGTTTTAGTAAGGTGACACATTTTCATTAGTTTGGGGTATATTCTTTATTTATTTGTATTAAAAATATAATACAAAGATTAAAATATTTCAATTTTTTTAAACTGTAAACTTTTATAAACAAATCAAACAAAAGGCCAACAAAAAACAACACCACTCCACAACCCGAAGCAAAACCGTCAAACACAACCAACTATACCATTACATCGTATTAAAACGACACCAATTGGACCACTCTATTGATTTCCTTTTGGTTGTATGTTTAAACCAAAGAAAGCCTTGAGACTTAATATCACCAATAGTCTTCTATATCTTCACTTCTTTGACCCCGATTAATTTGTCATTTCTCGCTTTACATATTCTTCAAAACGCCATGATCATAATCCCTTGAAACGCCTCTTTCTCTTAGTCTCCAACCCCCCACCGCACAATGGCAATCCAATAAGTCTCTAACTGAAAAACTAAAGATCGTGGGAACTTAGCACCAACAGCTAATATGGTCCCAAACTACTTTCGCCACTAAGCAACCTATAAAAATATGCTTGGTCAACTCTAACTCCAAATCACACAAAAATATGCCCTGTCAGCTCTAACCCGAATCACACAAATTAAGCACGACTTCGGTTTTGAACACATATATTAATTTCTTCTTACTAAAGCCTCCCTTATCGGGATCAGATTCATTTCAGCCCTCCAAACGTGTATATTACATTTATCCAGCACCCAGTTGCTCCACTTCAAAACATAATTACTATTGTTGTCTATACTTTTCACAAGATTCTCTTAACTGAGTATACTGAAAAAACCCTCACGAATTCCCAACCATACCCATGAATCCGAACCGCCAATCCACACCTCCGTGTTAGTCAAGTAAATTTTATATATCATAAAATATTTCAAATATATAAAATTTATTGTGATATGAATCCAAGACAAGTCATACTTTATATCATAAAAAATATAAACAATATTGCCAAGTACGTATTTCAAATTAAAAAAAAATTATGTTTTTTTCACAAATTATTACTACTAGAAAGATTGTTAAACTTAATAGGCTAGAGTTAATGGAAAATCAAAGAAAACTAACATTTTTCGGTATATGGTTCGAATAAATAGGTATGTGTTTTCGGGTATCATGCAGCTTATCCAGTTATCCAAGTCCATAAAGTTTTTTAAAACTAATTCCTTGCTCAAATACTCGCCCTGAATGTTTCAGTCTACCCATCAAATACGGATTTGACTTCCATATTTTCTATTGAGTTGTAGCTTTATCATCACGATGGAAGATGACGTTTAATTCCGTAACAATACTCAACATAGATTTCAATAAACTAGTGAATAGTGGCTATCC